>NW_022436963.1:5074115-5089633 GCF_009761245.1 Sapajus apella
TCCCTTCTCCCTTCTCCCCTTCCCTTCCCTTCTCCCTTCTCCCCTTCCCTTCCCTTCCCTTCCCTCTGCTTCCCTTCGCTTCCCTTCCCTTCCCTCTGCTTCCCTTCCCTTCCCTCTGCTTCCCTTCCCTTCCCTCTGCTTCCCTTCCCTCTGCTTCCCTTCCCTTCCCTCTGCTTCCCTTCCCTTCCCTCTGCTTCCCTTCCCCCTTCCCTTCCCTTCTTCCTGTCCCTTCCCTCCTTCTTTTCCTTTCCCCGCTCTTAAGCCTCATAGCCTTTACTCGTGGATCAGAGTTGGTATGGAAGATAGAACCTGTTTGCTGTTTCTTGTCTTGATGGTCCTTACATTCCCTTTCACTTCTAGAACTCTTATCTGATGTTGCTGGTACAGCTTTTAAAAATCTTTTTATTTTTTAATTGATACATAATAGATGAGCATATTTTCAGACTTGTGATAGTTTAATACATTCATATAATTTGTAAAGATCAAATCAGTGTGACTGGAATATTCATTACCTTAAATAGTTGTCTCTTCTTCATGCTAGAAACATTTGAATTATTCTTTTAGCTATTTTGAAATGTACAATAGATTAGTGTTTACTACAGTCACCTTATTTATCTGTCAACACTAGGTCTTATTTCTTCAGTCTGTCTATTTGCACCCATTAATAAGCCTTTCCTCATTCTCCCCTCCCCTCATCCTTCCTGGCCTCTGATAACTATCAGTCTACGCTCTATCTTCATGAGATCCACTTTTTTAGCTCCTACATAGGGTGAGAATGTGATATTTGTCTTTCTGTGCTTGGCTTATTTCACTTAACATAATGACCTTGCTTCCATCCAAGTTGCTGCAAGTGACAGGACTTCATTCTTTTTTATGGCAGCATAATATTCCATTGTGTATATATACCACACTTTCTTTATCTCTTCACTCATTGTTGGGCACTTAAGTTGATTCTGTATTTTGGCTTTTGTGAATAGAGCTGCAGTAAACATGGGAATGTAGAGATCTCCTTGGTATATTGGTTTCCTTTCTTTTGGCCATATATGCAGTTGTAGAATTGCTGGACCATATGATAGTTCTATTTTTAGTTTTCTGAGGAACCCCCATACAGTTTTCCATAGTGGCTCTACTAATCTGTACTAATTTATATTCTTAATAACAGTATGTGACAGTTCCCCTTTCTCCGTATTCTTACCAGTATCTATTATTCCCTGCATTTTTGATAAAAGCCATTTTAACTGGGGTGAGATGGTATCTCATGGTTTTGATTTGTGTTTTTCTGAGGATTAGTGATGTTGAAGATTTTTTCATATACCTGTTGGCCGTTTGTCGTCTTTTGAGAAACATCTATTCAGATCTTTTGCCCATTTTTAAATTATTTTTTCCCCCTGTTGAGTTGTCTGAGCTCCTTATGTACTCTGGTTATTAATCCCTGTCAGACGGATACTTTGCAAATCTTTTCTCCCATTCTGGGGTTACCTGTTCACCTTGTTGACTGCCTTGCCACGCAGTGGTGCAGCTTTGCCAAGCTCTTTCTCTCCAGCCGACCAAGCTGCCCTTCTTGGAGAGTGAGATGCAGTTGCATCACAGGATGTTGTCATATGCTGGACATGTGGCACAGGCGAGGTCCCTAGAGCCGTGAAGGCCGGGAGGACGGGTTAGGATGCATAGACTTACATAGCACGAAACTGTGTTTTTCATTGTGGCTTTGCATCTGGAGCTTTCTGAGAGACCTGAGCTGACACATGGAATAGATACACTCCTCCCTTGAGAAATTGTTCTGAATATTTTGATGAACTTCAGCCAGCTACTGAAACTCTTTAGAGTGGGAATAATGCTCATACTTGCCCTGAACAGCAGTGGCACAGACTGATTGAAAGCCTGAGCTTTGAAGGCAAACTGCTGGGGTCTGAATCGCACCTTGGATATTAACTGCTTTACCTTGGGCGAGTTTCATAACCTCTTCGTGCCTCAGATTTCTCATCTGTAAAATGAGACGTAATAAGCAATGTGCCCCTTGGGATTGTTGTGAGGATGAAATGACTTTCTACCTTTAAAGCACTTAGAACAGTTCCTGGGACCTAGTATACAGAGATGGTGTTACACTGTGAAACCATTTGATTCTGTAAATCAAATGAGAATGCTTTGTAAATTGCAAAATACCATTCAGTACTCTTAGCGACAGAGGGAGAAGAAATGGAATCTTGTGTTGGAGCTGTGTTCATAATCCCACTTCATGCGGCAGCAATAAAACTGGGAAGTTATTGATGATGGGGAGCCCACAGACATGACAGGCTCCCTGGAACAATGATGCCCCAACTTAACTGCATGAATATCCCTGGGGAACTTCAAAATCCATATCCCATGGTTGATTTCCAGATTCACTGAAATAGAATTTTGCAGGGAAAATTTTTTTGCAGAAAGGTATTATTTATTTTTTATAGGAAAATTTCCAGGTAATTCTGATGCAGCTGATCTGTGGACTGGTGTTTGGTAACTTCTGACCTGGATACTTTAACAGTTGGTTATATTTAATGGGGTGCAGGAAGATTTAGTGGAGGGCCTGACAGCAGGTATCTACATTTACATAAATTTTCATTAGGTGATGTGGATAGAGCAACACAGGCAGATTTGTCTGGAGGAAATTCTAGACATCTAAAGACACAAAAAAGCCTGGGGCTGAGAGTCTGGCTCTATTTCTTATTGAGGTCAGTTGTTACTGGCTGACTGATTTCCTTACCACGAAGCACAGTGTTGGTGGGTACTCTTCATTGTGTGAAAAGTGGGAAGTGGGAATAATTGCAAAGGGAGTTGGAAGCAGGCAGTTTTGGATCCTGGCTTGCCTGCTGCACACTGGATGGAAGCTGCAGATGGAGGAAATGGTGCAGAAGACTCAGTGAGCAGGCATTTGGATTACTGGCCAGCAGATGAGGAGTAGAGCTCAGTAGAGAGCCGTTCTGCATTCTTCAGGAGCGAGGAACAACCCGGGGCCCTGTGTTCAGTCAAGAGAGGGGGCTGGCACATTGTTGGGGAGAAGGAAGAATCCAAATCGAGGGCTTTTTGAAGAAGCCATTGAACACCTCCCCACCCACTCCTGCCCTGCACTTCTCCCTGTAGCTCAGGAAGCTTTTAATAGACATGGAACCAACAACATCTAACAGCTGGCGTGGATCGCTGGTCCTTGCTCAAAAATGGGGATAAATATCCCTGCTTGACAGACTTGCTGTGGAGTTGGATGAAATGGTAGATATGAAAGTGCCTTAATTGTGAAGTGCTATCCATGCTTACAGAAGCATTGCCTACCATGTGGAGATAGCATGCCCCTTGGTATTAGTAGGAAGGGACAGACTCTAACCCTCTACCAGGGATAAAGCCCCAAGTGTAAAGATCTAGAAACATTGTCACCTTCATTTATAGGTCTGTTGTGTAAGAAGATGGACATTCATAAGATTTATTGCGGACAGAGCAGCGTGCTCAACCTTTATGGTGACAGTGACCGTAGTGGGTTCTCACTGTGGGCTGTTGCATTTAGGCCACTGGTTATGCCTGCTTCCCAGAGCTCACTTTTAACTCCATTCCTTTCTCCTCTACTCAAGAAGGTGCAGCATGTGTATATGAAACAGGGACGTTATTAAAAAGGTAACCCTGAATCTACCTAATTAAAATAAATAAGAAATCCAATAGGTTATTCACAGATTTCCAGACTGTACAGTTAGAAATAAAAGACAATTATTTATACACCACACAACAGTTGTCAAGGTGAGAACCAAGACTGCAAGTAGGGAGTTCCTCCCAGACATCAGCAATTCCCATGCACTTGAGACCACCATGGAGGGCCGCTTCATGTGGTGGCACCATGTAAAGTTCTCAGGGGCACAAATGAGGTATCATTTTCTGGCCCTTCAAAGTACTTTCATCTTTCGAGGAATGTGTAATTCTGGCCCACATGAATGAAAGCCTCCTAGGTTTGATGGGAGTTGTCCAGAGAGAGAAGGGACTCGAACTATTGAAGTGATGGAATTGAAGTGATGGAATGAGCAGCACACTGAAAGCTAGCTGTCAAATATATGAGTAATTATAACTTCTATGCAGTGCATTTTACATTTTACAGCATTCCTATAAGGACAATGAACTCTGATGCCTTTAGAAGCCAGATAGGTAACAAAAATCAGGGAAGCAGTTAGGAAGACTATACTTGGATGGTGAGTATTGTGGCAAACCAATGTGTGTGGCCCACCTTAAGATGTGGCGATCCAAAATTTAACACAGAAGCATAGCACAGTACTTCTGATTTTCAAAAAACTTTTATGAATATCCCACGTCATCTGCATAGCATGCTATGACGCAGGTCTGTTCTCCCCTTCCAGAGATGAGAACACCTACCAAGATCAGTAAAGGTGGAGATAGCATGTGGCCTTGAGACTGCAGAGCCAGTGTTCAGAGCTGAGATGCTTTCTCTAGAGGCCCTGAGCCCTTGGGGAAGGACAGTATTGTGCTTTCCTGAAGTGTCCACCCTCTCCCCAGAGCTGCCCTAGTTATTCTCTGAGCACAGCTCTGGGGAGATGGGCCTCTGGGCCTGTTTGTTTCTACTCTCACCCTGTGACTCAAATGGGCCCAAGAGGCAAAGACTGGGAAACACCAACAAGGCAGATGTGGGAGTCGGAGAAAACCATCAACTGTGTCAACATTCAGGACCCAATAATAGGCACAAAGTGCTGAAATCAGCTTTGCAGTCACATTTAGTCGGCTGACCTGTGATTTCCCAACTGTCCCTTTTTTATCTTTTAACCATCCATGTCATTTTTAACTGAAAGAAAGAGTAAAGACAGATGCAGAGATCCAGATGGAGTCCCTTAAACCCGTGCACCACAGAGCAGAACCCCCTGCACTGGGGCTGGATGCCCCTGAAGGAGGGAGGCCGTGTCAGTTACGATTAATGTGAGCAGCTTCTCTGGTTCCAGAGATGTGACCTCTGGTTACAGCAAATGTGACAGCATGAATTACCTTCAATTATGGTGAACTACATTTAACTATATTATTGCCTCCACACCTTGGTGGGAACTGGCTGCTTTGATAGCCTTGGCCATAGAAGAAAAAGACAACAGAAAAGACTTGGAAATGACAGGCGCCTAGAATCTGAGTCTAGGGCACAGTGGCAGACCAGGGGCTATGGACTTTTTCTATTATCAGCAAATATGATATGTGGTTTGGACTTTGATTCCCACCAGTGCTTGAGAAAGGGACAGTTACCACTTTATTCAGCTAAAATTTACTTAAAACATATACCTTTAAGTGTATATTTTACAGATGGTTGTTTTGGTAAAGTATATATACCCTGTAACTACCAACCCTCTCAAGAGGCAGAACACTTCCACCACCATAAGGGTCCCTTGTGCCCTGTCCAGTCCATCCTCACCCCTAATTCCTGACCCAGGCAAACACTGATCTGCTTCTTACAACTGTAGATTACATCCATCTTTTTACTATTATAAATTATATTCAAGTTTCATATAAATGAAATGATATAGCATGTGCTTTGTGGATCACAAGTTTGTCCTTTTTATGACTGTATAGTAGTCCATTGTATGGATATACAACAATTTGCTTATCCTTGTACTAGCTGCTGGACATTTGAGTCATTTGGAAACATTGTTTTGGCTATGAAAAATATGGACATTTTATACAGGTCTTTGTGTAGACACAAATGTATTTATTACCTTTGGGAAAAATAGCAAAGACTGCAGTTGCTGGGCCATGTTGTATGTAGGTGGGGTTTTGGCTCTCATGGTTTTTGATGCTCCCTGGTGATATACCTGTGAATGTGTTATGTTACAGGGCAAAAGGGACTGGCTGTACAGATGGAATTAAGCTTGCTGGTTATCTGGCTTTAAGATAGGAAAATTATCCTGGGTTAAGAGGGCAAGCCCAGGGTTATCTCATGGACCCTTAAAATCAGGGAAGGAGGGCAAAAGCCAGTCAGAGAGACATGGTAGAAGGAAAGGTCAGAGTTGAAAAGTGAGAAGGACTCAACCTGCTATCTTTGAAGACAGGGAAAGGAGGCCATGAACCAGGCATTGCTGATAGCCACTAGACAGTGAGAAGGACACCCAGCTGTGACAGCAAGGGCCAGGGATCTTAGTCCTATGTAACTAAATTCTGCCAGCAACACGATTAGTCTGAAAGTGGATTCTCCCCCAGAGAATAAGAGCCCAGGCTTATAGTTTTAGCTTTTGCATGTAGTTCTATGATCCATTTTGAGATAATTTTATATATGCTATATGTGAAGTAAGCGTTGAAGTTCATTCTTTAACCTGAATATCCGGTTGTTCTAGCACCATTTGTTGAAAAACTGTGCATGTTGAATAACTTTGGCTCCTTTGTGAAATAAGTAACGTGTGTGTTTATTTCAGAATGTTCTGTTCTTTCCTGTTGGTCTATATGTCCCTTCTTACATCAATACCGCAATGTCTTGATTAATATAGCTTTATGATGTGTCTGGAAATCAGGTAGTATAAGTTCTCCAGCTTTATATTAGGTATAAATTTAATAATTGGCTTGTCAATTTCTACAAAAATGCCCTGCTGAGATTTTGATTGGGATTACATTGAATCTGCATATCAATGTAGGGAGAATAGCATCTTAATATCAAATCTGTTCATGAACATGTATATTTCTCATCATTTATTTAGATCTGATTTAACTGTTTTCAATAATGTTTTGTGGTTTTCCATTTCACATCTTTTTTTTTTTTTTTTTTTTTTTTTTTTTTTGAGACGGAGTTTCGCTCTTGTTACCCAGGCTGGAGTGCAATGGCGCGATCTCGGCTCACCGCAACCTCCGCCTCCCGGGTTCAGGCAATTCTCCTGCCCCAGCCTCCTGAGTCGCTGGGATTACAGGCACGCGCCACCATGCCCAGCTAATGTTTTGTATTTTTAGTAGAGATGGGGTTTCACCATGTTGACCAGGATGGTCTCGATCTCTTGACCTCGTGATCCACCCGCCTCGGCCTCCCAAAGTGCTGGGATTACAGGCTTGAGCCACCGCGCCCGGCCCCATTTCACATCTTTTGCATAATTTTCTAAATGCATCCCTACATCATTTGTTTTAGATGTTATCATAAATTGTATTTATTTCAATCTCCAATTGTTTATTGCTAGGATATAGAATTAAATTGGCTTTTGTATATTGACTCTGTATCCCATAATCTTGTAAATTCACTTATTTCTTAGTCCCATTTTTGGAAACTCATTAGGATTTTGGACATAAAGATCACGTCATTTATGAATAAAGATAGTTTTCCTTCTCTCATTACAATCTGTAAGCCTTTAATTTATTTTTCTTGCCTTATTACAGTCTTTGAACCTGTATTACGATGTTGAATAGGAGTAGTGACAATGGAATTTTTGCCTTGTTTGTGCTCTTAGGGGAAAGGACTCATTGTTTCACCATTAAGTATGATGTTAGCTGTATGTTTGTTGCAGATGTTCTTTATTAGGTTGAAGAAGTTTCTTTTTATTTCTGTTTGTAAAGAGCTATTACCATGAGTAGTTATTGAATTTCACAACACTTTTTTAATGCATCTATTGGGATGGTCGTATGGTTTTCTTTTTTATTTCACTAATATAATGAATAACATTAATTGATTTTTAAATGCTAAAACTACCTTGCTTTCTTAGGATAAATGTCACTTGATTGTGGTGATGGTGCCTTATCCTTTTTATATATTACTGAATTTAAGTTGCTAATATTTTATAAGGATTTTTATGTCTGTATATGAGGGATATTGGTTTATAGTTTTTTTTCTTCAAATGCCTCGTATTGTTGGCCTCATAAAATCAGTTGGAAAGTATGCCTTCTTCCTCTGCTTTCTAAAAGACTTTGTATTATTCCTCAAATATTTGACAGACTTTACCAGTGAAATGGAGTCTGGAGTTTTCTTTGTGGAAAGATTGTAAGTTAAGAATTTAAGTTATTAAACAGATATAGGACTACTCAGATTTTCTATTTCTCCTCATTTGAGCTTTAGTAGCTTGTATCTAGGAAGGAATTTTCCAATTTCATCTAAGTCATCAAATTTATTGGCATAAAATTATTCATAATATTTCCTGATTATAGTTTCAAAGTCTATAAGCTCTGTAGTAATTGTCTTTCTTTAATTTCTGATACCAGTAATTTGTTTTTTCTTTTTCTGCTGATCAATCTAGCTGGAGATTTCTAAGAGTCATTGATGTTTAAGAAAACACCTTATGGTTTCTTTGATTTTTTTCTCTATTGTTTGTCTATTTTCAATTTCATTCACTTGCATTTTCCCTTATTTTTGCCTTTCTGCTATTTTGGATTTAATTTGGTCATCTTTGTGGTAGGAGCTTGCACAATTGATTCTAGATCTTTTCCAATATCAGTGTATTGTCTATACGTTTCCCTCGAAGCACTGGGTTACCTATGTTCAGTTTTTTTTTTTTTATACATTGCGTATTATTTCACTCAAATGTTGAAAATATTTTCTTATTTTTCTTATTTGACCCTTGTATTATTTAGAAATGTGTTTGTAAATTTCTACGTATTTGGGTTTTGACCAGCATCAAAAGGTCAACCATTGTTGACCTTTAATTCTGTTATGTTTGGGAAATATTCTTTTTATTCTCTTAAACATTATCAATTTATTAATGCTTGTTTTGTGGCCCAGGATATCATCTATCATGGTAAATGTTTGCTATTAACTGGAAAATCATGTTTATTGGGCTGTTAATGGGTGGAATATTTTATAAATGCCAGATTCTATGAATTTAACCAAGCTGATTGATAGTGCTGTTCTTTTGTATACATACTGATTTTCTTTCTACTTGTTTTATCAGTATGGGAGAGGAATGTTGAAGTTCCCAGCTACAGTTGTGGATTGATCTATCTTTTCAGTTCTGTCAGTTTTTGCCTCATGTATTTTGAATCTTTGCCCCAAGACGCATACACATTTAGGGTTGTTCCGTCTCCTTGATGAATTGGTGACCTTATCATTATGAAACGTCTCTCTTTCTCCCTGTTGATGTTCTTGGTTCTGAGATTTATTTTGTCCAGTATTAAGATGCACCTACCTTGGAAAGACCAATTTTAGTTGGGCTTTATTGTTCACGATGACGACTATGTCTTCCAATTGAGGTGTTTGTGCCATTTATGTTTTGGTTTTAAGTCTACCATCTTGGCACTCGTTTTCTATTTTTCCATCTATTCTTTGTTCCTTTTCCCACCTCCTTTTAGTATAATTGAGTGTCCTTTAACATTCCATTTTATTTCTACTCTTGCCACATAAGCTACATCTATTTTATATGAGGCTTTTCTGTATACGTAAGTCTTGTATTTGCCACCTATTTACCGTTTATAGGGTTCTTCATTTCTTTGCATAGATTCACATTTCCATTTGGTGTCATTTGCTTTCCATTTGAGGACTTTGCTTTAACTTTTCTGTAGTCTATTTCTCCTGGCAATAAATCCTCTCAGCTTTTGTTTGTTGGTTAAACTTCATTTTACCCTCATCTGGGAAGACATTTTCACTGGATATAGAATTTTAGATTGACAGTTTTCCTTGCAGCACTTTAAAGATGCCATTCTATTGTCTTCTGGCTTGCAAAATTTCAGATGATAATTTTCTTTTGGCCGGGCACTGTGGCTCATGCCTGTAATCCCAGCACTTTAGGAGGCTGAGGTAGGAGGATTGCTTGAGGCCAGGAGCTCAAGGCCAGCCTAGCATAGGTAACATAGCGAGACCTCATCTTAACACAAATTTTCTAAAAATTAGCTGGGCGTGGTGGCATGTGCCTCTGTAATAGCAGGTGCTCTGGAGGCTAGGGCAGGAGGATTGCTTAAGTCCAGGAGTTGGAGGCTGCAATTGAGCCATGATTGCCTGCACTCCAGCTTAGGTGATGGAGATTGAGACCTTGTCTCAAAACAAAACTTTTCTTTGATTCTGTGTACATAATGTATTAGTTTTTTTTTTCTTTATTTGATTTAAAGATCTTTTTCTTTATATCAGTTTTTGAGTACTTGATTTTAATGCGAGGTTTTCTTTGTTTATTCACCTCTGGATTTATTGAGTTTCTTGGTTATGTGGATTATAGCCTTTTTTTGTTTGTTTGTTTGTTTGAGATGGAGAGTTGCTCTGTCACCCAGGCTGGAGTACACTGACATGATCTCGGCTCACTGCAACCTCCGCCTCCCGGGTTCGAGCGATTCTCCTGCTTCAGCCTCCCAATTAGCTGGGACTACAGGCGTGTGACACCACGCCTGGCTAACTTTTTGTATTTTTAGTAGAGGTGAAGTTTCACTGTATTAGCCAGGATGATCTTGATCTCCTGACCTCGTGATCTGCCCACCTTGGCCTCCTAAAATGCTGGGATTACAGGCATGGGCCACCACGCCCAGCCTATAGTCTTTATATTTGTTAATTTTTCAATGATTATTATTATAATTTGCTTCTACTTCTCTGCCCAGAACTTTAGTTATGTGTATTAACCGAGTTGATGTTAGTCACAGTCATTGAGTTTCTATTCATCATTTTAAAAACCAATCTTAATTGATTTTGGATAATGTAAATGTAGCCTTTTTCTACATTTACATGTTCATTAACTTTTCTTCTGCAGTATCTAGTTCAAGGATCAGCAATTTTTTTTTCTATAAAAAGTCAGATAGTAAATATTTTATGCTTTGTAGACCAGATGATCCACAATTCTCCTAATGTATCACAAGCACATGCATAGACAATACACCAAAAAATGAGTGTGCCAATAAAGCTTTATTTATAAAAACAAGTTACAGTCTGGGATTAGGTCTATGAGCCATAGTTTGCTGACCTCTGGTTTTGTCCACTGTTAATTCCATAAAGTGTGAATTTTTAATTTTAAACATCTTCATTTCTAGAAATTTCTTTTGATTTTTAAAAAATATTTTATATTTCCTCTTTCACTATGCATATGTTTTTTAAAAATTACTTGAATAAAATTATGGTAGCTGATTTAAAATCTTTGATTGCTAATTCTATTATCTTCTCATTTCTAAGTCTGTTTCTGTTTAGTAATTAAAAAAAAACTGCTTGTGGGTTCTAGTTTCCTTTTTCATGGCAATTCTAGTAATTTTTGATTGAATGCTAGGTATTGTAAAAATTGTATTGTGGAACCTCTGAATTTTCTTCTTTTAAAGAATGTATAATTTGTTATGGTTGACAGTCAAGTTACTTGTTGCTCATAGCGATCCTTTCAAAGACTATCTTTAAGTATTGTTAGGGTGGGTTTAGCATAGCCTTTTGGGGTGTCTTCCTAAAGTCCAAGGGATCAACATCTTTTGACATTGATAGTTGGAAAATCAAATGAATCCTAACCCTGTGTGAACTCTGGGATCTGTTCAGCCCACAGTTTCAAGGTTGCTTTTTGCTGAGCCTCGTGGAGTTTTTCCCTCACTTCTGTGACTTTAGTATTCAGCAAAGACTGGAGGGTTTCCCTCTTCAGATTTTGGGATTCATTGCCCTGCAGTGTCTAGCCACCTCAGACTTCCTGCGTTCCAACCTGTTTCCTCAACTCAGTGAGACCTTTGTGTTCTGCTTGAGGTTCCCCCTCTCTGCTTCATGTTCCAGAATGAACTTCCAGGTAGAAAGCTGGGGCAGTCATAAAGCTCACTTGATTTGAGATAAGGGAGCCCTTCTCTCAGGGATTACAGTCTTCACTCTCTATTGTTGAGTTTTAGCAATATTTGTTTTATATTTCCCCCCAGCTTTCTAGTTGTTTAAAGCATGAGGATAAATTTGGTCCATTTTATTTCATCATTGCCAGAAGTAGAAGACATCATCACCTTTATAAAGCCAGTCGTTTATAAACAGGCTGAGAAATGCAGTGCTGTAGGATTAAAAGGAAAATTTCAGTTTGAGTTTTTAAAAGTGAGACAGTTAATAGGTTACACAGGTAAGAGGGCACTTTGCTTATGTGCAGACACCACAGAGAATGCTGCTGAATTGCTCCGATTTATCGAATCCTAAATGAGTGAATTTAAGCTTGTAAATTAAATTGTCTGCAATGTATTTATTAATCGTCAGGATAGAGCTATTGTGGTTTTTCTATGCTTTGCAATGGGTTCTGAAAATTAAGTTTCATTTTCCCATTTGACCACAAAGAAGATGGCCCTGTTGAAGACTTCCTCATTCACAATGCCTCAGTTTGTTATCCCTCTTTCTTTCCTCTTTTTCCTACACTTCCTACTTCTCAATGATAGTTGTTTTTGTGATCTAGTAGAATGGAAAGAGTGTAGTATCTGAATAAGAAACCAGATGTTGTAATTCTGGAGCCATATCTGACTCTGTGACTCGGGATAAGACACTTTAGCCCTCAGCATCTGCTTCATGTTTCTTGTATAATTGGCACAGCTGTGTGTGTGTGTGTGTGTGTGTGTGTGTGTGTGTGTGTGTATTCAATATTTCAAAAAAGATGTGAGAACACTTTGGAAATCATAATACATGCTGTGAGTGTAAGGTGTTTTGGAGGTCACTGTGAATTTCCTCATTGAGACTCATCTCAACGATGGAAATGTCTTCTCCCACTGAACACTGCTGCCATACCCAGCCTCTGCTTGGATTGAGAACTGTCATTTTTTGATATTTCTTCCTTATATTGAGAGTAGAATTGGAGTAACGAAGGATTGGCTAGTAAGTAGTAGAGAGACTCTAAAGAAGATAGGCATAGATAATAAGATACAGTTGGGTGTGCTGGCACGTGCCTGTAGTGCCAGCTACTAAGAGGCCGAGGTTGGCAGGGTCACTTGAGTCCAGGAGTTCAAGACCAGCCCAGACAACATAGTGAAACCCCCAACTTAAAATAAAAATTAAAAAAAAAGACAAGACAGTACCCTTAGGGCTGAGATAGAACACTTGAGGAAGACATGGTCCCAGGGCTGAGATCCAGATCTTCTTGCACAGAGCTCACTGATTGGCAGAGAAATTGTTTTTGTGTCACGTGGATGGTGGGGAAGTCTCTGGTCCTATGCTGGTAAAACTTGCTGGAAACCTCTCCTCTGGAATTTGCCAGAAATGTGCCCTCTAGGGTGCCAATGAAAGATGTGGGAGATGTCTCACTGGAGATGCTCCATGTAGAAACTGGCCAAGGTGTAGGAGGTGGGATGCTGGAGAAAGCACTGGCCAGCAGGTGCTGCTGTCCACAGGCACGGTCAGCGCTGGCCCTGGAGAAGGCAGGTATGCTGCAGGAGTGTGCTGAGTGAGCACGGTGCAGCCAGGCACAAAATGCTTTCTTTCTGTTTAAAGCTTCACACTTTGCCAGTTGACAAAGGAAAAATATAAGGCCCAGATTAATTTCGTAGAACAAGCAAACAGGGTATACTTGGAGTGGAGAGGCAATCAGTCTACAACTGGCACACCTCACGGAAACATATTCAGCTTCCGCACGTCCCTTTTAGATGAACTCCTGTGTGTCATAACAACTGTACCTAGCAAGACGCAGCTAACTTTGTTATAGGTTAAGAAGTTCTCATTCCCCAAAATGAGGAGACATACAATGCCAAGAGTCATTGTCGTCTTTTCTGGCTATCTTAATTACTCCACAAATACATCACACTCCTGTGGAATAGTCTGTTATCTACACACTAAATTGTACTTCAGTAAGTTAACTAATTTCCCACAACTTGTAGAAGATCAAAATAGGAAGGAGTGATAAGAAAATGACTAACACGTTTGAATAAAATGCAGATATAACAAGCAAATAGAAAATATGCAAAGTTGCTACAACCTTCATTTCTTTCATTGGTCACAAGACCATAATTGACATCCATGGCTTCATTTTTTTTCCCCACTATTTTATGTGTCCCTTGTTCTCAGCCCCATCATCTGCTGTTCGGGCTTCTTCACGTGGTAGAGGGACCCAAACCTTCCTTCCTCAGGGGTTCAAATCTTCAGTTCTCCTGCCTGGTTTTGGTTGCTGTAATTTTCTGTTAACCTTTATTATAGGTCATGGAAATAATAAGAGATGCCCTGGAGAATCACCCTGGTTCCAGACCTTGCGTCCTTGCCTAGATTGAGTAGAAGCAACCCAGTTGCCCTGTGCTAATCATAATCACAACAGACAGTAGATTAACCCACCCTTTCCCGCCTATTCGTTTGGTGGCATAATGGGACTAAAGTGTCCACGTGCTCATCCCATGTTTAAATTCAGTGGAACCACTGCTTTATAGCCTGGTGGAGGAATACCCCTTTCCTCCCTTGGGGACCAAGTTCTCCAATCTAGTGTGCTCAAAGTTGCTGAGACAGGAGTGAAATACTCTGTGCATTGTTTATTAGTGAGAGGAGTCAACCTCACTTTCACCCTTTGAATTCTGGACCCATATATTCTAGCTGCGAGAGAGACTGCACCATTTATTGGTTTCTGGTCCAAAGCATATGCTGCATTCTATAAAACAGAATTCTACTCTTCAGGTTATTTTGTTCCAACTGGTGCTGTAACTTGGGTCTTTTGGAAACCATTCTACTTTTCAGGTAGGGTGGCCACTTCTGGGTGACAAGGAAATGTCAAACTCCTCCTTGGCCATTCTTCTTGACACTGTATCAATAGCAGGTTTTCTGCAGTTTCTGTATTTTTGTTATAGCTGGCCTGTTGATTCTCATACTTACCTGCTTTCCAGTGTGACTTGAGGTATGACATTAGGTAAATCCTTTCCTCTCTCTGGACCTTTGCATCTCCACCTGAAGACGGGGAGATTTAGACTTGATGATCCTTGGGAACCGTTTCCCTTCTAATGAGTTCTTGCTCTGGTGACCCTGCAGGGTGAGGGTGAGGGTGAGTGTGAGCGCAGCTGGGATGGTGCGGGTGAAGTGAGTTGTGAATGCCCAGGGCTGTGCATGTAGCAGGGTTGAGGTATGATGCGTTCTCCTCACGGTCAGTGTTCGTGACCGGTGTTTGACTTTGAACCTACCTGGAGCTGAGGAATGGGGACCGGCCCCCCAGTTCACGTTGTCATGTCTCTGTTTCAAGACCCCTAGGGGCAGTGCTCATTCTGTGGGGGTGGGGAAGGGACAACATTGTGGACAGAGGACTAGAAAAGGAACGAGGAGGTTGACGTTCCCAGTCTGTGTCTTCCTGCTTCCTCTTTCTCTGCTTCCTCTTTCTCTGCTCCCTCTCACAGAGGCACACATGATGCACACACGCCCATTTTCTCTCTCTCTGCCATCCAAACAGATGCAACTGCTCTGGAGTCAACCAGTCTTAAGGAGGAGACAACTCTTCTGCTTTCTTCCATCTTCTTCCTACCTGCTCCCTGGCCTAATGCTGTGCTTGGCAGTTGCAGCAGGCCTACAAGGAAATGCACTGTGCCGTCCCTGTTTTTGTTTTGTGTGTGTTTTGAGATGCAGACCTAAAAATTTCTGCTGCATAATTGGTTATCCAGTCAGCCATGCGAATAATCGCTGTGCCAGAGCCTATAGGAAATGAGGCAGGAGCCTGAAACTCAGAATCATGCCAGCTTTGCCTTGCCTTTTCTTT
>NW_022436963.1:5090033-5252862 GCF_009761245.1 Sapajus apella
CTTGTCCCCGGGATCCCCCTCCCTCGGCCCCCCAAAGTGCTGGGGTTGATGGGTTGGCCCCCCCCCCCCCCGCTTTTTTTTTTTTTTTTTTTTTTTTTTTTTTTTTTTTTAATGTGCTCCCTTGGGATCTGGGTTTGAGGGTTGAGATGGGAGGATCTGCTGGGTGGATTTCCATGGAGGCAGGTACAGGGCACTGATGGTATGTCTCCCTGGTGAGTTGAGGAGAAAGAATGGTTGGTGTCACAGTAGGAGTTCTGGAGGTGGTGTTACTGCATATAGTTGGGGCAGTTTGACTTACATCCCTTGAACCTCTATTCCTTCCTCTGGGCCTTGCTTCCAGATAATGCCACCCTCCCCCAGCACACCTGCCTCAAAAGTTCTCTCTCCTCCTCTCTGCTTTTCCAAGTCCTGCCCATCCCCTGAGGCCTCGCCCTCTGTGTTGTCAGCAGAACCAGCCATGCATAGTGGCTGCTGCCTCACGATAGAGCCAGCTCCCACCCCTCCGTGCAGTGCTGTGTTCCTGGGGTCAGTGTGCTCTCCTCTCCACCGCCTCCCCCAGTTCTCCCCAAAGCCCTCCGGTGTCAGTGGGCGAGCTGGTGGTTGTGAGAGGAGGCAAGAAGGGTTAGGTAGTTTGGTGTTTAGGTTAAGAGTGACAGATGTGCTACTTCCATACAACCTCGGTTAAATTCTTTACCTTCTAAGCCTTAGTTTCCTCATCTGTGAAGCACTAAAAGTAGTGTTTTCAATTTCATAAGCCCTAGGGTTTAGGGGTATTATAACAAGGATGCTTTGCCTGTAAAGTGCTTAGCATAATGACTGGCTCGTAGGCAGTGCTCAACAAACGTTAGATATGATCAGTGTAATTATTACCATCCCACTTCACAGCTCAGGAAAAGGAAGTGTGGGGAGCATGGGCGACAGTTCAGTTGTACATAACTGGCTACCCAGCAAGGACTATGGGTGGTCAACTAACAGTTATTCAGGGCTGGCTCTGGGCCCAGCCCAGTACTAGGTGCTGTCCTGGAACAGTGACTCTGGCACTCAGCTAGGGATGCAGCTGGGGAGATAGATATTTACATGTGAGCCCCAAATGTCCTGGGGGAGATGGGATGAGGCATGTGTGCAGTAGAAAGAGCCCCAAACTTGGAGACCAAACAGATGCACTGTAAGGAGAGGGCTTGTCTGTCATTTTCACCCTTTTGTCCCCAGCACCCATCAGGTGCTCCATCAGTCTCTCCTGAAAGAATGAACAGAAGCCCTGAGCCACAGCTCTGGCTGTGCCTCTGTCCTGGGTAACCCTGAACAGCTCCTTGCATCCGCCAGGTCTCGGGGACCTCCCTAGTACAGGGAGGGGTTGGGCCTGCAGGGACCTGCCCACTCTCGTGCTCTCACTTGGGAGACTTGACAGCTCCTGGCAGCTACACAGCACCCAGTGTGTGTCTTTACCTCAGTGGTGCTTTCGGAGAAGCAGGTGGAGAGGCGAGGGCATGAAGGGCTGGGCTGACAGGCACCAAGGTCACCCAGGTGCTGGCAGTGCTGCAGACAGCATGTAGTTGTCCTCAGATGGCCCAGGTCTGGCCGGGCTCTGCAGGAACACTTCAGCTCATGGGCAGCCTGGATTCGTGCTGATGCGGAGACTTCCCTGGCAGCCACAGTTGCTGCTGTTGCTGCTGCCTGGTCAGAGATGAGAGGGCTCTGACAAAATGCGGCACAGCTTGTGGTCTGTCCACTGCTCAGAAACTTCACACACAAAAAACTTCTGAGACTACCGCTGAGGCCTTGAGATCCTGAGAGCTCCACACTCACACTGCTGCCTCCCCCAGTGCAGCCAGAACCCACCTCTCCTGGTTTTTCATGTTGGCTATTCATTGCGCCTGCCCCTCCTTCGGGCACAGTGCTGCTCTTTGGGGGCTTCTCGTCCTGCTCAGATGCCCTCCTCCTTAAGGAGTCTCTGCTTATTGGTCAGACTGTTTTCCTTCAAGAGTGCACTAGAGTGTCCTTGCTTCTGTCTGGTGCTTTATCAACTGTAAGGCAGGGCACTAGGTAGTTGAAGTGCTGGCTTTGCTGTTGTACAGACTGGGATTGAAGTTCTGGCTCTGCCATTCCCTAGCTGTGTGACTTCACCTCTTTGACCTCAGTACCATTATTGGTGAAATGCAGTTAATAACTCCTACGTCCTAGGGTTTTGGGCAATGATGCATTTGTACCCCTTTCGGGGGTGACCCTCACCCAGCAGCTCCCACTAACGTCTCTTTTGTGTTTGAGTCTGTTTCACAAGCCAGCATAACCTCCCTCCATGCAGAAACAATGCTGTAAAGTATTAGCCTAACAGTAGGTCCATTGAGCAGAAACCACATCAATAAAACGGGCACACCACACAATGGCTCTGATTTCCACGCCCTTCTCAACCCCACACTCCTGAGCCTGGCCCAGGGCTTTCTATGGACTGAGCCTGAGTAGAAAGAGGGTGAATTAGATTTTGAATTTTTTCATGCCTCCTCTCTCCTGGCCCTCAGAAAATTAAAATCCGGCATTAGAATTAGTCATGGAAAATTCTCCATTTTCTTTCCTTTCATTGCTCTGTGAAGATCACAGTTTCAGGTTATTTCTTTGAATTAATTGGCCAAGCCTCTGTGGGACACTGGTAATGTACTTGGCACTGTGAGGTGCTGGGAGTCACAGCCAGTGCTCCTGAATGGATGTGCAGCTGCCCAGCACCTTCATGGTGCTGATGGGTTTATCCTCAGTGCTGGGAGGCGGCTGAGCGGGTGCTGTGGCTATTACCATCCTTACTTTAGAAGACTGGGACTCAAGCGTTCATCTCCTGGCTCTCAGGTGAATGTCCTTTCCCTAACCTGTCTGACCACCTCCTTCCTCAGCATTTGGACCCTGGCTAGGAGGGCCGGTAGAAGGTCCCTCAGCAGAGCTTAACTGGCCACCAGTCCAGAGTGGAAGGCTGCTTCTTGCTTAAAATTTCAATCCCTTCTTCTAATAAGTGTGAAGAACACTGAGCAGGTGTAAAAGAAGGGAAGATATGGTCTCTTCCAACCAGAAATGTATCAACTTGTGGCAGTGCCTAGGACACATGCATCTTTATTGAACAAATAGTTCTTGCATGTCTGCCTGGTGCCCGGTCCTGTGCCAAGCATTGGTAATATGGTGGTAAAATAGAAAAGAGATCTCTTAGGCTTCTGGCCATGGGCACAGATAGTTAACAAGGAAGGAGATAATCAAGTTACAGATTGTTACATGTGCTATGAAGAAAATTTATGAAAAATTAAATAGCACTGTAAGTAGGACACAATAAAATAATGCACTAAGTATCATGTATCGGCTCTGGCTGCCTCCCTCTCTTTAAAGCAGAGAAGTCCAGGCTCTCAGGGGTGCGGCAGAGCCAGGACAGGTGTCTAGGGAGCAGCGATTTCTATAGGCAGTGTGTATGGAAGGGCCTGCAGCTTGCTCGCGCGCGCGCTCTCTCTCTCTCTTCTTCTTTTTTTTTTTTTTTTGAGACACAGTCTCACTCTGTCCAGGCTGGAGTGTAGGAGTGTGATCATAGCTCACTACAGCCTTAAACTCCTGGGCCCAAGTGATGCTCCTGCCTCAGCCTCCCCAGTAGCTAGGACTACAAGCACACCAACACACCTGGCTTTTTTTTTTTTTTTGTAGAGATGGGGTCTCGCTAGACTGGTCTCAAACTTGGGCTCAAGGGATCTTCCCCCCTCAGCTTCCCAAAGAGCTGGGATTACAGGCATGAATCACCGTGCCACCCAGTCCCTCTGTTAAAGCAAAACTCACAGAAGAAAACCCAAAGGAACAAAATTTGTGCTTTCATGATGTGGGAACATCTTTTCAAACTGAGAACTCTCTAAAGCATTTGCAGTCATAGATTTGTGTAAGAACTTGATTTGCATCCTATATTTTTGGGATGTATTTATTACATAACTAGATATACCTGGATTTGCATAACAGAAAGCACTATTTTGGGGTGACTTCTGACAGATCTACGTGAAAGCCTCTAGGGACTTTTAGCATCAGTTGAGTCCTGGGGGGAACAGAGGAAGGGAGTGTGCAGCTTCTGAGACCAGAGGAAGAAGGCATGTGCCCGTCTTCAGTGGCTAGCCATGACACTGCCAGAGGAGCACTGAGAAAGGAGCAAAGGAGTGCACTTCCTAAGTGATGAGAATCCCAGCTGCTAACAAAGCCTCAGACACTAGCTTGAAGCTCCATGTCCTTTTGTGCAGCCCCTTCCTACGCCAGTGAGTAGCAGCTTGGAGGAGAGCTTTTTATTACAGATGACCCCTGAGAAAGGAAGTGAGGGAAAAGAGCCGACTAAGCCAAAGCTGTGGATTCCCAAAGTCAATGTGGACAGGTCTGGGGTGCAGGTCCCTCAGCTTCTCTCTCCATGGCCCCTATTTGAGGCTGAATCTCGGAGGCCCTGTGTTTTGATAGTATCTCTTTTTCACTCTTTTTCTGAGACACTTTTCAAAATTTCTGTCCCAGCACTAAGCCTGGGTGAGCTCCACAGAGCTAACAGTGTGTCTAGAGCCAGCCCTGCCTGTTTTTCCAGCTTCTCCTTATGCTGATACTGAGATTAGGGCTGGGGACAGTGGCGGTGAGAGAGTCAATAGTGTGTGTTGCCTTGGGAGAGGAGTGGGGTGAATCAAGGTAGTAAGTGCAACATAGGCTTAAACATACTTGTATTAAGAAAACAAAGGACTTAGGGATAAGCAAAGGTTTCTAAGACAGGGCACAAAAAGCAGTCATAAAAGTCTGATACAATAACTTCATCAAAATAAAAAAACTTGTGTTCATCAAAAGATGCTGTTAAGAAAAAAAGTAAACAAGCCACCAGTTGGAAGAAAATATTTGCAAAACGTATCTGATGCAACACTTATATAAAGCATCCATGCAACACAATAAAAAGGCAAACAAATTTTTTAAATGGGCAGAAAATTAACAGATATTTTTAATAGAAGATATAATGGCCGAGAGGCTCATAAAAAATGTTCAACATTGTTGTCATCAGAAACATACGAGTTAAAACCATAAGATGTGCTACTACACAAGACATGCTACTACTACCTACCAAAGTAACATGAATGAAAAGCTAATAAAACTCAATAATGTTGCTGAGGTGTAGAACAACTGGAGACTCTTAACACATCATCGGTGAGGCTGTACAGTGGTGCAAACACTGGGTAGACTTTTTTTTTTTTTTTTTTGAGACAGTGTCTTACTCTGTTACCCAGGCTGGAGTGCAGTGGTACAATAATCTTGGCACACCGCAACCTCCGTCTCCCAGGTTCAAGTGAATCTCCTGCCTCAACGTCCCCCGTAGCTGGGATTACAGGCATGTGCCATCATGCCTAACTAATTTCTGTATTTTTAGTAGAGATGGAGTTTCACCATGTTGGCCAGGCTGGTCTTGAACTCCTGACCTCAAATGATCTGCTCATTAGGCAGTTTCTTATAAGGCCTGTGACCCAGCAATTTTATTCATAGGTATTTGCCCAAGGGAAATAGAAACGTTAAGTCCACAAACAGATTTATACACAAATTATTACAGCAACTTTCTTCATAAGAAGAAAATAATGCAGCCATAAAAAAGAATGAGATCATGCCCGTTGCAGGGACATGGATGGAGCTAGAGGCCGTTATCCTTAGCAAACTAACGCAGGAATAGAAAACTGCATGTTCTCACTTATAAGTGGGAGCTAAATGATGACAACACATGGACACATAGAGGGGAACACACACTGGGACCTTTCAGAGGGTGGAGGGTGCAGGGAAGGAGACGATCAGGAAAAGCAATTCATGTGTACTAGGCTTGATACCTGGGTGATAATCCATGTAAGTTTACCTATGTAACAAGTCTGCACTCGTACCCCTGAACTTCAGAGTAGAAACAGCAAGATGTCCATCGGGGGAATGGATAAACAAATTATGATATATTCATACAATGGAATACTGCTCAGCAAGAAAAAAGCATTAACTACTGTTAGAGGTAACATCATTATGCTGAATGAAAGAAACCTTTCTTAGAAAGTGCTGTTTGTCAAGACTCACTAAATGCCACGCCTAAGATTTATGCATTTCTCAATGTGTATATTTTACTTTAAAAAATACTCAACCAAATATTAAACTCAGATGGCACCATGCAGGTGTATGGGTTTGGGGGTGAAGTGTACAAAGGTCTGCACTTTCTTTGGAAATGTATCTAAAAATAAGGTGGATTGATGGATGGATTGAGGGATGACAAGGTATGTGATAAAGCATGCACAGGAAAATCCTAGTTGTATAATTTAGGTAGTGGAATTGTGGGTATTCACTGTAACATGCTCGTAGCTTTTCTGTGAATCTGAAGATGTTTGTAATACATGTTGGAATAAATATACTCAAGTGGAGGATGCAAGTTGCAGTAGCATGAAGGGAAGATAATTATGATTTATTACCCTTTGTTACGCAGTGCTATTTTGTTTATCTTCTTCAAAATTCCATTAAAACTCACTGCAGGAGCCTCTGCAATGTAACTGATTTATCAAATTCAGAAGAATACTTTCAGCCTCTCTGACTCATTTGTATCACCTAGATACCTTTGAGTTAATCTTCCCGCTACAGCTCTGATTCTCCCCTTTCCACTGTTATCATCCTGAAAGTGTTTCCCTCAATGCTGAGTGTTTGGGGTAGCTTTAGAATTGCCCTCACTGTCTGTTAATTTGGAGAACAAAGAACCAATAAGTAGAAGGAGATTGGGAAATTAGTGATCGGGGAGGATGCAGTACATTTTAAAACATAAAAAGTTCTCGCTTTTCAACAGAATTTGAATGAAAGATGAACACGATCATCTTCTTCCCTCTGATGAAAGTTACCCACCTGTAGTGCAGTGGTGGATGCCGTGTACAAGAGCGGAAATGGTGGTTCATGTTAACTTTGAGAGCTTTGGACAGGAATGCCAGATACATTGTTCTAGTTAGCAAATTCAGGCGAGCCTTTGAGTGGGGAGGGGAAGTTATAAACCACTGTAGAGAAGTGTGGAATGAACCGAAGACAGATTAGATCAATACTCATTCCTTTTTTTTTGTTTTCTTGGAATGAAGTCAGAGCAACACTGTTCTCATTTTTGTTTGCAATGAACCTAATTTTTGAGCTGATCTATGTAATAATAAGTACAGGAAAGGAAAAATGGAAGAAAGGAAATTCAGCACATTAGCTAGTGAGGTTGTGCGTGATAATGAAAACAACACAAGCCTGAGCCCTTCTGGCTAGTGAGGTTGGCTCTGCTTGCCTTTGCCTGTCCCACCCCCTTCTGTCGTGCTGAGTCTTTCCCAGCCAGGCAGTGTTTTGGGGGGCCTTTACTATCCCTCTCCCTGCCAGCCCCAGCCTAGCTATAATCACCCATCTGGAAGGCGTGTTTTCCTGGCATTTACCTCCCATTATATGGCACTTCACTTGGGAAGTACTCCAACTGAGGCACTCTGCTATATCCCAACAAGCCCTTAATGGCATTACCGTAATTCTGATGATATGCTGCCCCCCCAAATTCTTGAGCTGTGGCTGTGACAGAATCGGTAATTGGAAATAGAATTTCTGTGAGTGGTGGTGAGTTCCCCAAATAATAGGCCTGGGAATGGACTTGTCCAGGTAGTATCCATGGGATTGTATAGGGGCAAATAGTGATGGATACCCTGTTGATATACTGAGAAACGCTAAGAAATCCAAAGCATTCCAGCGGCAGTGAACATTGCATTGTTAGAATAGGGATGTAAGAAAGCTGATTAATTGCCACATTTGATAAAGGGCGGGAGAGGGGATGAAAGGGGAAGAGTGTGTGTTTGTGTTTGTGTGTGCACGCTAAGGGAAGGGGTACCATGATAGCTCGTATGTTTTTCCCATTGTTCTCAGCCCTGAATAAAGAGGGCCCACCTGTCTCCAAATCCCTGGCAGCAGGCAGAGCTCAGTACATTAGACCATACTGAGTACCGGGCATCTCTGAACAAAGACCACATCTCATTCACAGCCAGGTCATGAGGTCCTGACATTAAGAGTGTGCCCTGGAAGGAGCACCAAAGGGCAGTGAGGGTGACTGGGTCTGAGCACTGGCGCTGATGCCGGTGGGATGGACTACAGAGCCTGTCCCCGCTACCTTTGGAAGAGCTACCTAATTAAAAATGAGTTGGTGGAGGCATTCCCACCGTGTCTCCCGCACCTTCCCTCGAGGGTTCACATGTGTCACGTTCGGACTTCCCAGCAGCCTGCATCACGCCTCTTGGCTCTGGCACTTCCCTTGAAGACCCTGTGTTTGCTCTGCCGGGTACTCTCAGTTGTGTGGTTGCTTCAGGACCCTGTGGTGCTGTTCCCTCCCCTAGGAAGGTGTGCTCTTCTGGGATTTGGGAGCATTCGTGACGTCATTCTCTGTACCACCCTGCAAGCATCCCTTTCCCTATAAGTTTGTAATATAGCCAACTTTTAGGAAGGGGGACACGTGTTCATTTGTTTATTAACTATTGAGTGCCCTTGCTGTGTTGGGAGTAGACAAAAGGAATTTGCTGAAACCATAATCCACAACCACCCAGATTTCTATTTGACCTTTATATTCATTTACAGATTGGTAACTGATTAAGAAAATTAAGTCCTATTGTGGGTGACTGGTTCCCTGCTAACGTGTGGCTGAGTGAGTGGTCCAGTTGGGTATATGGAGGTTCAGTGCATTCAATGCAGAAAGGAGTTGAGAATCCATGGAGGTCATGTGGTCCAACTTTCTGCCTTCAGAGGAGGAGGATTATGTAGTGGGGTGCACATCTGAGAAAATTTACAGATTATGCTGGGGTGGGGATAAAGGAGAGTCTTAACTGTAGGTCAGCTTTTGGTTTCTTTAGATTAGCTTAGAAGCTGGAAACTGGCCAACGAAATGCACAGAATTACTAGAATTCTGGAGAAGAGTTTGTACCTTCCTTTGTACTTCCTAATTAAAAGTGGGACCCCTCAGAGGTGATTCAGATTCTGGACTCCACTGGTGTAGTGTGGCGGGTTGAGTTTGCTGCCCTGGCACATCCCCTCATGGTCAGAGGTATGAAGAGGAGGGGTGGCTGATACCAGGTTCCAGAAAAGCCTGCTCTAGAGTCATTTCCTGGTCACACTGATCTGGAAATAGCTAAGAACTGTGATTGAGACCCAAGTTTGGCCCCAAACCTAGCTTTATATACAGTTGTAGCAGTCAGGACCTCTCAGATAGAGGGGACCTGTGGGATGGGAATAACAGGTGCCATGTGTATTGGCACATGTGAGGGCAACAGAGAGGGGGGAAGGCTGAGAGGGGAAATGGAGAGAGAAAGCAGGCTCTTAGGAAACGTCCTGGGAGAGGGAAGACTTGTAACCTGAGCTGAGGCTCTGAGCCAGTTCTTCTGATTTTCTTTGTGAAGTCAAACATGGATAAAGTCACACTCAGGTGTCATTGTGCAGGGAAACGAGGAGACAAGTGATTGGGGTTTTAGTTTCAGCTTTAGTCACCATCTTGGCTTGTGATGTTGGATCAGTTCTTGCCTCTCACTGAGCTTCAATTTACCCGTCTATATTTTATTAGTTGAGGAATCTTGAATTATAACATGAAATGGTTGTATGTTTCAAATGTCTGCTTTTACCTGTTGGATCTCCCTCTTCCTTTCCTAGATGACATCTTGGGCAGACCTCCCATTTTCAGTTAACAAAACGTCAGTGTTGTCATCTGATTTAAGACTCCTTCTTGCTCCTGCCCTGCCATTGGAGTAAGGGGGCCTGGGCTGCTCCCCATACCTCCCCACACTCTGTCAGCTCTAACTCCTTCATTAGTGAGAAAGAGGCGGAGGGATAGGGGTAAAGGGCAAGTACCTTTTTACCTAACTGGGCACTAGGTATGTTTTTTCCTGGTTGGTTTTTGCAGCTTCTCTAGCTGAAACTGGTCAGGTGGCAGCACGCTTGGTCTGACAGGCATCCATGTGCAGATTCCTGCTGAGGTTCTGTGGCGACTTCCTGACCTCACACGTCCCAATAGTGACTAGTGGCTCTGGTTCAGCCACTCTGATCCCTGCTGCACAGCCTCTGGTTGTTAGAGTAACCTTGAATGGTGGCCAGTCTCCTTGGGTGAGATCCCAGAGAGAGCTCAAGCCTAGCCACCCCGTGAGGTCCACTTGACTTGTAGGAAGCTCATGGGTTTTGCCAGGTCAAAGGGTAGCATGATGACTGTTCCAGCTGAGGTGAGTGGAGCAGCAGTTCAGGATTGTAGCCAGGGCAGAGAGTTTCCTGGGGTTTGAGGTGCTAGTTTCTCCATCTTGGAAATGTGTTTGTCTTTATGATTCTCCTGAGTCCCTGTTTCTTAGATCTAGGCAGGCGACTTCCCTCTAGCTTTTCTCCTCCTCCGCAAGGCTGCCAACCTGCTGATGCTCTGTCCCCTCTCAAGCCTCACTAGCCTGTGGCTGGGCGGGGCGGGGGAGCAGTTGGAAAGGGGTGGTTGATTATAAAGGGTTGGCTTAGTGAGCCCTGGGCTGGGGAGATGTCTAGTTCCATTTGTTGATTTCTTAGAAAATGAAGTATTTAGGCTGGGTGCGGTGACTCATTCCTGTAATCCCAGCACTTTGAGAGGCTGAGGCAGGAAGATCACCTGAGATCAGGAGTTCAAGACCAGCCTGGCCAACATGGTGAAACCCCATTTCTATTAAAAATACAAAAATTAGCCTGGCATGGTGGTGGGTAACTGTAATTCCAGCTACTCAGGAGACTGAGGCTGAGGTAGGAGAATCGCTTGAACCCAGGAGGCGGAGCTTGCAGTGCCCTGAGATCATGCCATTGCACTCCAGCCTGCGTGGTGGAGTAAGACTTCACCTCAGAAAGAAAAAAGGAAAAGAAAAAAAAGAAAATGAGGTATTCAGTTCTCTCAGGGAGCCCTGTCTTCTCTAATACCTGGGTGACAGGAAGCACTCACCCAACTCTCCTTTATGTACAGAATGAAAAATTATATCCTAACCCACACTACTATGCCTTAGATACACATGTAAGCACAAGTGTCAGATGCAGACCCTGTGCCTTTTATTTGGGTTGTCTTTCTGTGCTTTTGCTGTTTCCTCTGTGGTGGTGGTGGTCATCAAAGTATGAGGGTAACTTCTTGTGGAAGGACAGATGTTAAGTCTTCTTTAAGGCCATTATAGGCTCCCCATCTTCCAAACCTTAGAGAGTCAACACACACTGTTCTGGATCTGCTGTATGCTTACATTAGTGCTGACAGACCAAATTATAGTACTCCCTAACTCAGTTCTAAAGGATGAATGCCATGGCACTTAAAGTATTTTGCAGAAACTATTATTTTAACTCATTTTCACAGTGGCTATGGGTTTTTTATAGTCTTGTAGGAACTTCGGTTAAATACAGAGTAAAAACTGAAAGCTGCTATGGGAATAATGAGGGATCAGGTCCTTCAAGGTCTTTAGAAAAATCTCTAAGTAGCAGTTTCTTTTGTGTCTGCAATTCTGAATTGCAGTGTGTCCCTCCAGACAAAGCCAAGCGCCATATGTGACTGTGCATGTTTGTGTTTTCAGAAGCCTCAGCAGTCACTGCCATTTCAGTGCCTGCAAGTTTCCACAGGAAGCAGTGGGGAAAACTGTCAGAACCTGTTTGTAAAAATGTTTGTGTTTGCAAAGATTTCTGCTAGTATTCCACACATATCTTAGCTATTAAGCAAAAATATTATACCATTCATCTTAGAAGGAACAAGGCTAGGTAATCACTGGTATTCTCTTTTCTTTTTCTGGCAGAGAAGTGAAAGCCAGGAGCATTCTATCTCATGAGCACTACAGGTCCAGGGCAGGGAGCAAACCTTTTCTGTAAATAATTGAATAGTAAATATTTCAGACTTTGCGGGCTGTACGGTTTCTGTCACAGCTACTCAGCTCTGCTGCCATAGGGCAAAAGCAGCCTTAGATAAGCAAACAAATGAGCATGGTCGTGTGGCAGTAAAGCTTTATTTATGAAAACCTGGCCAGTGGACTGGAGGCCATAATTTACCAACCCCTGGTCTAGTGAGAAATACCAAGTTTTGAGTTGTCACTGAGACTTGAATCTTGCTCAGGACAGTAGCTTTGCTTGTCTGATTGCCTTCTTGCCAACCCACATCTTCTCTGGCTGATGCTAACCAGGACAGAAGCCTACACTGGTCATCAGTTTCCTCTTAAGAAAGTGATCAGTTTGTGGGAATGTATGCAGTTTACCTCACCCACAGCAGATATTCAGCAACTGAGTATCCAACATAGGATAAAATACAGAATGAAAGCATCCTTGACCATTGAAATGAGGTCGTGGTGAAGGGGAGGAGTTAGCAGTCTGTCACTGGGGAAACTTTCTGGGGAGCTCTATCCAGTTGTACATTTCTGTGAGCCGTGGCATGCCCTCCTCATTCCCTGTGTGGGATACATTGCAGGTCTTCCTGGCACTGACACTTTCTCTGTCCCTCCCTTCTTTCCTTTCTCTCCCCCAATGCACAATGCTGCTGCTGCCACACACCATTTCACCCCACACTGGCCCACAAAGAAGACAGAGGCTGGTGACATAGCATGCAGCTTCAGAAAGGTCGCCACTTTGAGCCCCGATGTAGAAATCATGGCACTTGGTACTTGGTCTGCCAGCACATTCAAAAGTCATCATAAGGACAATGTGATATTTATTTAAATACATATTGCATTACCCACTGACAGTGTATTTGCACTCATCCGTTTCTAGAGACAGGCTCATGGCAAGCATGGTTAAATGCTGGACCTCAGGAGGAAACTGAGGACAAAGTAAACCCTGATGACTCTCACTGGCCTCCTGCAGCACCTGTCCTTATATTTGACCTGATAGGTTGGTTGCTTTAAAAAGCCAGTTACAGGGAGGCCCGTTTAAAAAGATATAGCACCTTTGAAAGATTATTTTAACCTGGAATATATGACTAGACAATTATTTGCCAGTCTGATGAAGTAGGGCTGCAGGTTTTGTTTTTATTATTATGTATCTACTGATCAGTATATCCACTTTCTTGCTTGCACAGGCTACACCTAGAATGTGTCCACAAGTTCCAGTTGCATCTTATTTAATGATAGAATAAGAACTTAAAGATACAGGAGAAGAAAGCTGAGAGCAATTTTAAATGTCTATGGTTTTTTCTTTATCTTTTTTGTTGCACATTCATATCTGATTCAACAATAAAACATGTAGCACATTGCTTATCCAGTACTTCCAGTGGATTCAGCCTGGTGTTTTGGAAGCAACAACTTTCTTTTGCACTCATATATCATTATTAAGGCAGTATTTAATTAATTTAGGTAGTTACAAATCCAACTGACATAAACTGGAAACCAACCACCAACTCCTGGTGAGCAAACAGCTCAACTCTTGGGAAACAAAAATGTGTAAGCTCTCTAGAAATTAACCAAGAAGTCATGAGAGTTCACTATAGCTTGGGCATTAGTCATTACCTTTCAGCCAGAGGGAACAAAGAATGCCAGTTGAACTGACAAGTTGGTTAGAAGGAAATCAGAGAGCTTCTGCAGTGTTGGAAAATAGGTCAAGACCTGTGCTTCTACCCTCAATGGCTCAAACAGGCATACCTTGGAGATACGGTTTTGTTGTTACAGACTACCACAATAAAGCAAATATTTGCAATAAAGTGAGTCACACAAATGTTCTTGTTTCCCAGTGCATATGAAAGTTATGTCTACACTATGCTGTAGTCTGTTAAGTGTCCAATAGCATTATGACTAAAAAATGTACACACTTCAATTGAAAATACTTTATTAGTAGAAATGCTAATGGTATCTGAGCTTTCAGCATGTCATAATCTTTTTGCTGGTAAGGGGTCTTGCCTTGGTGTTGATGACTGCTGACCAGTCACAGTGGTGGTTGCTGAAGGCTGGAGTGGCTGTGGCAATTTCTTAAAACAACAAGGAAGTTTGCCACACTGATAGATTCTTCCTTTCATGAAAGACTTCTCTGTAGACTGGGATGCTCTTTGACTGCATTTTACCCACAGTAGAACTTCTCTCAAAACCAGAGTCAATCCTCTCAAACCCTGCCACTGCTTTATCAACTCAGTTTGTGTAATATTCTGAACCCTCTGTTTCATTTCAACAATTTTCACCAAGAGTAGATTCTGTATCAGGAAACCACTTTCTTTCCTCATCCATAAGCAGCAACCGCTCATTCATTCAAGTTTTATCATGAGATTGCAGCAATTCATTTCCACCTTCAGTCTTCACTTCTGATCCTTATTCTTTGCTATTTCCACCATGTCTACAGTGCCTTCCTCCAGTGAAGTCTTGAACCCCCCAAAGTCATCCATGAGGGTTGGAATCAACTTCTTCCAAACTCCTGCTAATATTGAAATATTGACTTTCTTCAGTGAATCACAAATGTTCTTAATGACATCTAGAATGATGAATTCCTCCCAGAGGTTTTCAATTTACTTTGCCCAGATCCATTAGAGGGATTGCTATCTATGGCAGCTGGAGCCTTATAAAAGATATTCCTTAAACCATAAGGCTTTTTGAAGTCAAAATTACTCCTTGATTCATGGGCTGCAGAATGTATGTTGTATTAGCAGGCATGAAAACATTCATCTCCTTGTGGATCTCCATCAGAGTTCTTGGGTGATCAGGTGCATTGTCAGTGAGCAGTACTATTTTGAAAGGAGTTTTTTTCTGAGCAGTAGGTTTCAACAGTGGGCTTGAAATGTTTGGTCAGCTGTGCTATAAACAGAGGCACCATCACTCAGGCTTTGCTGTTCATTTATAGAGCATAAGCAGAGCATACTTAGCATCATTCTTAAGGTCCCTAGGATTTTCAGAATGATAAGGGAGTATTGGCTTCAACTTAAAGCCACCAGCTGCCTTAGCCCCTAATGAGAGAGAGTCAGCCTGTCCATTGAAGCTTTGAAGCCAGGCATTCCCCTCTCTAGCTAGAAAAATCCTCGATGACATCATCTTCCAATAGAAGGCTGTCTTATCTACATGAAAATCTGTCGTTTAGTGTCACCACCTGCACCAGTGATCTTAGATCTTCTGGAGAACTTGCTGCAGCTTCCTCATCAGCACTTGCTGCTTTGCCTTTTACTTGTATGTTATGGAGATAGCGGCTTTTCTTAAAACTCATGAGCCAAGCTCCGCTAGCTTCCAACTTTCCTTCTGCAGCTTCTTCAGCCTCTATAGAATTTAAGAGAGTTAGGGCCTTGCTCTGTATTAGACGTTGGCATAAGGGTTGATCTTCTGTCAAGACCCTGAAAATACTTTCTGTGTCAGCAATAAGGGTGTTTCACTTTCTTGAGTGTTCACTGGAGTAACACTTCTAATTTCCTTCAAGAACTTTTGCTTCGCATTCACACCTTTGCTGTTGGTTTGGTACGAAACGCCTGGCTTTCAGCCTGTCTCTGCTTTGAACATGGCTTCCTCACTAAGCTTAATCATTTCTAGTTTGTGATTTACAGTGAGAGACATGCGACTCTTCCTTTCACTTGACTACTGAGAGGCTGTTGTAGGGTTATTAATTGGTCTAATTTCAGTGTAATTGTGTCTTAGGGAATATGGAAGCCCAAGGACAGAGAGAGAGAGAGATGGGGAACAGCCGGTTGGTGGAGCAGTCAGAACACACACATTTATCAGTTAAGTTCACAGTCTTCTATGGGCACAGTTTGTGGTGTCTCCAGGAACAATTACAACAGTAGCATCAAGGATAAGTGATCCTAGATCATCATGCCAGATACGGTAATAATGAAAAAGTTTGAAATATCACGAGAGGCCGGGCCCGGCGACTCACGCCTATAATCCCAGCACTTTGGGAGGCTGAGGCAGGTGGATCACAAGGTCAGGAGATCGAGACCATCCTGGCTAACATGGCGAAATCCTGTCTCTACTAAAAATATAAAAAATTAGCCAGGCATAGTGGCATGCACCTGTAATCCCAGCTACTTGGGAGGCTAAGGCAGGAGAATCGCTTGAACCCTGAGGTGGAGGTTGCAGTGAGCTGAGATCACACCACTGCACTCCAGCCTGGGTGACAGAGACTGTCCAAAAAAAAAAAATATATATATATATATAATCACAAGAATTACCAAAATGTGACACAGAGACACAAAATGAGCACTTACTGCTAGAAGAATGGCACTAATAGACCTGCTTGATGCAGTATTGCCATGGACATTCAATTTACAAAAAATGCATTGTCTGTGAAGCCCAAAAAAATGTGAAGTGCAATAAAACGAGATACGCCTGTATAATAACAACTGTTGTGTGTATACTATGTGCTGAGCATTGTACATTATCTCATGTACTCCTTTTAACAATGCTTTCACTGGTTAGCAGACCAAGGCAGGAGGCTGGGTGTAGTGGCTCACGCCTGTGATCCCAGCACTTTGGGAGGCTGAGGTGGGAGGATTGTTTTGAGGTCAGGAGTTCAAGACCAGCCTAGGCAGCATGGCAAAACCCCATCTCTACAAAATTTAAAAAAAAAAAAATAGCTGGGCTTGGTGGCATATACCTGTGGTCCCAGCTACTTGGGAGGCTGAGGCTGAAGAATTGCTGGAACCTGGGAGGCAGAGGTGGCAGTGAGCTGAGATTGCACCATTACACTCCAGCCTGGTTGACAGAGACCCTGTCTCAAAAAAAGCAAAACCAAAAATACCGCAGAGTGCTTGCCCAAGGTGGGGATTTTGAATCCAAATTGCTTCCATATTTACTGTGCTCTCCAGCTTAGGACAAACTGGTAGCCAGGAAGTCATCCAGCTCAATTTCAGCTTGCCTCCTCTTGATTTCCTGGATGTCTGGTTTTTAAAAAGTTAGTAGGAAACTAGGAGAGTGTCAGCTCCACAGAGATGCTTTTCAGAACCCACCTATTTGCTCCTTACTGGTCATCAGAGGTAATCCTGTCCCATATCTGTACCCTGATAGGCCTGGCTCGTAAAAAGTGTAAGACTAGATGATATAGTTAAGCTATTTGTTCTAGATTTGGGTTTTTTAACTTTGGCTTTGAGCAGAATCACAAGTTGTAGAAAGTAGTAATTTCCAGACATTTGAGATCTGATTCACCAATGTTACTGTAATTAAAGAAAGACCTATATTTGTTTGCTCCATTTTGTCTCACTAGGATGTTTTATAAATAATAAACCTAGACGTTTAGAAAATAGCGTCTATTTAGCTGGTTAAGCTTTCGTGGGCCCTTCATGTTCAGATTCTCAAGGTGATTTGAGTGTGCCTCAATTTATAGGGAGTAACTACGGACGGTGAACTATACTGACATAGAAAGTCAGCTTTAAAATACAGGCTATAGATACCAAGTAGCTTGACGATCCCCTTAGAAGATAAGTTGATGAAGTATAGGACTCAAATGTAATGATTTCAGTTGGTTACAGAGTGTTAATGGATTTTGAATTGAGGCAATGGTGATGAAGCCTATTGCCTTCTCTAACATGAATCATTATTAAAATGATGATTGTTCTCAATAATTATGAAACCATTAAAACATCTACCTGTACCTGAATTTAACAGGACAGATGTGGTTTTGAGCTTTCAGCTGACCAACAGGACTTCCACGGCTGTGATTTCGAGGTGCTTGTTTTTGTATAGGATTTTGCTGGCGTTTTCTGAGTCTTGAATACTGTTTCTACTAATGGGGGTGTGTGTGTGTGCCTGCTTGGTGGTGTGTCCCCTTGGTCCTTCGCATTGTGGGAATGTAAAGTGAAGCTGAGCAGGATGTCTCAACTTCCTAGACCTCTCCAGCCCTTGGATTTTAAGAGGTACCCCTTTGTGAGAGCTCATGGAGACCCCTCTGTGTACCAGTCACAACACAAGCAGCGCAGTGACAGCAGGCGCTGAGCACAAACCATGTGCCAGGCATTCCCACCATCAGCATCAATCCTCACTTCCAGAAGGTTGGTGCTGTTGTGCCCATTGAGACGATGAGGAGACCACTGCTTGGAGATGTTCAGGGCTTTGCCCAGGGCCACAGGGCTGGAGAAGGGCAGAACCAGAAATTGGACTGCTCTTCATCATCCTCATGGCTGTCTGGAGGGCAGGCAGTCTTGGGCTTCCTTAAAAGATTTTCATTTTGGGAGATCTCTTCACTGTCTCAAGAATGCTGAGGGAAGAATTCATCTCATTTAGTGGATGAGGATACAAAAACATGCATCAAAAATTACAGCCTCTTACAATGGGAATAATCGGATCTGAAAAAAAGAAAAAAATTACAGCCTCAGGCTCTGTAGACCCTGCTCAAAGAACAAAGGGCTTTTATCCTTTATTGACCACCTTTGCCACAAAGAAGCTAGAGAAGGAACCCTCCCCCAATTTCACCCTGTGAGTTACAGGTGTCTTTTATTCTGACAGCCCTGTTTTAGCTAAGAGGTGTGTGTGCACCTGACTGCAAGCAGCCCCCATGCCCGCCGGAGGATGCACGTGACGCACAGTTTCTGTGGACCCTCCTGGGCCTACAGACTGCAGACTTGGGTGGGAACAAGTCTGGCCCAGGACTTCACATTCCTCATGCTGCCCTGCCCTGCTTCTCTTCTGTCTGACCTGCAGCCCCAGGCTTTGGGTGGGGAAGGGGTACTGGTGGGTGGGCTGTCATTTTACTTCTTGTCCCAGTCAGGTATTTTGTATTGTTTTTTTAATGAGCCATTTCCTATCTGGATTTGGAGGGGGTCAGGGGAGATGGGTGGCTTGTGAGGTGCTTAAAGTTTGCTGGGCGCCTTCCCTTTTTTTTCTGTCCAGCTCTCAGGTGTTTGAAGCTTTTCCTGCCTGCAGGTGCTCCAACTGCAGGGGCTGCCCTTTCTCTCTCTGGGTTTCAGCCTCTCCAGCTCCCAGAAGACAGTGCTGTTGGATCTCTGGCGTGCCTTCCGATTTGGGCACTCTGGATTTGTGAGTCGTATTCTTCAGTTTGGTGCTTTTTCCTACTCCATCCTGCCTTCTGCTATCATGCTCCATTGCAAGAACGGGCATTCTTCCTTCCCATGTAAACTTGCAACCTGGTTCCACCCATTCTCCTCTCTTCTTTGTCAGATAATCCTAGAGATCACTGCCTCCCAAAATAGCCCTATTTGATATCTCAGGACAGGCAGGAAACTCTCTGCCCAACCCTGCCTGAATCTCTGTTTCCTTACCTGGAGAATCTGTTCTTGCTCTGGAAACTGGCCACTGGAAATGGGCCTCCATCCCCATCACTTCCTGGGGTAGCTCTTTCTGACCATTGGGTTTGCTTCTTAGGTGTTTGACTCTACATACAGTTATAGGCTCTTTAAGTATCTTTTAAGGGTTTTTGTGGATGTGTATGTGGTAGAGGGAGAGAGTATATATGAGTGAGCGTGAGAGCAAGAGTTAATATTAATCACCATTGGTGTCCAGGGGTGGCTACAGTTTATTGGTTTATAGAGTTGTGTTTTTCAACTTTTTTTTTTAATGTTAGCAGTAATAAATAGGTTGTAACTCCTAGGCACGCATATATGTCATCTGAAACATGTTGGAAAAAAAATATATATGTATATTATTTATTTATTTAGAGATGGAGTCTTGCTTTATCACCCAGGCTGCAGTGCAGTGGTACAGCCTCAGCTCACTGCAACCTCCGCTCCTGGGTTCAAGCAATCCTCTCACCTCAGCCTCCTGAGTAGCTGGAACTATAGGCATGCACCACCACGCCCGGCTAATTTTTTGTATTTTTAGTAGAGATGCAGTTTCACCATGCTGGCAAAGTTGGTCTCGAACTCCTGACCTCAAGCAATTCACCTGCCTCAGCCTCCCAAAGTGTTGGGATTACAGGCGTGAGCCACTGTGCCTGGCTGAGATTTCATTTTTAACGAAGATGTCAGTTAATTTAACCATATACAGATTTGAAAAGCTTTTCTTTATCTCTGTTAATGGAGAAAAGGAATGACTGCTTTCTGGTCAAAATGAAAGTGTTCCATTTTAAACTTACCAGTTCCTGCCATTGTGAAATGTTCATTCATTTCTTACTTTTTTTTCCACAGAGTCTTGCTCTATTGCCCAGGCTGGAGTGCAGCGGCATGATCTCAGCTCATTGCAACCTCTGCCTCCTGGGTTCAAGCAATTCTCATGCCTCAGCCTCCCGAGTAGTTGGGATTACAGGCACATGCCACCATGCTCAGCTAATTTTTATATTTTTAGTAGAGATAGGATTTCACCATGTTGGCAGGCTGGTCTCCAACTCCTGACCTCAGGTGATCCACCCACCTTGGCCTCCCAGAGTGCTGGGATTACAGGCATGAGCCACCACACCCAGCCATCATTTCTAACTTTTTGGCAAAGGAGGTAGACATATTGGAGGGTTGACCTGAATGCCATAGATTCCCAGGTAGATAGTACTTAACTCTGATCAGCCCATGTAGGGCATGTTCCCATTGCCATCCAATTTTACCTGAGCCATTGGGATGGGATGCAAAGGCCTGACTTGGCTTAGAAAGAAAGTATAACTCTGCAACTCCAACTAGGAGGGGGTCAATGGGATTCTGGCCTGGGTGTCACAACTAAGACAAGTTGGCTGGCCCAAGTGCTGAGAAGTGTGGCCTGCGATCATTCCTCTGGTTTTCTTTTTGTGTAGATGATGGGTTCTTGGAATCTGCTGAGGTGAAGTGCCCAGTCCTCTGCTTTGGTACTGTGAGGGGATTCTGCAGAGGTAGATGGAATGATTCTCATCCTCAAGGCACAAACTGCAAATGATATAAGCAATGTATCAGTAGGTTCACCTTCCCAACCCGTCTCTGCTCTTGTGCATAGTTGGTTGGTTCTCAAGTGTTTATTGATATGAGTTACTGTTTTAGTTTTTTTTTTTTTTTTTTTTTTTTTTTGGGAGACAGAGTTCCACTCTGTCACCAGGCTGCAGTGCAGTGGTGCAATCTCGGCTCACTGCAACCTCCACCTCCTAGGTTCAAGTGATTCTTCTGCCTCAACCTCCTGGGTAGCTGGAACTACAGGCACATGCCATCACGCCCGGCTAATTTTTCTATTTTTAGTAGAGACAGGGTTTCACCCTCTTGGCCAGAATCGCTTGATCTCTTGACCATGTGATCCACCTGCTTTGACCTCCCAAAGTGCTGGGATTACAGGTGTGAGCAACTGTGCCTGGCCAATGTGAGTTACTTTCATGATCACCTGTCAAACATGCGGCGTAATTTTTAGCTCTGGATGGCAAACAGTTTCAACTTGGATGCCAGCTCCACCCAGTGGGTGATGCCTGAGTGACGCAACATGTGACACTGCCTCAGGGTGCCAGGAGGGAGGAAGAGTGCTGCCTGATGTCCAGTGGGGATGCCTGCTATGGTGCAGGGTGGTGGGCAGAGGCAGCAGGCATGTGGTGATCTTTGGTTCACCTGCTAAGTACGTTAGGCTTTCAAAAGTCGGAGGGGAAATGATGCTCAGAGGAAATGAAACTCCTTAGTCTTCCCTTAAAGGTTGAAGCAGGATTTAGACAAACAGAAGTGCTTTCAGTCTTGGAGAAGAGCAGCCGTGAAGATCATACCTTCCAGTGAGTATGCAGATATGCGGGACATTGTGGGAGCTGAGGGACTGGAGATGCGTGGCTGAGGAAGGAGTATCAGGTGGGGCAGGGGAGCTGTCCTCGCTGGAGCCAAGACAGACATCAGTTGGTTGTTGGTAGGCTGAGTGTAGACAGATCGCAGAGGTCCTCGGGGATGCCAGATGGAGGAATTTAGATGTGATGCAGTCCCATGCTTCTCAAGAAGCTTTCCCAAATGCTCCAGACACGATTAGATGCTCCATCCTCTCCGGCCCAAAGGAGACTCCTAGTACTCTGAGCTTGGATTTTGTCTTCTGCTGTCCTGAAACGTTTATATATTATCTGCCATCCTCCTTGAGGACATGAACAGTATTTTAGTCATCTTTGAATCCCTGATGCTCAGGATCGTGTCTGCTGTGGAACAGATACCCAGTGAATGGTGTTGAATAAAACCGAAATAGGGTCCCTGAACTACCAGGTGAGATGGGGTGGAAGTGGGCAGTGCCTTAGAGGCGAAGCTGGGTGTGAAGGCTGCCAGGCGTAGAATGTACCCTCTGCCAAAGGAGCTCAGAGTCCATGTCCCTGGGATGCACAGGATGGGAAGCAAGGCAAGTCTGAAGCATTGAGTTTACAAGAGTTTGCAGAGCACAGGAAACCACTTGAAACTGAAGATGGCAACAGAGAATGGGCAAGATTGAAGGAGTGAATTTGTAAAGCTGAGCCTAGGAGGCTTCCCAGAGGCAGTGACTTACAGGCCCGGAGGTCCTGTGTATAGGGAACCACTGCTGGGCCTGTGGGTCATCAGAGCAAATCCTCAAAGAAGTTGTCTCTTGAGAAATGAGGAGCTACTGAAGATTCTCTCAGATAGCTCAACATTTTATAGATGTGGAATGATCCTAGAACCCCCGACTGCCCCCCATTGTATTAATATTTAGCTGGGACTCCTTCATTTGCAAGTGACAAAAACTGAACCCAAACTGGCTTAAGTTAGTGGCTTTTATAACTGCAAAGCCCAAATGGGGAGGGGAGGGAAGGGAATTTTTAACTGCAGGCCCAACTTGATCCAGGGGTGCATACAGTGGCATCAGGGCCAGGTGTGTGCTTCTGAGTTTTGCTGGCTGGCTGGCACACTTTCTCTTCATTTTTTGGCCTGGCTTCCCTTAGTGTTAGCTCTTCATCTCGATGTCCCCCTGGCATCTCTAGGCTTGTGGCCTCTCAGGGCTGAATCCAGCCAACAACAGAACTCCTTACTTAGTTGCTGCAGGGAAAGCCCCTGACTTGCCGTCCTTGGGCCTGGTTGGTGTGGGTTGGGGCATATGCCTATCCCCGGACCAATAACCTTGGCTACATGCCAACTCCTAGTGCCCCTGGGCTGAGAGCGGGAATGGAGCAGTTCCTGGGAGAAGGTCAGGGTGCTGTTACCCTTGGAGTTTTGCTGGGTGGCAAGGCCGTCATTACGAACATCGTTACCATCCAGGCTAACTGTTCTAGTCTTGGCAGCAAAGCAGACGCTACCTTTGCTCTGCGGGGGAGGAGGAGAGCTCCCTGCCAGCCTCTGCCGCCCCAGGCATGCTGCCACCCTCTTCCCACAGACCTCGTGTCCTTGAAGCTGGGCTCCAGACAGTGGTCCACCAGGCCACCCTGCTGACCACCTCCATTTGTCATCCCTGGGCACATTCTAGACAGCATCTTGGGCAGGGGCCTCACCCCATCTGGGCAATTGTGGGGTCCCTGGACCATCATGGGATCTTGGGAGAAACCTATTCAGAGACTGCATCCACAGGGAGAAGTGCGTTCACAGGTTGGGGAGCTGTCTTGCCTGTCCTTGGTCAGGGCGAGCCTTTTGTTGTGAGGTGCTTTATAGTTTGCACAGCTCTACCCCACTTGTTACTTAATCTGGCTTTACCATAACCCTGGTGGGCAAGGCAAAGCAGGAATGATTGTCCCTGTTTTATGGATGAAGGAACTGAAAAGGGGTGAATGTCTCAAATAGCAACACAGCTGTCAAGACTAACATTAGACTTGGGGGACACACATGTCACATAAAATTTGTACTTTTAAACCAAAGATGAAGAAAAATGAAGGCAAACTGACCATTGTAGCCAGTTTCTTGATGTAAATGTGGCGTTAAAGTACCCATCGGAGTTCCTCTAAGTGCATACTTTATTAATACCTGCAGGGGAAAAATGACCTCTGTTTGCAACCAAGCATCTCTGAGCTGAGGCCTGCCTGCCCAGCAGCCTCCTGTGGCCTACCCACCAAAGTTTTCCTAGAGGTTGAATCAGCTTGTAGAAGCTGTGCGATAGCTCTGCGGCTCCTCTGGGTCACTTCCTGAAACGTGGAGGGTGGTGAATGAGAGCGTGTCTCAGCAAGCCAAGCCTGAATGTGCACAGTGGCCTCAAGGGACTCAGCCAGTTGAAAAGGCAGCCACTGCTCTCAGTTCTTCCTGCACTTGCTTGTTCAGTTCTTCCCCCCGGGCTCTGGGTCCTCACAGAGCCCCCCTGTGGAGCCTGTGCTTGGACTTAGCTTGTCAGGTCATAGACAATTGTTGTTTTCCAGCTGGAAGAGATCATCTGATTTAGTCTATTCATTTCACACATGAGAAAAGGAGACCAAACCCCCGTTTGGTGGCTCCTGGGGCCCTTTGTGTCTGCCCTCCAATGTGTCCCTGTGGCCTCTCCCTCCCCTTCCCACCTGTTCTCACACCTTGTGCTCCAGCCACGTGGACCGCTATTCGCCCTGAACAGCTTGCCTTTGTTCAGGCTCTTTTTCTGGTTGGAACACCCTGCCCAGAGAAGGGAGGGCCATGATGAGGGAGCAGGTGGCTGTGCTGAGCCTTTCCCTGACATCTACTCATGGACGTTTTCCTGGAACAGAGGAGGCCCTGGTATCATAGAACTTCTTAGCGAGAAGGGACATTTAATAATAGTTGGTCAAAACCTCTCATTTTGCCCATTTATTTATTCATTGATAAATGCTGAATATCTATTTTTGTGACAGGCCTTGGGAATGCAATGGTGCATGAAACGGAAATGATCTCTGGCCTTAAAGGAATGATAATTTATTGGGGGAGATAAATATTAAAGAGGAATTTTTAAAGATTGACAAATAGCTACATAATTAGGGTGCACAACATGATGTTTTGATATATGCATATGCTGTGGAATGGCTAAATTAAGCTAATTGACATATCTGTTACCTCACATGTTTATTTTTTTTTTGTGGGGAGAACATTTAAAATATACTCTTAGCAATTTTCCAAATATACAATCCATTGTTGTAACTATAGCCACTGTGTCGTACAATAGATCTCCTCAACTTACTCTGACTGTTGTATACTTGGAAATTGTGTATATGTTGATCAGCATCTCCCCAGTCTCCCTGACTCCCACCTCTGGCAACCATCATTCTTCTCTCTGCTTCTGTGAGTTCAACTTTTTTAGACTGCACATGTAAGTGAGGTCTTGCAGTATTTACCTTTCTGTGCTTGGCTTATTTAACTTAGCATAGTGTCCTCTAGGTTCACCCGTGTTATCGCAATAAGATTTCCTTCTTTTTAAAGGCTGAATAGTATTTCATTGTGTTATAACACATTTTCTTTACCCATTCATCCACTGATGAACATGGAGGCCAATTCCATGTCTTAGCTATTGTAAATAATGTTATAAAGAACATGGGAGTAGCAGATATTTCTTTGACATACAGCTAGTGCTCGACTTACGACCATGATTGGTTCCGACAGACCAGTCATAACACGATTTGGTCGTAACTTGAGTAGGCTATATGTACAGTACTGTGAAATGATGTTATAAAAATCTTTGTCATATTTTATCTTATAATTTTCTTTCATTATTGTTATATATCATAATTTTCTTTGTTCATTTTATGCCATTTGTGTCATCCTACGCCATTTTGTTTCTTATTTTTACATTCTTCAGGTTTAAGTAAAATACTGCATTACCAGTACAACTGGTTTAATATTTGCAAAACATACAAAATTACAAAATACAGGTGCATACAAAAATACAAAATACAGATGTAAAAAATACCATAGGAAACATTTTCCCAATTGCAAAACATATCAAAATATATAAACATGTACGAAACATTTTATTGGCTGCTGGTGCTTGGCTGCGGATCATTGATGTCGTCATCTGAGGCAGCAGTTGGGGTTACCGGAGTTGGTTTCTTCATAAACATGGTGAGCTTTGTCTGAATTGTATGTTTCTTTTTTTCTTCATAAATTTCATGGTAATGGACGAAACACATCGTGCACCATCCGTTCAATCCTTGCAAATCGTTCGATGTTTAGGTCCATTGCTTTGAAATGTATAAGAAGTTTGTTTAGTAAATATAAACCGTCTGATAATCCCTTAGTGGTGAACTTTCTTTCTGGATCCTCCCCTTCTTTCTCTGCTTCTCTTCTTTCTTCTTCCGCCACTCTTTCTTCTTCCAGTTCGATTAGCTCTTCATTTGTAAGTTCTCTGGATTCTTTGTCTAGCAACTCTTGGACATCTTCCATTTCACACTCCAAAGAAAGGTCTTTAGCGAGTTTTACTATTTTTTTCCCCCGAATCATTTCAAGTTCATGTTCACTGTCAAATCCGTCAAAATCATTAACATAGTGCTTAACACAATTTTTCCAGATGCCATTCATGCACTTTGTTGTCACAGCCTCCCAGATGGTAGCGATATTCTTGATACACATCAAAATGTTGTAGTGTTTCCAAAAATCTACAGCGGAGCAGTCGTGGCTAGCGATTGTGGTCGTAAAGTTGAATGGTCATAAGTTGCATAGGTCGTAAGTCGATCAATACCTGTACTGATTTTATTTCCTTTGTATATACATTTTCAGAAGTAGGATCACTGCCTTATGTGGTAGTTCTACTCTTAATTTTTTGAAGACCCTCTATAACTGTTTTCCATAGTGGCAGTACTAATTTACATTCCTACCAACAGTGTACAAAGCTTCCCTCTTCTCTGTATCTTTGCCAACACTTATCACTTGTCTTTTTGAAAATAGCCATTCTAATGAATGGGAGGTGATGGTTCATTGTGGTTTTAATTTATATTTCCATGATGATTATTGATGTTGAGTACTTTTTCATGTATCTGTTGCTCATTTGTATATCTTCTTTTGAGAAATGTCCATTCAGGTCCTTTGCCCATTGTAAAATCACATTGTTTTCTTGCAATTGAGTTGTTTGAGTTCCTTATCTATTTTTAATATTAACCCTTTATCAAATGAATGGTTTAAAAACATTTTCTCCCATTTCATAGGTTGTCTCTTTATTCTGATGGTTTTCCCTTTGTTGTGTGGAAGCATTTTAGTTTGATGTAGTCCCATTTGTTTATTTTTGCTTATGTTTCCTGTGCTTATGGGCTCATATCTAAGAAATCTTTGCCCTGACTAATTTCAAGAATCTTTCACTCTGTTTTTCTCTAGCACTTTCACTGTTTTTGGTCTTAATGTTTAAGTCTTTGATCCATTTTGAGCTGATTTTTGTATATGGAGTGAGGTAAGGGTCTGATTTCATTCCTCTGCATGTGGATGTCTAGTTTTACCACACCGGTTATTGAAGAGACTGTTCTTTCCCCACTATGTGTTCTTGGCACCTCTGTCAAAGATCTGTTGACCATAAATGCCTGGATTTATTTCTTGGCTCTCTGATAAAGAGATAATTTTTTAAAATTTAAATTTATATTGTGAATTAGGTCTGTGAAGAAGTATAATGGGCTTTGACAGCATGTAACAGCAGGCTGTAATTTTGTCTGGGAGGTCAGTAGAGGTTGTGCTGAGGAAGTGTCATTTAAGATGAGCCTTGAAGGGCAAGCAGAGCTTAGTCTGATGAGAAATGGGGATGGGAAGACCATTTTAGAAAGAAAGGAACAGGATGTGGAATGGTTCCACCGTGGCCCAGGGCCACAGCGTGAATCAGTGGCTGAGCTGGGACTAGCAGAAATCAGATATATGGTTCCAGGCCCTGTGTTCTTTGCATTCAACCACACTGGGTGCATTTTTGGCCCTGTATCACAGAGCTCTATGCTCATTCATCAGAAGAGGGCAGACACTCTAGGTGGGTAAAGCAGGGAGGGCAAAGACATGGAGGTGGGAAGACGGCTGGCATGTGTGGGAGGGAGCAGGTTGGCCCATGACTTGGGGTGAAGCGCTCTTACGGAGGAGAGGTGGGACAGTTGGAAGAAGCAGTGGGAAAGTTGAAAGATGAAAGGATGAGGTCTTTAACCAAAGAGCTACAGGTTGGGATAGCAGGGGAGGCCAGGTGAGACACTGAGATCAGCTGTTGTTTCAGCAGTTTGACTGTTTATTTCAGGCTTGTTCTAAAAAAGGGTTTGGCTGCGCACGGTGGCTCATGCCTGTAATCCCAGTACTTTGGGAGGCCAAGGTGGGCAGATCACTTGAGGTCAGGAGTTCGAGACCAGCCTGGCCAACATGGTGAAACCTCATCTTGAAGAAGAAGATAAAAAGGGTTTATAGTAACTTAGAAACATACATACATATTCTGTTTTTTTTTTTTTTTTTTTTTTCAAAATACATATGCTAGGATCACAAAACCTCATGCTGCAGTAGCCCCTACATGTCTAGAACTATAGCTGTATTCCTTCAGTTTGTTTTTCTTCTCTGCTTTCTAGTAGCACCTATGAATACCTTACACATGTCTGATATACACCTAGATGCTAGAGTTAAAGACAGAAAGAGAGGGCCCCTTTCAGTAGGGAACCCAGGATCACAGGGCACTGGCAGGGCATAGAAGGGATAGAAGGTGTCAGTGGGAGAGGGGGACTTCTGGCAGGATGTAATCCAGAAAGCCTTACCAATGTCTTGGGCCACGTGGGTGGAAGAGCAGAACAAAGAAGTGACTCTTAGCTGGAGGCATTAAACCTTCATTCACCTTTTGACAGTAGCTTGGGAACTCTGGAAGGACAAGGATCTGGCTTTGCTGAGGAGGATGCAGGTGCTCAGGAATAGATGGCTAAACAGGTGGACAAGCATTCATACCACAACACTGATAAGGATTCTTCCTATTTAAGAGGATTCTTAAAATAGGAAAGGACAGTACCAAGTCTAATAAAGGATTCTGGCATCTCCCACCTCCTGCTAGTTGACAGTTCTTATTTCTCAAGTTGCTGTATAGCATTAACTGGTTTGGAGATTATTAACTAGTTTAGAGCCGGTCCTGTTGGTGAAATTTCACTGTTTAAAGAAGATACCTTGGGTTTCAGAATTAGATTTGAGCCTTTGTTTCTCTAGTGGATTGCGTTCTCGTGGGGGACTTCCGTCCATCTATAGGGTAGTTTCTGGTGGTGGTTTTCTACGGGGAGGTTTGGCAGGCCCTGCCCACTCAGGATCTCCTGCCAGGGAGAAGAAATCCCTGCTGGTAGGTGACTGAGTGCCTGGCACACGGTGGGGGATGAGATACAGGAATCATTTACTCTTTCTATTGAACCTGGCGAGGGGCTGTTAAGATACAGCTCCTGCTCAGGCCTTTTGTACTGGGAATACCTCATTTCGTGTCTGTTCTAGAGAATTCCTTCTGACCCCTTCTTTTGCCATCCGTCTCTCATCCTTGATAGTGCTTCTTCCCTTGTGTTTCCATCCATTGTGGCCACAGACTCAGTGTCTTCTGTGTGTCACCTCTTAGCGAGCTGCCTTGGCTGGGCCCACCATCCCATCTCACCTGCCTGGTGACGAACCTGACTTTCTTGTTAGCTTCCTTTTCAAATTGCAAATTCAACATTCTTTTCTCAAATGAACCATCATTTTGTAAAGCAAATAATTATCCCACTTCCCCTGAATGATGTTTTGCAAGATTTAAAAATAATAGTTTGTTGAATGTGGAGCGATACCTGTTTCATGGGATTCCTTTTTAGTGGCAGGATTGAGGACCAGGATGACACTGGCTTCTAGATAAACTGGTCTGCCTGCCCTCCAAGCTGCAGTTGTTCAGTTGGCACATGGTAGAATCTCTGTAATAAAGAATTGCATTAAAGGAGGTTTGTGTTTCCTATAAAGAGTTCCATCAAATCATTCACTAAGGATTTTGGAAAGAGAAACCAAATTCTTTAAAAAGAAGCGGGGGGAGGGCAAAGGAGAAGGAAAAATAACGTTAAACAATTCATTTACACTAATGGCCCTTGTGTTATTGTGGCAAAATTACTTCTAAATAAAAACCAAAGAGGAAAAACAAGCTGTGTTTGGGAGGTGTACTGTCTGTTCTCTGCCTTGTTTTTCTGCTGTGAAGTATAGTGTACTGTCTTGACGTAGGGATGTAACTGCTATGAATATTGATGGCAGCAAAAGCTTTTTTTTTTTTTTTTGCTGTCTGGCCTAGTAAATAAAGCAGCAAGGATAAAAAGGGATGAATTGTAAAATCAGTGTGCTGTTTTTAGCTTCTCTGGTTCCCTTAGAACTCTTAAGTCTCAAGCATATTGACAATCTGCATTTGGTGGTCAGGGTCTCATGTGAGCACAGTGGGTTGGCATTTTCAGGGATTTTTGCCTCTGGCTAGAGTAACAGAGTCCCTTTTTCTTTGAGCTTTCAGAGTTAAAGTTACAGCGTCGTTGAGGCCTTCCTGGATCTTTCTCCCTATCCAGTGGCAACGCTGGTCCCTGCTCCTCAGAATACCATAGTGGTGTGAGTGGGCCAGCCATTGTTTCCTCCAACAGCCACGCCCCGCATGCATCCTGAGGGAGCACTCCCCTGGGGGATGTGGCAGGGGACCAGGTGACGGGGAATCTGGACAGCAAGAAATTCTCTGTGTGTACATTCGAAACTTCCCCCTCTGCACCCCCTCCTCTACACACACACACGCAGCAGACTAAATGATAGGTGCCATAGTGGGGTCATTTTTCTGGCTCCTGGTACAGTGCCTGTCATTTAGAAGTGGTGTCCACATAAGTGTTTCGTGAGCCTTATTTGACTTCTTGCACTAAGCATTTTAATGAGTGAATTTCATGACTTCCGTTTCTCTGAGATGTTGGTAATTTTTCAGGTCTCATTCATTTTAGTATAGGACTTTATATTTTATATTGAAAAGTTACAGTTACTGATGTTACTTTAAGTAGCTTCATGCCTGGGGATGCCTCTTGGAAAATTAATTACACACATCTCTGTCCGTCCCTATTTCTAGTGAAACTAAAGCCATATAAAGAAAACATTTATAAAAGAGAAAAGAGACAGTTTTTAGACTTGCTGATTGATACGTTTTCTACAACTCATGGAGTTGCATGGGTTGGAACTGGAAAGGTTTTAATAGTCATTTAGCCCATGGGCGGTACCTGTGAGGTCTGTGGCAGTCAGATGGGCATGGCTGCTGGGACAGATACAAGAGAAAGGGTCAGATGCTGAACCCAGGTTTCCTGGGAAAGTACATGGTGACCTGTCACAAGGTCAGCCAGTAGAGGTGGCATGCCAGTAAGCAGGCAGGGTGTTTGCCATCCTGAATTCTCTTCCCTTACTGTGGGGATGCAGAAACTTATGTCCAGAGGAGGGGAGGGATTTGGCCAAGGTCACCTTGCTGCTCAGTGACAAAGCTGACTCTGACTTCGAAGTCAGACATAAACCCAAGTGGAAGAGAGGGTCAAAACAGATGCATCTTCATTTCTTCCGGAGGACATTCTGTTCAAAGCCACTGTTGGAATCTCTGTTGTACCCTTGTGCTTTTCTGGGCCTGATTTGGCAACCTCAAGAGGGAAACATGCTGCATTTTGCAAATGTGTGCAAATAACAAACATGCCCATTACGTCCTAGGCAGACTCATCGCGCACGCATCGGGGCAGGTGGCAAAATGCAGTCATGCAGCCTGGAACGAAAAGTGTTGTGCACTTAGTTGCTTATGAGAAATTCAGTGTTAAAATGTAAATGCCTTCCTGGCCCAGGGGCAGTGTAATTGTTGCGTTTCTCATAATAAAACTTTGCTTGGAGGAAAATGCTTATATGTGTAAGATGTTGATTCTAATCTCTGTTCCTTTTTCTGTCTCCTCTTCCTCCCCTACTTTTTTTGGCATGTTTCTTTGTTTTTCTCCACAGGAAAAAGTAGAATATGCCTTCCTGATTATTTTTACAGTCGAGACATTTTTGAAGATTATAGCGTATGGATTATTGCTACATCCTAATGCTTATGTTAGGAATGGATGGAATTTACTGGATTTTGTTATAGTAATAGTAGGGTAAGTCCCTTTTACTTTGGGGAAATGTTGATTTGGAAAATGGGAGGTGGAGGTTGTGGGTGGGGAGTGCAACAGAACAGTCCTTTTAGGGAATGTGGTTGCTCTTTTATGCCAGCTATCGCACCAGAATCTCTCAGGAGTTTATATATATATATATATATATATATATAATATTTTTTTTTTTAATAGCACTTTAGGTTCTGGGGTACATGTGCAGAACATGCAGGATTGTTGCATAGGTACATACACGGCAATATGGTTTGCTGCCTCCATCCCGCCATCATCTATATCTGGCATTTCTTCCCATGTTATCCCTCCCCAACCTCTCTACCCCTCGCTCTCCCTCCCCTATTCCCCCACAACAGACCCCAGTGTGTGATGCTCCCCTCCCTGTGTCTGTGTGCTCTCAGCAGTTCTTTTAAGGCTGATGTTGTTGCTGTCAATCTCTGGGCAAAGACTAGTTTGAAATTCTCTTGTTGTTACTCCCCTTTTTAGTAACATGTTGTAGAAGGGAGTCTAAGCTCCTAATGTGAGAGGCTTTACCTTGCAGGGTCTTGGAGCTCCAGAAATAGACCAACCCTGCTGGTGATTAGAGTCAAATTAGTAGAGCTTTTAATACTTAGTGCCAATGTTAAGTTAAAAAAAAAAAAGTAAAAAGTAATAAAATCTTCATAGCAGTGAGGTACTCTGCTATTTAACATCCCTTGAGCAAAACTGTTGTTATTATTATTTTTTGCTGACTTGTGGGAGAAACTCTGGCATACTACTATTCCATTTTAAATAACAAAACAAGTGTCTGGATAATGTCACATATCTGGCATAAAATGAAATAAGCTAGAAAATGCAGAGAAGCAGGCGTTCCACCAAAATCCTGTTGCAGGAAGAAGACATCAGTAGTTTTAGTTAAAGGAGAATGTTAAAATAAAAAATAGTGGCCTGTGTTATTTTAGTCCTTCCACACCTGGAAATGCTGCCAGGAAGAGAAAAATGAATCCACGTTACAGGAACGCTGGGTCTTTGGACCAAATACCCATGTAGGAAGATAAGCTATATCCTTTCTCCCAGTCTTAGTTACGCTAGCTGTAAAGTGAGTTGCTCCTAAAATTATGTTTCTGTGAAGAGAGGTTTTTAAATAGCCTCTCTGTTTTCATCTTCATGACTTCAGTGAACTGCCTTTTGCTGTTGAGCGAGGTGATTTTTCTTGTGGATTATCCTTTTATCATGAATCCTTTGGCTTTTCATTGGAGACTAACTCTGCTGTGTGGGGAGAATGGAATTGGTTCTGGGCCTTCCTACGTCCCTTCAACCTCGGAAGTTAATATGAGATCCTAATTGCCCAGTGGGACAATTAGACTTGTGGGGAAAAAACTTAGCTTTTGTTTTTGGTTCCATTTACGTGATGGATTACATTTACGGATTTGCATATGTTGAACCAGCCTTGCATCCCCGGGATAGAGCCTACTTGGTCGTGATGGATAAGCTGCTTGATGTGCTGTTGCGATCTGTTTGCCAGTATTTTATTGAAGATTTTTGCATCGATGTTCATCATGGATATTGGCTTGAAGTTTTTTTAGTTGAGTCTCTGCCTGGTTTTGGTATCAGGATGAAGTTGGTCTCATGAGTTAGGGAGGATTCCCTCCTTTTGTATTGTTTGATACAGTTTCAGAAGGAATGGAACCAGCTCCTCTTTGTACGTCTGGTAGAAGTCGGCTGTGAACCTGTCTGGACCTGGACTTTTTTTGGTTGGTAGGCTATTGATTGCTGCCTCTACTTCAGCCCTTGTTATTGGTCTATTCAGGGTTTCAACTTCCTCCTGGTTTAGTCTTGGTAGAGTACAAGTATCTAGGAATTAATCCATTTCTTCCTGGTTTACTGGTTTATATGAGTAGAGCTGTTCGTAGTAATCTCTGATGGTGGTTTGTATTTCTGTGGGATCAGTGGTGACATCCCCTTTATCGTTTTTTATTGCATCTATTTGATTCTTCTCCCTTTTTTATTAATCTGGCTAGAGATCTATTTTGTTGATCTTTTCAAAAAACCAGCTCCTGGATTTGTTTATTTTTTGAAGGGTTTTTTTGTGTGTCTATCTCCTTCAGTTCTGCTCTGATCTTAGTCATTTTTCATCTTCTGCTAGCTTTTGAGTTTTTTTGATCTTGCTCCTCTAGCTCTTTCAATTTTGATGATAGGGTGTCAATTTTAGATCTTTCCTCTATTCTCTGGTGGGCATTTATTGCTATAAATTGCCCTCTCAACACTGCTTTACAGGTGTCCCAGAGATTCTGGTAAGTTGTGTCTTCATTCTGGTTGGCTTTGAAGAACATCTTTATTTCTGCCTTCATTTCATTGTTTATCCAGTCGACACACAGAAGAAAGTTGTTCAGTTTCCAAGTGGTTGTGCAGGTTTGAGCGTGTTTCTTGACCCTGAGTTCTTGCCTGATTGTGCTGTGGTCTGATAGACTGTTTGTTATGATTTCTGTTCTTTTGCATTTGCTGAGGAGTGAGTTGCTTCCAATGATGTGGTCAATTTTAGAGTAAGTGCAATGCGGTGCTGAGAAAAATGTATATTCTGTGGACTTGGGGTGGAGAGTTGGCTATATGGCTATTAGGTCTGCTTGGTCCAGCTCTGCATTCAAGTCCTGGATATCCTTGTTAATTTTCTGTCTAATATTGACAGTGGAGTGTTGAAGTCTCCCACTATTATTGTGTGGGAGTCTAAATCTCATTTTAGATCGTTAAAAACTTGCTTTATGTATCTGGGTGCTCCTGTGTTGGGGGTGTATATATTTAGGATAGTTAGCTCTTCCTGTAGGATTGATACTTTTTACCATTATGTAGTGTCCTTCATTGTCTCTCTTGATCTTTGTTGGTTTGAAGTCCATTTTATCAGAGACTTAGGACTGCAACCTCTGCTTTTTTTTTTGTTCTCCATTTGCTTGGTAAATCTTCTTCCATCACTTTATTTTGAGTCTGTGTGTGTCTTTGTATGTGAGATGGGTTTCCTGAATACAGCACACCAATGGATTCTGACTTTTTATCCAGTTTGCCAGTCTGTGTCTTTTGATTGGGGCATTTAGGCCATTTACATTCAATGTTAATATTGCTATGTGTGAATTTGATCCTGCCATCTTGTTACTGGCTGGTTTTCTTTCCCATTAGTTGACTCATTTTCTTCATTGCATTTTTGATCTTTGCCAACTGGTTTGCTTTTGCAGTGACTGGTACTTGTTCCTTTCCATGTTTAGTGTTTCTTTCAGATGATTATTTCAATAGATGCAGAGAAGGCCTTCGATAAAATTCCACAGCCCTTCATGCTAAAAACTCTCAATAAACTAGGTATCGACAGAACGTATCATAAAATGATAAAAGCTATATATGACAAACCTACAGCCAAAATCATACTGAATGGGCAAAAGCTGGAAGAATTTCCTTTGAAATCAGGCACTAGACAAGGATGCCATCTCTCACCACTCCTATTCAACATAGTATTGGAAGTTCTAGCCAGAGCAATCAGGCAAGAAAAAGAAATAAAGGGCATTCAATTAGGAAAGGAGGAAGTCAAACTGTCTCTATTTGCAGATGACATGATTGTATATTTAGAAGCCCCCATCATCTCAGCCCAAAATCTTCTCAAATTGATAAGCAACTTCAGCAAAGTCTCAGGATACAAAATCAATGTGCAGAAATCACAAGCATTCCTATATACCAATAACAGGCAAACAAAGAGTAAAATTAAGAGCAAACTCCCATTCAATTGCTACAAAGAGAATAAAATACACAGGAATACAACTAACAAAGGACGTAAAGGACCTCTTCAAGGAGAACTACAAACCACTTCTCAACGAAATTAAGAGAGGACACAAACAGGTGGAGAAACATTCCATGCTCATGGTTAGGAAGAATCAATATCGTGGAAATGGCCATACTGCCCAAAGCAATCTATAGATTCAATGCTATCCCCATCAAGCTACCAATGACCTTCTTCACAGAACTGGAAAAAAACACTTTAAACTTCGTATGGAATCACAAAAGACCCCGCATAGCCAAGACAACCCTAAGCAAAAAGAACAAAGCCGGAGGCATCTCACTGCTGGACTACAAACTATACTACAAGGCTACAGTAATCAAAACAGCATGGTACTGGTACCAAAACAGAGACATAGACCAATGGAACAGAACAGAGACCCCAGAAGAAACACCACACATCTACAACCATGTGATCTTTGACAAACCTAGCAAAAACAAGCAATGGGGAAAGGACTCCATGTTTAATAAATGGTGTTGGGAAAACTGGCTAGCAATGTGCAGAAAGCAGAAACTGGACCCCTACCTGTCACCTTACACTAAAATTAACTCCAGATGGATCAAAGATTTAAACATAAAAACAAACACCATAAAAACACTTGAAGAAAATGTAGGCAGAACCATCCAGGACATAGGCATAGGCAAGGACTTCATGACTAAAACACCAAAAGCAATGGCAATAAAAGCCAAGATAGACAAATGGGATCTAATGAAACTCCAGAGCTTCTGTACAGCAAAAGAAACCATCATTAGAGTGAATCAGCAACCAACAGAATGGGAAAAAATTTTTGCAACCTACCCATCTGACAAAGGGCCATTATCCAGAATCTACAAGGAGCTAAAACAGATATATAAGAAAAAAAAACAACCCCATTCAAAAGTGGGCAAAGGATGTGAACAGACACTTTTCAAAAGAAGACATACATGAGGCCAAGAAACATATGAAAAAATGCTCATCATCACTGGTCATTAGAGAAATGCAAATCAAAACCACACTGAGATATCATCTCACACCAGTTAGAATGGTGATCATTAAAAAATCTGAAAACAATAGATGCTGGAGAGGATGTGGAGAAATAGGAGCACTCTTACACAGTTGGTGGGAGTGTAAATTAGTTCAACCATTGTGGAAGACAGTGTGGTGATTTCTCAAGGATCTAGAAATGGAAATTCCATTTGACACAGCAATCCCATTACTGGATATATACCCAAAGAACTATTAATTGTTCTACTATAATTATAGACACATACATATGTATGTTCATTGCAGCCCTCTGTACAATAGCAAAGACCTGGAACCAATCCAAAAGGCCATCAATGATAGACTGAACAAAGAAAATGTGGTACATGTACACCATGGAATACTACACAGCCATAAAAAAACGATGAGTTCGTGTCCTTTTGTAGGGACTTGGTTGAATCTGGAAACCATCATTCTCAGAAAACTGACACAAGAACAGAAAGCCAAACACCGTATGTTCTTACTTATAGGTGGGTGTTGAACAATGAGAACACATGCACTCAGGGAGAGGAACATCACACAGTGGAGGCAATTGGGGAGGGTAGGGGAGAGATCGTGGGGGGTGAGGAGGAGGGGAGGGGGGGGAGGGATAACATGGGAGAAATGCCAAATATAGTATGCACCTAAAGTAAAATAAATAAATTTTTTAAAAAACTTAGCTTTTGCAGAAATCTCCACAATACATTGGCATTTAAGACATCAGTGCAAAGAAGCGCATATCAAAATGAACAGGTGGCAGATATGTGCCATACCTTCCTTTATTTGTTGGACTCTGTCAAGGAATGGCAAGCAGGAGCCTTGCAGGTTTGTTGGTTCTGGGATAATCTGACTGTGCCTCTTCTGTCACCGGACTTCTTGTTCAGCTAGGAATGGAGATGCTTAGCCCCATTTCTTTTGTCATCATGCTACAATCACCTTGACTTTCTGCCCGGAGACATTTTTTACATGACAGCACAGCACAGGGACAGGGAACAGAATGGAGCATGGTGGTCTTACAGTTAAGGAGACAGAAAAAAGAGTTTGGGGAAGCAGAATATGGGAAGGGAGGGAGCTATTCAGAGAAAGAGCTTCATAAGTATGCCTTAGAGTCCTCATCAGTTTTGGCTGAGGACTAAGCTAAACCTACATGGAGTTGAGTCCATGAGGCTAGGGGAGACCACTGCTAGGGAAAAGAGAAAAATTAGGGAGCTGTAAAATGAGTGATAACGAGGGCTCCCAAAGGACTGGAAGGCATTCAAATTCTGACTCTTTAGGGTAGAAATACCTCATTGAACATCCTGGACTGTCAGTAGGGACCCCACAAGGGCCATTAGTAGTCATGCTAAACTGGCTCTGGGGCAGGGGCTGGCAAACTCAATGGGCCAAATCCTAGCCCGTCTAGCCCACCCTCTATTTTTATAAATAAAGTTTTATTGTAACATGGCCATACTCATTTGTTTTCATAGTTCAATTTGAGTAGTTTAGGTCCACAAAACCCAAAGTATTTACTATCTGGCCCTTTACAGAAAAAGCTTGCCAATTGCTGCTCTACAGTACAGAGACTACCTGAAATCCTTGCTTACAGTGTTTGAAAAGAAGTCTGGAAAGCAGCAAACTAGGCCAGGTATGGTGGCTCATGCCTGTAATCCCAGCACTTTGGGAGGCTGAGGTGGGTGGATCACCTGAGGTCAGGAGTTCAAGACTAGCCATGGCCAACATGGCAAAACCTCATCTCTACTAAAAATGTAAAAATTAGCTGGACGTGGTGTTGCGTGCCTGTAATCCCAGCTACATGGGAGGCTGAGGCAAGAGAATCGCTTGAACCAGGTAGGCAAAGGATGCAGTGAGCCAAGGTTGTGCCACTGCACTCCAGCCTGGGTGACAGAGTGAGACTCCGTTTCAAAAAAAAAAAAAAAAAAAAAAAAAGGCAGCAGCAAACTGATATGCTCACTTAACTGCCTACCACAACATAACTTGACATTCTTTAAAGGAAGACAACAAAATCCAAAACACTGAACATATGAAGAAATGTGACCCATAACCAGGGGCAACTCCATCAGTAGAAACAGATCCTGAAATGACAGAGATGATGGAATTAGAGAGGAACTTCACAGAGCTTTAAAAACCACTATTATAAATGTATTTATGGACTTAAAGGGGTACATGATTATAGTAAGAAAACATGGAACAATATTAAGAAAAAAACCAAATGGGACTTTAAGAGATGAAAAATATATCCAAAATGAAAAATTCTCTGGATTGCCTTAACCTCAGCTTAGACACTATAAAAGAAAGAAAGATCAGGGAGTTTGAAGATACAGCAATAATATGAAGAATAATGATTGAGGAGAAAATGAACACCACCTCTGTGACCTGGGAGGGAATATCAAGTGGTCTAACATATGTATATGTGGAATCTCAGAAGGAGAGGAGAAAAAGAGGAGACAGCAAAAAATATTTGAAGAAATGGCTCCAGATTTTCCAAAAGTGATGAAAAATAGAAACTCACAAGAAGCTCAGCAAAGGCTAAGCAAAACAAACATGAAGAAAGCTACATCAAGGCACATCATAATTGTAAGGAAATTGTTAAAAAACAAAGGTAAAGAGAACACCTTAAAACGGAGAAAAAAAATGAAACTATTTGTCAACAACTATGCAAGCCAGAAGACAATAGAGAGACATCTTCAAAGTACTGGGGGAAAATGTCAACCTAGGATTCTCACTCAGTAAAATATCTTTCAGAGTTAAAGTCAAAATAAAAATGTTTTCAGATGTTTCAGAATTTGAGAATTCATGACTAATAGATCTGTACCTCAAACAGTGTTAAAGGCAGTTCCTCAGGGCTGAAGGAAAATGATACATGGTAGAAAAGTGGATCTATACAAAAAGAATGAAGAGATGGCAGAAAGGGTAAATATGTGGGTACATATATAGACGTTTTCCCCTCATTTAAAAATTTCTTTAAATGTAGTATTTGAAGCAAAAATAACAATGTATTGTGGTGTCTACAGCTTCTATGAAAAAGCATATAGGCCAGGCATGGTGGCTTACGCCTGTAATCCCAGCACTTTGGGAGGCTGAAGTGGGCAGATCATGAGGTGAGGAGTTCAAGACCAGCCTGGCCAATATAGTGAAACCCCATCTCTACTAAAAATACAAAAATTAGCCAGGTGTGGTGGCATACACCTGTAGTCCCAGCTACTCAGGAGGCTGAGGCAGAAGAATTGCTTGAGCCCAGGATGCAGAGGTTGCAGTGAGCTAATATCACATCACTGCACTCCAGCCTGGGCAGCAGAGCAGGACTCTGTCTCAAAAAAAAAAAAAAAAAGGAAAAAAGTATAAAACAATGGTAGCATGAAGGACAGGAACAGGGAAATAGCCATACAGTTTTGTCATTTACTTATACAGTAGTTGCAGTGATTAAATATTATCTGAAGATAGACTGTGATATCTTAAAGATGTATATTATAAACCCGAGAGTATGGATTGGCAAACTACAACCTGTAGACCAAATCTGATTTGAGCCTTCTTTGTTTTTTTTTCTGAGATGGAGTCTTGCTCTGTCAAGCTGGAGTGTAGTGGTGCGATCTCTGCAACCTCTGCCTCCTGGGTTCAAGTGATTCTCCTGCCTCAGCCTCCTGAGTAGCTAGGATTATAGGCACGTAATCACCATGCCTGGCTAATTTTTATATTTTTAGTAGAAACAGGTTTCACCATGTTAGGCAGGCTGGTCTTGAGCTCCTGACCTCGTGATCCGCCCATCTTGGCCTCCTAAAGTGCTGGGATTATAGGCATGAGCCACCACACCTGGCCTGAGCCTTTTCTTCCCCACCATTGACAAAGTATTTTATTTACTGCCTGCTTTTGCAAATAAAGTTTCATTGTTATTCAGCCACATTCAGTCATGTCTTGGCTGTTTGGTGTTATAATGGCAAAGTTGAGTAGTTATGACAAACCCTATGGCCTGCAGATCCTAAAATATTTGCTGTTTGGCACTTCATAGAAAATTTTTATTGACACTGGCCTTAGCCACTTAAAAAAAAAAAAACAAAAAAAAAACACCCAGGTGTATCTAATAAGCCCTATAGTTGAGATTAAATGGATTTTTAAACACCCCTCAATCCAAAACAGGCAGGAAAGAAGAAAAAAGGACAGAATGAATAGAAAACAAATGACAAGTTGCTAGATTTAAACCTAGATAAATCTTTATTAAAATCCAGAATTTATCAGAATATACATATATAAAAACAAGACCCAGTTCTATCGTGTCGACAGAAAACCTACTTTAAATATAGACACAAATACTTTGAAAGTGAAAGGACAGAAAAAGATATATAATGCAAAAACTGATCAAAAGAAAGCTTACGTGGTTATGTTAATATCCAACAAAGTAGACTTCAGAGCAAGAAATATTATCAGGGATAAAAAGAGACATTTTATAATGATAATTATTTCATCAGGAGGATGCAACAATCCTAAATGTGTATATACCTAATAACAGAACTTCAAAATACACAAATATAGTTGTTAGCTCTCTGAGGAATTGTCACACTGCTTGCCACAATGGCTGAACGAATTTATACTCCCACCAACAGCGTATAAGCATTTCCTTTTCTCTGCAGCCTCGCCAGCATCTGTTATTTTTTGGCTTTTTAATAGTAGCCATTTTAACTGGTGTGAAATGGTATCCTCATTGTGGTTTTGATTTGCACTTCTCTTAGATCAGTAATATGGAGCTTTTTTTCATCTGCTCGTTGCCCACATGTATGTCTTTTGAATAGTATCTCTGTGTCTTTTGCTGACTTTTTAATGGGATTTTTCTTTCTTTCTTGTGAATTTGAGTTCCTTACAAATGTTAGATATTAGACCTTTGTCAGATGCATAGTTTGCAAATTTTTTTTTTTTTTATTCTGTAGGTTGTCTCTTTACCCTGTTTGTTTTGCTGTGCAGAAGCTCTTAAGTTTAATTAGATCCAATTTGTCAGATTTTGCTTTTGCTGTGATTGCTTTGGGCATCTTTGTCATGAAATCCTTGCCCATTCCTATGTCCAGAATGGTATTGTCTAGGTTGTCTCCCAGGGTTTTTATAGTTTTCGGTTTTACATTTAAGCCTTTACTGCATTTTGAGTTGATTTTTGTATATGGTATAAGAAAGAGGTCCAGTTTCAATCTTGTCCATATGGCTTGCCAGTTATCCCAGCATGGTTTATTGAATAGGGAGTCCTTTCCCCATTTGTTTTTGTCACCTTTGTCAAAGATCAGGTGGTTGTAGGTATGCGGCCTTATTTCTGGGCTCTCTACTCTGTTCCCTTAGTCTATGTGTCTGTTTTTGTACAAGCACCATGCTGTTTTAGTTACTGCAGCCCTGTAGTATAATTCGCATTCAGGTAGTGTGACACTTCCAGCTTTGTTGTTTTTGCTTAGGATAGGATTATCTTGGCCATCCAGGCTCTTTTTTTGTTCCATATGAATTTTAAAATACTTTTTTTCCTAGTTACCTGAAGAATGTCACTGGTAGTTTGATAGGAATAGCATTCAGTCTGTATATTGCTTTGGGCAGTATGGCCAATTAAATGATACTGAGTCTTATTTGTGAGTGTGGTATGTTTTTCCATTTGTTTGTGTCATCTCTGACTTCCTTGGACAGTATAAAACTATGAAATTTCTAGTAGAAAATATTGGATAAATCTTTATGACTTCAGTGTAGGCAGAGATGTCTTAGGACACCAAAAGCTCCAGTCTTGAAAGAGTAATTGAAAATGTTGACTTCATCAAAATTTAAAACTTTTCTTCAAAAGACAGTGTGAAGACAATGAAAAAGCAAGGCACAGATTGGGAAAGATATTCACAGAACATACATCTGACAAAAGACTTGTATTCAGAATATATAAAGAACTCTTACAACCCAATAGTAGGAAGACAACCCAGTAAACAAATAGGTAAAATATTTGAACAGATCTTCACAAAAGAAGATATGTGAATAGTCAACAAGCACCTGAAAAGATGCTCAACATTGTTAGTAATTAGAGAAACGCAAATCAAAACTACAGTGATGGTACTGGATACCCACTAGTATTACTAAATGTAAAAAGACTGAAAATGGCAAGTGTTAACCAAAATATGGAACAACTGGAACTCTCATATACCACTTGTAGAAATGGAAAATGGTATAATCACTTTGGAAAAAGTGTGCCCATTTCTTACAGTGCTAAACGTAGACTTACCATATGACTGTATTACCAGTTCTACTCTTAGGTATTTATCCAAGGTAAATGAAAACACATGTCTACCAAAAGACTTTATTCATAATAGAGAAAAACTAGAAACAACTTATATGTCCCTCAACAGGTAAATGGATAAACTCATTGTGGTATATTTATATAATGGGATATTACAGAACAATAAAAAGAAAGGAACTGCTGATGAGAGAGAACAACATGGATGAATGTCAAAAACATCATGGTGAGAAAAAGAAGATCAACCAGGAGAACATGCTATGCGATTCCATTTATACGGGTTCTAGAAAAAGAAAAAAACCTGTAACGATAAACAGTCACTGGATACTCAAGGCTGAGCTTCAGGGGAAGCTCTGCACAAGGCTGTGCATGCAGAGGGGCACAAGAGAATCATCTGACATGTTGGAAACCTTCTCCATTGTGATCATGGTGTTTGTTACTTAGGCTTATGCATTTTTCAAAACCCATCGTACACTTTAAATGAGTATTATATATCAATTAAATTGCAATATAAAGTGATTTAAAAAGCAAAAGAAAAACCATACAGGAAACTAAAGTAGAACTGGACTCTTCTTAGAAAAACCTCAGAACGTCAGATTATGTTTTTATCAAAATATGCACAAAATCGGAGTCAAACAGTGGAAGAAAGGTTTTAAAAAATAAAAGAATTACGATGTCTTCATTTGAATTAAATTCCTACTCACTAAAGTTTCCAATTGCAGTCTGTATCTCAATCCAATGGATTTTCCATTCCAAGTCAACAGTGACCTATTGCTTTTGTCAAGATTCCCAATAACCGAGACATTAAGAAAGTAATTGATATTTAAGAAAGTAACTTCTAAAATGTTAACTGTTAATGTGACCACAAGAGGACTCAGTGTGTCTGCCAGAGCTAAAGTTATTCCTTTAGAGAAAAGTTTGATCTAAGCCAACTTTTATCCCATGCCTCTAAACTTTCAATAAAGATATATTCCAAGCACTAAGGCTCTATGACTTAAGCCTTTTTAAAGAACATGACTCCTCATTCTGGTGCTTCTGCCATTAGTCAGTTCAGATAGCTCCTTGTCTCTTTTCTTCTGCCTTGGGGTTAACTTTTTTTGCGGGGGGCAGGGGACAGAGTCTCACTCTGTCATTCAGGCTGGAGTGTAGTGGCGAGATCTCGGCTCATCACAACCTCAGCTTCCTGAGTTCAAATGATTCTCCTGCCTCAGCCTCCTGAGTAGTTGAGATTACAGGCACCCGCCACCCCGCCTGGCTAATTTTTTTGTATTTTTAGTAGAGATAGGGTTTCTCCATGTTAGCCAGGATAGTCTTGATCTCCTGATTTCGTGATCCACCCACCTCAGCCTCCCAAAGTGCTGGGATTACAGGCGTGAGCCACCATGCCCGGCTAGGGTAAACTTTTAATAACAATCAAGAGTCAGTTCTTTCTCATTCTGTCCTTAACCTCTTCAGGCCCATGGCACTTTTTTTTGAGGGGCGTAGTGGTGAGGGGAACAGAATCACAGAATGTTAGAGTGGAAAGGTCATTGTCTGAGTCATTTATTCCAGTTTTGTCATTTTATAGAGAGGAGAACTGAGGCCCAGAGAAGGAGAGGGACTTTTCTAATATCTCATAACTCTTAGGAATGGAGACCAGCCTCCGCTCCTTGCAGGCCCACACTGTCTGGAAACACAGCCTGCTTCTCTCTCTGACTTGGGCTCTTTGGTAACAAGAGAGAGACATTTTCCACCTGTTTTCAAGGACATTGCTGAAGAACAAGGAATAAAGGGATCATGAAGTATATGTTGCAAAACACAGATGCTTGAAAGCAGCCTTAAGTCACTACCTGTGTAAATTACTTTCCTAATCCTTTGGGATAAAAATTCCTGTGGCTCGCACATTACAGGAGAGTTTGTAGTTTTCTTTCTTTTTCTTTGTTTTTGTGAAGCTATGAATTTGTTTTGGAGGAGAGACTTTTCACTTTCGCCTTGCTTCTGGGATTTATGATAAAGTTTTCAAAAACTACACTAAAGAGAGAGAAACATGTCATAAATTTCATCTATTTTCCCAGTCATAACTAGGGAGAGCTTACCATTTGAAGCTTTGTAAAGGTAAAGACCAGGCTTGTTTTCCCTCCTGGATGGGGTCATTGCTAATTGCTGTAGTGTTATTAAAACAAAGGGCTGATCTATAAATGCCCCAGAACTATACAACTATACCCAATCAGGGCTGCAATCAGACCACCCTGTGTTTTATGGACTCAGTGTCTTGGCAGTCCAGAGGCATGCCAGTCGGGGCAGAGTTTCTGCTTTGTCTGCTCATTAAACTTTGGAAACCTTTTCTTTGTTGCTGGGCCAGTCATTCTCACAATCTGATTGGCCAGAGTTGATGCTGTTTGAAATGGACAAATTTTATGCTTACTCTGAAAAACGAGTAATAGTTTCAAAGCATATTTATTTAAAAGAGCAAAACTGTTAAATGAGCAGATTGCCTGAAAATAGTTTTATCCGAACCTTCTGAGACTAGGAAAAAATTTATCATGGCTGCCAGGTATAACGTTATTCACATTTCAAAAGAGAGAATGATGATATTAATAACTTACCTTAACTGCCTTTAGCCTTTGCACAGCTCCTTAGTATCTGTGATTTACATCCTTCTCCAAATATCCCTATGAGGGTGAAGGCTGGGTGTGTGTGTTAGTGACTGCATTGACTATGTATAACCTGTTAAGATGTGAGACTTTGAAGTCATTCATTGATTCGTCAGCTTTTTCTGGAGCACTTCCTATGTGTCAGAAACTGTAATAGGCACTAGACTAGAACAGGCTAAAACTCCTTGCTCTTATAGAACCTACATCCTAGTGGGGTCAACGTGCCTGTGTTGACATGTGTTGCTGCTAGTCGTGTCACCCTGGGCAAGCTACTTTTTTACATCGTTTGTTTTCTCATGTGTAACATGATGTTTATAATTCCTGCTGCATAACATGTGTGAATTAATGTGACCATGTATGTGCAGTGCCTAGCACATAGCGAGTGCTCATAAATGGTAACCACCAAGATTACTGTCATCATTTTAGTTGGCAGCAGTTCCACTTGTCATCATTGGGTTCCCAGGGACTCCCCTCTTCTTTGGGGACAGACTTGCTCTCTGCTGTTCCCTTGCAATGAAAACAGATGAGATTAATCCCTGTCCCAGTCATTTTGGAGATGGGGTCGTTCGTATTCCAGCTCCACAGCCCAGTTCTTGTCTTTGCCTTCCTTTTATTGAAGTGGCAGCCATACGGAATTAGCCCTTGTTCAAAAATAACTGCGATGATCATCCTGTTTTGCTTCCCTGGGGTGACAGACTCTAACGTTTCTTTCTCTCTTCTTCTTTCAGATTGTTTAGTGTAATTTTGGAACAATTAACCAAAGAAACAGAAGGCGGGAACCACTCTAGCGGCAAATCTGGAGGCTTTGATGTCAAAGCCCTCCGTGCCTTTCGAGTGTTGCGACCACTTCGACTAGTGTCAGGAGTGCCCAGTAAGCACTTACTGTTTCCTAGAGCTCAGGAGTGTGGTGGTTTTTATCTTCTGGGTGGGTCTCAGAATCACTGACTGGTGCTCCAAGGTGAGTTGCTCTGTGCCAGCCAGGGGTCAGCGGACGACCACGGCCTCCTTCACACTTGACAGGACACTTTGGCTTACACTGTCATGTTGGATCCCCGTGACAGCCCCGAGAGGGGGACAGGTGGCAGTTATTGTCGTCCTGATTTTGTGGAGGAGATAATCTTCTCTTGCAGAAAGACGAGGCGGTGGGGTGAGACTTGGGTTCAGGCCTTTAATTCTGGTCTATTTTTCTTCTTTGACAACATGCTGTTGTCGGCCTCTCCACTTCCAGGCCTGCTTCTCTGAAAGTGGTGGGTTTTGTGGATGAGGGTATTGGAGGACTCGGCCGCCTGCCTTTTTTTTCCAAGTGGGGAGCCCCAGGAGGCTGGACTCCTGGAAACTCTGATTAGCTCCTCTCCTATCAGGAACTATGCTACCCAGCTCTGGGGGGAGGGGTGAATGCTTCAGCTGCCATAGCTGGATACAGGGCACAGGAGTACCTGCCTTGAAGGCCATTGTAAGAACTGAATGAGATAATGGAGGGAGAGCCTCTCGCAGGATGCATGGAGCACAGAAGCTCTCAGTGAGTGGGTGAGAGGGTTCTAGCCACTGGGCCCTACCATACCACTCATTGCCAGGCCCCAGGCCAGGTTAAATCATACCCGAGTTGGAAGAGATGCCCTGTCTGTGCCCTAGCCAAGAGCGGCAGCCTCTTATCCTTCCAGAAGGCATTTGGGGTTGCCTTACTGGGCTCTGCCCCGGTAGTACTCCTGTGTTGGGGACTTCAGTGAGTGGAAGTCCTAACACCTTTCTGAGGGCTGGTGCCTCTAAGCCAGGATATGGGATTGCAGGGTGTGCCTGTTTTTCACAACTCATAAAACCATCGGAAGAACACAGATCACATTTTTTGCCTCTCCAGAAGTTCTTGAAATTTTATTAAGCTTGTTGGCACTTAGAATGACCAAAAATCCTCTGGAAAAAAAAACTTCCAAATTTAACATTTTTAAATGTAGGAAGTGGTGTTTTATGTGTACTTGTTTTTCCAGATGGTTCATTTATTTTCATTGAAAAAGATCAGCACAAGTCAAAACCACAGAACTGTGTGGAATCAATTGAGAAAAATAGAAATACCTAGGAAATGACTGGCTCTCTTAAGTGTAACATGATTAAATGAGAACTTCAGTGAGCAAACATGTTCTTCCAGATTTAGTTGTTATAGCTTAATCTAATTTCAAAGTACCCATGACAGCTTTTTCCCCCCAAAGAGAAAATAACAGGTCAGCCTGTCCATGGTATGTGTTGCGTGAAGACTTTGGGGGCTGTAGCTGTGTGTGTGTGCGTGCGTATGTGCCTGTGTGTGTGCGTGTGTGAGCCTCTGGCCAGCAAAAAATCCAAGAACTCACGTAGCATTGTGTCTGCTTCCTTGGCTAATGAGGTTTTTACTAGTCAACTAGTGCAGTGCTCCCAGATATTCTTGAGAATTAGTTTTAAATTGTATTTCTTCCTTTCTCCAACAAACATCACTGTTTGAAATTGGCTAGATTTGTATTTAACTCTCCCCCAGGTCAGCAAGGAAAAATGTGGGTCTGAGTCTTGTATGAGGACTTTTGAGCTTATTAACCACCCAGGTGGGGAATGTCTCAGTCTCATCAAACTCAAATAGGCTTTTGAAGGAAGGGATCAGAGGTTGTGGGACATGCTGTTTCTAGTGGTGGTTGGCAACTGCGGCCTTCTGATTTCTTCCCTAGTGCCCGAAGTTGTGAAAAATGTCCAGGAATGTTTGACTGGTTACACTTACATAGGAATTCTTTAGTCCCTGCTAAAGAGAATCCTGACTGTTCTGTAAGACATAATTTTGTGTGCACGTGTGTATGGAAATATATATTTATTGAGTGAGTGAAAGGGAGATTTATTTCACAAGGTGGCAAATCAGACATTTGCGGAGTTCTTAACCACCCATATTAAGAGACTGAGGAAGAATGGGCAGGAACCCAGAATGTGCCCTGGGAGACCAGGCCTCCTGACCCCTGCATCGGTGTCCCATGTCCTCTCCACTGCCCTGCGGCCTCAGCACTACTGTGCTGCTCACCCTTTAACGTCTTACCTTGTCTTTCCTCGTCCTTCCTTGTTGGACAGGGAAATGTTTATCAAAGTTCAAGACCATCAGAGTGGGAAAAAAATCCTAAAGATCATCTGGTCTACCTGTATCTTTTAGACGAGGAAACTGGGGCCTGTTAGAGTTAGTGACTTGTGTAAGTTCTCACAGCTAATGAGTAGCCCTAAGACAGAACGAGACCCACGATCTCCACATTCCTGACCCAGTCTTCTTCCCATTTCTGCCTCCTTGGCTAGAGTCCCATGAGTTCCACTGAGATCTACCATATGTGTTGAATTGTACAAAGGAGCTGAATGCAATAAAGTATACATGTTCACAGCCACATACAACTTTATCATCTCATAAATGGGACCAATCTGAAATACAATAGTTACTCTAAACGTAAAAAAATTTCATGAAGCTTACTGCCATGGAATTTAGAAGAGCTAACTGCTGGGGGATGATTTTGGATGGCCTGTTGGCGTCTTAAGAAAATCAAAACCACAATAGAAACCTGTCCACTGGGATCAGAACAGGTGTCGTCTTTTCCCTTCCATGTGTTCCTTACAGGAGGTAGAAATATTGAAAATTGTCCTAACTGATCATTTTTGAAAAAAAAATAGCATTTACATATCCAAAGGTGTAGCACCCAGGTTTTAGTTGTAATAGAGGTCACAGCAAGGCAGAGTCTTCTCAGTCCGAAATCCTTACTGCTCTTCCCTCACCATCCTCTCCCCTGCTTCCTCCTGTGCTGCTCCTCTCATGGTAAACGTCTATCGTGATTGCTGCATCTTCTCTTTGCTTGCTGTATTCTGGTTTCTGATGTAAGCATCTCAGCTTCTTGCATCCTTTCTTTCCTGAATATGTGTTGGGAAAGTAAGGTGATAGCAGAAAAGGGGAAGTTTGAAGGTGTAGAAACAACAGGGAAGGACAGGGAAAGAGCAGGTAGGGAGGAAAAGAGTGAGCAGCACCATGGTGCTGAGGTTGCGGGCCAGTGAGCAGGACGTGGGATGCCAGCGTGGCGTCAGGAGGCCTGGTGTCTAGGGCAGGTTCTGGGTTCCTGCACCTTCTCCCTTAGTCTCTTGCTCCCTCACACCCAAACCTAATCCTGAGTGCCACCTCCATCCTTCTTTTCATGACCTGTTTTTCTCTCCCTTGGCTGACAGCCTTACCCACACTGTGGTACTGAGTATGACTCCATGGGTAGCTTCTATTAGGTTGGTGTAAAAGTAATTGCAGTTTTTGCCATTGAAATGAATGGGTCTGAGTCTGAGGATTTTAGACCTCCATGGCAGCAAAAGTTTTAAATGTAGTAAATTATCATTTCTCTCTCTTTTTTTTTTTTTTTTTTTTTTTTTTGGAGGGGAACTCTCGTTCTGTCACCTAGGCTGGAGTTGCAACCTCTGTCTCCCAGGTTCAAGCGACTCTCCCACCTCAGCCTCCTGAGTAGCTGGACTATAGTTGCCCACCACCACACCTGACTAATTTTTTGTATTTCTAGTAGGGACGGTGTTTTACCATGTTGGCCAGGCTGGTCTTGAACTCCTGACCTCAGGTCATCTACCTGCCTTGGCCTCCCAAAGTGCTGGGATTACAGGTGTGAGCCATGGTGGCCGGCCAGAAATAATCATTTCTCATGTTCTTGTCTCTCAAGACAGGACATGTCTTGAGACACATCTACCTTAATGTTATATAATACCAACATCAAACTTAACAAGGCTCAAGTCACTCTCACCCCTCTCCCTGCCCCTCCCACCTCCCCCATTCCTGGAGAACTTCCCTTTTAATGTTTAGTTTTGTTCCGGACACTGGGATTTGCCTCAAGACCCTGGCTCAAATAACTGGTATGCTCCATAGGTACCTTCCTCTCATTCCGACTCAGTTGCTGAGTTCTGGCCTCATCCTGATCTTCACCCTCCCCTACCCCAGCACTCTTGAACCACCTCTCTGTGTCTGGCCTGCTGCTGTCCTGTTCCTCTTTCTAAAGCAGCTGCCTTTTGCCAGTGGTCTGAAGTCTGGCTCCCTAACCCGGATTCAAAACCCAGAACCCTGGCTGCAATCTACTTCTCTTTCCTGATTTTCTTTTCCACTATATAACCACCCCTCAAGACTCGCCACCCTCAAGCCCGCACTGTGCTACTCACCTTTGTGCTTGTGGTATTCTGTTCTTCTTTCCTGAAGTCGACTCTCTCCCATACCCCCCTGTGGAAATCCACCCAGCCTCCTGGGCATGCCTAGAGGGAAACTGCCTCAAGGCCCCTTCTTCACCCCTTTCATCCCTCTTAATTTTAACTGTTGGATATTATTTATATAGCATCTATGTGCTACCCCAGAGTAGATTATTTGTGTTTAATTCTGTGTCTCCTAGAATGTAATTTTCTGAGGGGAGACATTTTACATAAACCATCTTCATATTGCCCCGAAGCATGAAACCCGATTTCCACATGGTAGATGTTCAGGGGCTTTTGCCAGATGGATGGAGAAATGCATGAATGAATGGTGGGCTTCAGCCCTGGGCAGTCACCTCCCTAGACCTTCCTTCTCCCTGTGTCTAGTGGGGGAGTTGGATTAGATGATCTTTAAAGTTCCTTGTCAGTCTATCTCACATCCAGGCTTCATATTAATGAAAAGCTTTGATATACCTCTTTGAATTTTATTACTCTGTGTTCTGAATAAAGGAAGCATGATTGGGAATTATATATATGATTTATTGGAGTGTCTTCCTGGCTCACAAACTTATTTCTTTGTTTTTCCTAGGTTTACAAGTTGTCCTGAACTCCATTATAAAAGCCATGGTTCCCCTCCTTCACATAGCCCTTTTGGTATTATTTGTAATCATAATCTATGCTATTATAGGATTGGAACTTTTTATTGGAAAAATGCACAAAACATGTTTTTTTGCTGACTCAGGTGAGTAATGAAAATGGTAGCTAACTTAACTTTAAAAACTTTTGGGTTTCCCCAAAGCAACTTTTGTGGTTGGGGAAAATCTAAAACAAAATAGAAAAAAAAATGCCCAATATACCGGTACACTTACTGAGTTAGTTCTCAGGTGAATTATGTTCAGAATAGATGAGAATTCAGTCCCCCTTTCCACCCCAATTTCCTGTGTAATGTGTACTAGCAAACAAAACGAGAGACCTCCAAAGCGAAAACGCGAGGCACACCCACAGCATTGTGCCGTCTAAGCCTAAGGAGGGTGCAGCCAGCGTGGGTGCAGAGGAAAAGAGCCATGGACTGGAAGAGCAGAAATGGCAGGTTCCACTAAGGAGGGAGCACGTGAAGGGAACCTTGAAGGACAAGTAGGATCCTGAGGCATCACAGATGGGGCGGTCGAGTGTCCCAGGCTCTGGCAAGGGTTCTCACCTTCCAATGGCCTGGATTTCCTGATGTTTCTGTCCTGAGTGGTGCAGCCTGTTTGTGCGTTTGCAGATATCGTAGCTGAAGAGGACCCAGCTCCATGTGCGTTCTCAGGGAATGGACGCCAGTGTACTGCCAATGGCACGGAATGTAGGAGTGGCTGGGTTGGCCCAAACGGAGGCATCACCAACTTTGATAACTTTGCCTTTGCCATGCTCACTGTGTTTCAGTGCATCACCATGGAGGGCTGGACAGACGTGCTCTACTGGGTAAGCACCCTGGGGAGAGAGTTTATGGAGTGTCCTTTCCTTGGATAAGTGGGTTTTGTCAGCAAAAGCCATTGGAGAGTTGGCTGGAAAAGAAACCCCAAAGTCAGTTATTTGGGAAGGGAAGCAGATGCTTTCTTTACCAGCAGGCCTCATCACCCTGTTCCCCAAGGGCCTTAGTTTCAGTTGCAGGAAGCTGCTGCACGATGTTGGCTTCTGGCTTTAGTCTTCTACTCCCCAGTGCTGCCTGAAGACCTGGTGCCAAGGGTGCCCAGTGGTCCTCTTTGGAGGAACTCCAGGAAGACAGGGCTATCCTGATTCAATTCTTTTTTTTTTTTTTTTGAGAGGGGGTCTCACTCTGTCATCAGGCTGGAGTTCAGTGGCATGTGATCTCAGCTTACTGCAACCTCCGCCTCCCAGATTCAAGCGACTCTCCTGCCTCAGCCTCCTGAGTAGCTGGGATTACAGGTGCACGCCACCATGCCCAGCTAATTTTTGTATTTTTAGTAGAGACGGGGTTTCACCATTGTGGCCAGGATGGTCTCAATCTCTTGACCTTATGATCCACCCGCCTCAGCCTCCCAAAGCGCTGGGATTACAGGCATGAGCCATGGCGCCTGGCCCCAATTCAACTCTTAAGAGAGCCAAAGGGTCACTTTCTAGGTGATGAGGCTCCTGGACCTCCACAGGCTAAAGTTAATCATTTATACATCAAGGCAGTTTCTCTACTAGATCCTAAAGGGAAGAAAGGGAATGTAAATTGGATCCCTTTTGTACTTTCCATAACTCAGTACAACCTTAAACCCAGCATGAGTTTCTGCCATGATAATATTTTCCATTCTTATCTTAGTATTACCATAAATCAGCCCAGCATAAACCCTTAGCGTCTTCCTTTCTATTTGAAGCTACAGAACTCTGGCAGAAAGGGTAGGAATGGCATATAGACTTCCAGGGCTGCTGGACCCATCCAGCCTGCCATGAAAACTAACATTCTTTCAAGGAGAGGGCCTGATTCCTCTTGTTCCTGATAGGGCCAGAAAGATTTGCTGTATAAAAATAAGTGCTATAGTATTTTAAAAGCCATTTCCCAGGGCTGAGTTTGTTCCTTAGAATGTAAATAAAGCTCACAGAAGTTCTAGAAATTGTTTTTCATGGTATAAGAGTTGCTGGTAAAGACAGCTAACATGTAGATTTTGAGCCTAAATCCAAGTCCAAAGGGGAGTAACCAGGATTCCAATCATGAGTTGTTAAAAGGAAATTAGTAATAAAGTACTTCTGAAATCAGCAGCTTCTCGGTAGAAGGCCTGTACATTGAGCAGTAGCTTCTGACAGTTTCTAAATTTTAGATACTTTTCAGGATTTCCTGTTACTACCTAACTTCAGAGAATGTAACATATAATGGTTATAAATAGGTTTTTGCTTCCCTTTACCAGCTCGCAGGATTGTAGATGTCCCTATATATTCAATATTAGACAAAGAAGGTATATTTTTATCTTTAGTCCCCGAAGTGAGTCTAGCTTGATGAGGTTTAAGCATCACCAACATGTTATATCTTGTTTTTCCTACTTACCTTTCTTTTTTCTGGTTGTCATGGGAGTGTGAGTGTGTGTGTCTGTGCATGTGTGTGTGTGTGTGTCTGTGTGAGTATGCACATCTGTTATTTATATTCATAAAACAACGTCTTTTCATGAAGAGGAAGGAGGAGGGAGATGATATTGGCTGAGCCAGGGGCATGGCTCGTGTATGCAAGAGGGCCCTCAGGTTAGGTGAAGCATTCATTTTCACTATTTCCTAAATTGCAACTCCTAGTCATATTAGTTGAGGTCTCAATTACAGTCTTCCCTTGAAATTTCTAATAAATAGAAAAAGCATCATCAAAATAGCCGAAACTCTGGTATTTCCCCTGCAAGCAGGAGAGAAAACAACATTTTGATTTTTAAAAAATCAAAATCTGTGACTCCTCTCAGCTTTGTTTTCCTCTCTACTGACATGGTGAATTGCCAACTGCTGATCCAACATGCCTTGACTAATGAACAATTTTATACTTTATGTTATATTCCTGCACATTGATTCTCACAATTTTCCTGCTGCCAAGCAAGTGTAAAATCTGGTAGTACATGATTAAAGGAGAGGGAACTTCAGGCTCCCAGAGACAAAAGTTTCCACTTACTTTCCTGAGAGGGTTTAAATATCACCTAGGATGATATAATTATTATTTTCATTATTAATATGGCAATCAACATGGCTAATAATTCGACAGTATAATTGCAGTCTCCATGAATTCCACAGCATCTTTATTCCGATGGAGGATCTCAAGTCATTCATAAACTTTATCCCAGTCTGTATCCCTTTATAGAAGACCTGCAATCTTGAAGATGGAGACAGTGGCGTAGAGACCATGGAATGTTCCCTGGGTTCTATAGCAGATGGTTATGGTCCTTGATCTAGAACAGGGGTCTGCAGACCTTTTTATAAGGGGCCAAATAGAAAATCTATTTGGCCTTGCAGGCCACATTTGGTCACCTCAGTAACGATTCAGCCCTGCCATTGTAGCTAGGAAGCAGCCATAGGCAGTACCTAAGCAAATGGATGTGGCTTTATTCTAATCAGACTTCATTTGTGAACCCTAAAATTAAAATTTTGTGTGACTTTTCTGTGTCATGAAATATTTTGCTTTTGATTTTTACCCCCCACTAACTATTTCAAACTGTAAAAATCATTTTTGGCTTGAGGCCATATAAAAGTAGACAGGAAGCTGGATTTGGCCTCCAGATCATGCAGTGGGGACCCCCCGGGTCTAGACTAGAACCCAGCACTCTTTCCTTGGCATTCTTCCAGTGGTCAGAAGTTTATGAATCCTTCCAGAACACCAGGGGGCAGCTAAGTAATGTCTTCCCGACTGTTCTCTAAGATCTTACTCTCTGAAACACATCAGGATTGCTTTTAATTACCTGTTGATTGCATTTATTAGCTCATCATAGAGATAGGCAGGGGCCAAGGAACCAAGGCTTCCTAATATTTCATGGACCACAGTCAGCTGGAAGCCACACTGCTGTGATACACAGCAGTACATCCCTGCCCAGCACAGTGCCTGGCACCAAGCAGGCACTCAGTAAACACAAGTGATGGCCATCATCCTTCAAGTGTACCCAGGCATTTTGCCTCATTAGTATAGATGGGCCATGTTTGAATATCTATTTTTATCCATAACTAGGGCATAAAGGGAACATCTTGGGAGATAAAAAGAGATTAGATTTTAAATATTGACTGCAGGCACACTTCTGAATCCTTTAGGCGTTTGCATATGGTGGACAGTCTTTGCAGAGCATTGTTTTGCATCTAGTCAAGTTTATATTCAGCCAGCGTTCTCAAGCTCATTTATGCCTTGCTTCTCACTGCTGTTTGGAAAATGTCTGGCAGGGTCCTGAGAGGGGACATACAGGTGGGTCGAATGTGTAGAAAGGCACACTTAGGAGAGGACTGTTTGGATGTGTGGGAAGTGGGATCATTAAGTTCTGGTGGAAAGAAACCTAGGGTCGAGTTCTTTGATAAAGTGAGTTCCATAAATATAATTGAGCTGTCGTTTGACCCACGTGTGAGCATTTGTTGCTGACAGAGGCAGTAGGGTATAGGGAAGGGAAAGAGTGTTTAGGCTGGTTGTGTGACCTTGAGTAGGTCATGGAACCTCTCAAGATGCAGAATTAGACTTACATGATTTACTTTTTCCCTTCAATTTAGAGGAAATTATTTTTTCCCTTCATTTCAAAGAAATTGTTTTTCAGTGTAGGAAATAAATAGTATTGGTTTCAGGAGACAGCTGTCCAGATAAATAATATCTGGTGTCTTGCCTTAGCACCAAGGTCTTTTCTTAATGCACATTCCTCCGGAGGTGCTGGCTGTCAGACCTTCACGGGAAGTACTAATGGTCAAGCTGACAATCTCTTTCAATCAGGGCACCTAGGAAATTTCTCAGTAACCAGCCGAGGGCTTAACTTTCTCTTATTGCGTGCTTTGGGGAGTTGAAACAAGTATACCAAGTTTCTGGAAGTGTTTTCAACAGCTAGAAAAACAGACTTGGGTTGGTCTATAATTTGAGATGTGAATATGCATTTCAGCCTTTTATTTTTTTGAGATGGAGTCTCGCTCTGTCGCCCAGGCTGGAGTGCAGTGGCATGATCTCCGCTCACTGCAACCTTCACTTCAAGGTTCAAGCGATTCCTGTGCCTCAGCCTCCCAAGTAGCTGGGATTACAGGTGCCTACTATCATGCCTGGCTAATTTTTGTATTTTTAGTAGAGATGGCTTTCACTACTGAGTCAGCCAAGGGTTTTACTATTAAGTTGGATAAACTAATTTCAGCAGAAAGGCAGAGGGTAATTCATCCAGAGAAACTATACCACTAAACTTACTGAAAAACCCATATATGAAGAAGAAACCGGATATCTGGTGTGGTGGCCTGTGCCTGGCCTGTTGGCCAGACTGGTCTTGAACTCCCAACCTCAGGTGATCCACCTGCCTTGGCCTCCCAAAGTGCTGGGATTACAGGTGTGAACAACTGCACCTGGCCTATTTCAGCCTTTTAAAAGAAGGAAAACTGAAGCTAGAAAGAAAATTATTTCCTAGGCACCAGATGATACCCCTTGATGACTTTGATATAAGTTTTTTAAAAATTAATTTAAATTGAAGTGCTTCAGTGGAAGCCAGGTTCTTCATTGTTGATAAAGACCATATAGACAAAATCCCAAGCAGTCTCTGTTTTCATGTGGGTATTTTTGAGAACAGCTTGCAAGTTCTGATTATGGTAAGATCTAAGAAATGCTTGGCTCTGAAAAGTGGAGGGTTCACTGGGAGCAAGACTGGCTCTCAGATCTGAAGTTTGTCTCTCTTGCTCCACCTTCTGACTTAGAGATTTGGGATCTCTGGGGGACCAAATTCAACTCTGGCCTTTCCCCCCAGTCCTCAGCTATCATTTGATACTTCTGAATTGAGCAAATGTGAATCAAATGAACATCTCCCAAGAAATTAAAAGAGTTTTAAATTTTTTAAAAGAAAATTTACCCTTCCAAGTGGAGAAGACAGCTGTTACTAGAGCCATTCTCTGGAATACCAGACTGAGGCCTGAGGGAGGGTTGGTGAAGCAGATGGCTCAGCAGCTGATGGTTGCCAGGGTCGTAGAAGAGTGAGGTTTCCTGATAAGAGCCCTGGACCTGTCCATCCTCCTCTCACCCTGCTGAGCACCCTCTCCCCTGCTGCATGCACCTCTGTTCCAATCCAGAGGGAAACAAGCCCCGATGGGGCTCTGTCACAGGTGCCGACCCAGGCCAGGCACAGGCCACCACGCCAGACACCCAGTTTCTTCTTCCTATATGGGGTTTTCAGTAAGTTTAGTGGTATAGTTGCTCTGGATGAATTACCCTTTGCCTTCCTGCTGAAATTAGTTTACCCAACTTAATTAGATCAACAATTGCAGCCACAGCCCAGGCTCATTCATTACTCTAATTGCCAATGTAAGATGTGCAGACTGATATGAGTTCTATTAAGCACATCAGTTTTCATGTGGCCAAACAGGTGTTTCATAAGGGATTTAATGCCCTCTCCCTAGACTTCAGCAACAGATGTTAGATAATTTTTTTTAATGTTCACTTTCCCTGTTTGGCTTCTGCATGAGGCACACATTATGAAATGCATGAGCCTCATGCTGTAAAGCTAAAATGTGGAGCCAGATAATGTGCAGGAAGGCACATGCGTAACACCCTAAGGGCTTGCACCTGCAAGGCAAGACTGATGGCTCTATCCAGACTATATGTAATTTTTATTGGCTGAAGATTCTCGGTGTTTTGGCAGGGTCATACCTTGGGCCATTCATTCTCCCAATTGGTCCTTAACACCTCCTTCCTGGGAAAGGTGTTTGCTGAATTTAACACTGACCTGTGCTTCTGGAAAGTTCCATCCAGCTGTGACCCTTGAAGCACCTGTTTGCTCCAGCATGAAAGCTGCTCACCACCAAGCCTCCCTTGGCAGAGTGTGCCAGATAGATTGAATGTGCAGCATGAGCTCATCCAGGAGTAGGAGAATGGGGTTCCTCTGGCCACATCCTTTCACCTCTAAACCCAGTCAGCTCACAGCTGGAGCCAGTCTCCCAAGGAGGTCATCTAGATCAAAGCTATGTGTGAAGAATAAGGGCTGCCTCTCCTTTCTGTGGGTGCAGCTAAGAAAAAGCCCATTCCCCAAAGCACCTCTATGGGTCACCTAGTTGACCTTGAAAAAATTTTTTTTTGGCATTCATTTTGCTGTGTTTGCACTCACAGGTTGCAGATAATTCAGATCTAAGGTGGGTTTGGTTTCCTTGGGTAGATTGGTTTTCAGTAGAAGGCTATTTTAGAAGTTTTTAAAAAAGAGTTTATACAATCAAATGGTGCAAGTTTGTTTCTATAATGAAGACTTTTCCACCATCACACATTTTAAACACAAAGTACTAAAATCTTGGGCAGCATAGAAAATAGGTTCTAGCTAAGCACTAGTTTTGTCCTCTACCAAGACCTTTTATGAAAATCACTTACCAAGACAATTTCCTGTGAGAAAAAGCCAAATCCCAGCTGATTTGCCTTACTGGGGCCAAAATCTGCTATTATTTGGCCTGAAAGCCTTGATGAGGAGTGTGTGTGTGTGTGTGTGTGTGTGTGTGTGTGTGTGTGTGTGTGTGTATGTGTGTATGGATGCTTGTGTATGTGTACTGGGAATATGTGATGAATGTGTGTTGGCTGCTGTTGTCTCTGATTTGGCAACTGTTGTTTCTGATTTGAATCTAAGTGAATGTTTACTTAAATGTATAGAATGCTATCTCTAATGTGACCCTCTCTCCTTATTAAATTATCTTATTAACTCACTCCTATGAGACCATCTTATTTCTTGCAGATGAATGATGCTATGGGATTTGAATTGCCCTGGGTGTATTTTGTCAGTCTCGTCATCTTTGGGTCATTTTTCGTACTAAATCTTGTACTTGGTGTATTGAGCGGGTAAGCTACACCTCTTTCATCTTGAAAGCAGAGTCCTGAGGACAGTTGCCAAGACCACACAGGCTTTGCTGGATGAGGGCCGTCAGGAGGGGTTGCCAGACATTTTATGTGTCCTCTGAGATGCTTTCTTCTCTGCTGAGGCTTCCCAAATCAAGCTGTTTCCTGGAACCTCACCAGGCTTCATGAAAGAGAGCTATAGAACGATTATTGACCAGAAATTAATCAGCATTGTTGCTTGAGATTTAAACAATTTCCATTGCTTGCCCTTTTTGTCTGTTCTAAAATGAGATGCATTTATAATTGCTTTATTGGTCTGGATCCAAATATAATGCAGATTAATTGTTATAAAACAGTAGCAATATCAGCCGGATTGGGTCGGCTGTTGGTAGGCCCCATTTGTAGATTTCAGCAACTGAGCCTGCCCTTATTTGCAGACAATAAAAGGAAGGACCTAGGCCCAGTCCCTGTCCTAGGAGCACTAACCTTCAGCAAAGCACTGAGGGCCTGGCAGCTGCAACTGGGGCTCTGCTCTTTAGTAAATGGATAACTGATAACTGATCTCCTTACATTTTGCAGGTAAATGATGCGATAGGATGGGAATGGCCTTGGGTGTATTTTGTTAGTCTGATCATCCTTGGCTCATTTTTCGTCCTTAACCTGGTTCTTGGTGTCCTTAGTGGGTAAGCAGTTGGATCCGTGTTGCACCTTCTCCCGCTGTCACGTGTGAGGCGACTCTGCGTGTCTCCCAGCTGCTCCCTGACAGCTTCTCTGCATGTGTTTGGACTCTGATGTCCCCTCAGTGTGTTGCTTTTGGATTGAACTGTGATTCTCTCTGCTTGTATCTGTCTGTGAGATTCCGTGTTTCCGATGTTTGCCAAACGCTGTTAATTTAATGAAAACGTTTCCCTAAAGCCAGTCGTGTTAGTATGTGAACGTGTAAAGGTGGATTACAAGGGAGTTAAAGGAATCCCAGCCTTGGTCTCCCCCAGGAAAGGGGCTTTTGTCATTTGACGGGTTGTGTCTATTAGTACATAACCTGGCCCCTTTAGGTCTCCATAGTGCATTATAAATACTTCCAGGGGAGTTTTATATTTTACTGTGAAGGAGAAATAAGACTCGAGCACATAAATACTGTACAGTTTCAAAGTCTTACTTCCTCAGATTGGGATTCTTTATTAGCTTGGTTTTCTAGTGCTGTCACTGTGAGAACTGTCCCTGTGATTCAGTTTTAGCTGTAACTTACAGAACCTGTCTCAATGCAGAGTGATGACCGACTACTGTGCACACATTTCCCACGACCTTACATAGACCTCATCATTCAGTCGCCATTTTTGAAGTTTACTTGTTTATCACTTCCTCTGTATGGATTGACTCTCCATAAAGAGGGTGCAGCAGAGACTGGCCTGGAAAGGGGACTCTGCGGGCTGTGCCTTGCCGTAGCTGGAGATGCCATCCCAGAACCCTTGTGGGCAACCGTGCATCCGCAGCGCCTCTCAGACACCCCCGGAAGGTGGGGTGCTGCAGAGAAGGGAGTTGGGGGCTGTCTGGCACTCTTATAATCAGCTCCTGTGTGCAGCCATTGCTGGGTGGTGGGGGGCAGGCAAGATACCCCACATCTCCCAGAGGAGCCTCTGTCACTGCACTGCGCCCAGACACCCTCAGGAAGCCGTGTTGATGGATTTGTTTCCCAGTGAGTTTATCTCCTCCTCACTCACTTTATCTTGCTCTTTCCAAGGCTGTATCTCATGGAAGTGATGTCTTCATGTACGCTGAGTTAGTGAAAAGGCTTTAATCGCATTTTTGGAAACACTGCTTTTTCCAGGGCAGAAAGCAGAGCGCAGTTACCCATCTCGGCTTCCTTTCTGTATCTTCCCCCAGACCAGCCCTGGATTGAATGAAGTCAGTTCCACACCAGGGACGCACACTGTCACAGAAAGTCCCTTTGTAGAGATGGCATGGGCCAGTGCCCCCTGCCAGAGAGAGGGGTGGGGGCTGGGCCTGGGTTGGGGCCGCATAACCCTCCCCTGCCTGAGCTGCCTCCTACAGATGAGTGGCTCGTCAAGCCCCAGGCTCTTCCACCTCAACCTGAGAAGTGTCTTTCTCCTAGTGAACCTCAGTGGCCTTAGACCAGGGTTGGGCACGTGAGAGTGGTATCTATTCCTGGAGAAGTAACATAGCATTTGATTTTGCCACAGGAGCGCCCTATACAAGGTTAACAGCAATCCTGTTGTGAATTCCTTGGCGCCTCATGTCTCCTAAACCCAACTAAACTGACGGAGGCCATGGAAACCACTGATTTTAACAGTGCCAGTGACATGCCTTATCTCTTAGCTTCCCCAGGCAGGAGCCATTGCCCCAGCAGGCATGATGAAGCAGAGGCAGGAGCCAGATCGTGAGGTGCTTAAAAAAAGAAAAGAGAAAAAGATGGGAGGAGGGGCTTCCCACTATCACAAATGGGGGTTAAACCTGCAACTCCGTGGGAGGTACCCAAAGCTGGAGGATTAAAAAAAGGAACAGTCCTTCATGGAACAGCCAGTTTACTAAAATATATTTTGGGGGAAAATAATTTTTAAAAAAAAATTTTTTTTCATCAAAACAAAACTTAGATCCCTTATGAAGGAGACTGCAAATGACACTGTTAAAAGAAAACCTGAGACTTCCCAGCCATTCTGTCAGTGCATGCTGTGCTCAGACCCCTAGGGGCTGCACATTACCTCCTCTCTACTCCCCCTGAAGGCCTCCGGTAGGGCTGGTTTGGGTATAGGCAGAACCATGTCTGCAAAGCACAGCCGCTCAGCCGTGTGCCTGACTTGGCCAGTATTTCCTGAGATGCTGTAGCGTGCCCGGCTCTGGGCCAGAGACCAGGGTTGCCAAGATGTCCCAGATGCAGACAGCGGCCTTGTGCTTAAGCATTCATTTTCTCGTGGGGTAGCCCATTTTGAAGCCATGCAGAATGGCAAATGTTCAGTGGAGGTGTAGACCCAGGGGCTCTGTGAGCTGCCGTAGAAAGATGAGGAGGCATCTCTCCGGGAGATTGACGGGCTGGCACGTCTCCAGCTCCCCCAACCACTGCCTTCCCTCTCTGCCTGCTACTTTCCTCTTACTTTCCCACTTGTATTTTTGTTGTTGTTAAAGCAAATTAATTTTTATAAAAATTTTAGCCTTCAGATTCTTCATCATTTTTTAAGGGAACGCTAGAGGTACCACAAAACCAGAAGGTTGAGAGGAAGACAATGTATGTTGCATAGCCCCCGAGGGACTGTCAGATCAACACAAATGTAATCCCCTAAGCACTTAATTAAAACACCCTCATTTTAGAAATGCGGGTTGAGACCATGTGATTGCCTTCTCATGAGGAAATGTTAGATGGTGCTGTGTGTCTTCAAGTCTGTCAGCCATTTGGAAATACCTGTGTCTGTTTCTGCTCCTTGGCTCTTTCTTTTGTGTGGCCATGCCATCCTATTGTATTCTTGAACAGACTTTAATCTGTACATTGGATTTGGTGTTTATCTATTTATAAAGTATTCTAACACTGATGCTCTGGGAAAGTCTTTGGTTTTCTAACAGAGCCTTTATCCCTCAAGGTAAGTGTGAAGTTTATGAACTGTAAACCCCGTGCGGCCACGCATGGACATAGATGAACACTTCCATCTCTGGTCACGTGCTCTGTGGGAGGGGCTGAGAATGTCTATAACTAATGTTGCAATTTAACCTTCAGTTGTCATTGAGGATTTGCTCCCATCATGACCAAGAATTGGAAGGAATGTCTTCTGTAAGTCTGCAATTTAGACAGATTACATGTGGCTTTTAGAAACTTGGTGATTTTTCCCTTTTCAGATTGTTCGTTGTTCATTGAACTCTATCCCTTTTGAGGTTTTCATCTTTAGAATCATGCTGGATTCCCGGGGGACGGGGGATGGAGGTCATGGGCGGTGAGCTGGTTGACCCTGTCTCCTCCTCCATTTGAGCACCGACCTGCCACCAGCTATCCCTGTGGTAGGGGTGTCTGAGCTTGCAAGATGAGGGACTCCCTAGACTCCCAAGATGTGTCTCCAACCGCGAGGAAGAGGGCTGGAAGACTTGGCTTCTGTCCTGCCAGAGTCCCATACTCATGCTGGGACTTTACTGAGTTGCCCTGAGCCTCAGCCCCTTTGTCCCTCAGGATATCAGGGATATCCTGTCTTGCTGTCTCCCACACAGGGTGCTTTTCAATCAGCTAATGACTGTAGAAGTGCTTCTAAAAATACATAAAGGTTTTTCTCATTTAACATATCCTTATCTTAAATCCATGGATCTCCCCAGCTCCCCTCACTGGGTTAGGTGGGAACAGTGCAGGGTTACTTTTGGAAATTCTGGAGTGTAGCATTTTCTGGATTTCCCAGCAGGTGGCCATGCTTTACACATGCATCGACGTTGTACTCGGTGTCACCCAAGAGCTGGCTGTGGAGGATATGGAAGCACTGTGTCTGCTGTAAAGTATTATGCAGGTCTAAATCATTGTTGTTAAAGTTATATTTGACAATTTTTTTGCATAAGAGGAATGGCTTTTTTTGAGGGGAATGGCTTTTCTGTTACATAGTGGTTAAGCACACCAGCTTTAGAATCAGACAACCAGGTGTTGAATGTTTGTTCTACCTTTTACATTTGTGAGATTTAAGGCAAATTACTTACCTCTTTGAGCCTTACTTTCCTCATCTGTGAAATGGAGTTCATCACAGTACCAACTTCGTGAAGTTCAGTGAGGATTCAGTGAGCTGAAGAATATAGAGTGCTTGGCCCACTGAAATTATGGTATTTTAGGAAGTGTGCATCTCTTCCTGGCTTTGATGCAAGAAAAGTAATCAATTCAGTCTTTTCCAATTAATTAATAATAGTTGGCCATGATAGGTCTGTGTTAGTGAAAAGCCCAAGTTATATTTTTAAAATGTTTTATTGTATATATAATGGCATATCCCACTGCTGACTAAAGGATATTACTATATAAACCACCTCCTGGGCTTGCTTTAAAGAATAGATTAAAATCATTTGTAATTCGCTCATGAATTCAAACCTTTGGTTTTGGTAACATCTTACGAAAAGTATTTGAAATAGTTTGTGAAGTAGATCTTGTATGTTGTTAGGCAATAAATGCTGTTATTAAACCCGCTCTTATGACATAAAATTGACCCAGCCCAGGACTGTAAATTCAAAATCATACAAATTAATTTGTGTTCTTGGTGTTCCAGTAAGTTCCAGATCCTACCAGATCACAGGTATCATTTTAAAGCAATCCAATTTTGTATTACTTTAGGCCTATTTATCTTAACTTTAGAAGTTTAAGGGAACGTGGATGAAGTGAAGCATTATGGAAAACCAAAGGTGATTTTTAAACTAGTTTATCTTTGTTAATCTAGCCCTCTACACCCTATTCTGGCTAATCGAATACCAGGGCCTAGGCAAAGACTCAGGCCTGGCTGCTTTTAGGAAGCTTTGGTTTCCTAAGACAAAGATGGATGGGATGGGGAGTGTCAAGAGGGAAGGTGGTCCCGGTGCTGGTGGGCTGTGGACTGACTCTACCGGAATTTTACATGATGGAATCGGGTTCCATCCATTTAAATTCGTACTAATAATAGGCAGACAATCTCTGATTTCTTCTACTTGAATGGTGGCTCAAGAGGCAAAACACACCAGTAGATAGTGGTTGTATCACTCGTGAATATTTTCTAAGTAGAGACATACCCTCTGGGAATAAGCATTCTTATACATTTTTCATGACTAAGATTAGATTTTTTTCTCATTTGGCTGGGCACAGTGGTTCACACCTGTAATCCTAGCACTTTGGGAGGCGAGGCAGGTGGACCACCTGAGATCAGGAGTTTGAGACCAGTCTGACCAACATGGTGAAACGTTGTCTAGTCTAAAATACAAAAATTAGCCGGCTGTGCTCATGTCTGTAATTCCAGTTACTTGGGAGGCTGAGGCAGGAGAATCACTTGAACCTCGGAGGCAGAGTTTGCAGTGAGCCAAGACTGCACCATTGCACTCCAGCCTTGGTGACAAGAGCAAAACTGCCTAAAAAAAAAAAAAAAAAGATTTTTCTCTCATCCAGCACTTTACCAACATCTACTGATAGAAAATGGGCAGTTTAATTCCGTCATATATATGTATACATACATACACACACATACCTCTGATGTGTCTGCATTGTGAAAGAGTGGTATCATCACTTACAAAATTGAAACAATGGTTATTGGGGTCCTGGGGTAGCCAGGCTATCAGTATGATTTGTCACCATATTCAGAATAAAACTGTCCTGCATTAGGGAGTAAATTCCATATCTTGGTCAACAGAGAATTTTTGGCTAATGGCTACTAAAGCACACAGAAGTCTAGTCTAAAAATAAAGGGACAATGGAGGACCCTTTGTAGATAGTTCTAATGATTAAAAAGTAACTTCCTAGATGTTGTAGTGATGATTAAGCTGACAGAATGCTAAAGACACCCTAAATGATTACTTGTAGCAAAGTACTTCCCCGCATTTAGCCGGATTTGTCTTTGGTTTGAAGAGGCTAGTACATGAAAGATTTGTTTGCAGTTGGATGTCCCTTTTTCTGAACCGTGAAGTAATATTGTGAATGGAGTTGAATGCTGAGGTCAGGGTGCCAGAAAGATTCAGGGTCCTTCAGTACCCTCAAGTGGCTTGGCTTTGGTAGAACAAGTAACTAAGCTCTGATGTGGCTTTAAATGAAAGAGTGCTAAATTTCTAATGAAGAACCTAGCTAAACATTTATATATACTTTTGAACACTGAACTTTCTTGTTGCAGAGTTAACAGCTGTCGGGGGTAGCTGACAGCTGGATCCTGGTGCTGTTGGTACCGTGGTACCTGAAGTGCACAGGCTGGTAGCCACACCTGACATTAACATGTGAGTGGTAACCTCTCTGCCACTGGCTTGCAGCTGCTGTTTCCATAGAAATGGCTGTCGGGATCAGTGGAAACGAGGTAAGTGAAAGTTTTCACTGATCCTTGTTTCCATCAAGCTGACGTCTGTTTCCCTGGCAACAGCAGTGGACAGCCGCCAGGCACTAGCAACAGATCCAGCAGAGCTCTCACTTGTCAGCTGTGGCTATCATCTGTTCCTGACCAAGTTCTTTTTTTAAAAAAAATAATGTACAGAAAGACCTCTGAGGACCCAGGAGGCACCTCTGGCCACATGTGCCCTCCTGGACGCCCATTTTGCCGATGGAGAGCTCTGTGCTGAGTTGACTGCTCCGTCAGCAGTACCCCCCTCCACCTGTACTCTGGGTTGCTGATGTGCAGGTTAGAAGAGGGAGGTTGTTGAGGGTGTTGGTGTTGCAGGGCAGGCTGTTGAATCTGTTCATCCCAAATCCTAGGGGAAGAGAATTCATTATAGTGCTTTCACGCACAGACCTAGCTCTTTATAAAGCTGTTGCTACCTTAATAGTAGAAATTAAAGCCATAATTTTCCTGTGTTCCCTATTCAATTAGTAGCATTAACAATTGCTGTTACTTTTAAAAGGATGTTTATGAGTGTAATAATTTGACTTGTGAGAAACAAATTGATGATTGCCTGTAAGATGCTACTGTCAACATTATGCCAATTTTTTCCCTCTTTTGTGTAATATTCTTTTATAGGATGGTAAAATTGCTTTTACAGAGACCAAATATTGGTATTGCAGGGCAGCTTGGTATACAAAGGCCAGTAGATCTGTAATGTAGGGAACTCTTCCTTGTTAAAGTTCAACAGCTCCTTTTCTGGGTAACATTTTAATATTTCAACAGACGTATGCACCCATGCCCTAAGTATCCTCCTGCCACATGAGACAGCATTCACAGTGCCACAAAGCAAAGGAGAGCCATCATTACTGCCCTGGTGTGTGAGATGAGATGAGATGAATGGAGTGAGGTGTTCGTGTTAAACCCTTAAAGATACCATTTATTAAGGAGATTTTCTCTGGAAAAAATAAAACAGCTTTGATATTCAGAGCTGTATTTTTGAGAATCAAATGAACATAAAGATCCATAGTATTATGAGAATTTAGATTGGCTGCCTAGAAGAGCATTGGGGAACTGTGGATTTTTGTCTTTGGAGGGCTTTCTGGATGACTTTGCTCCTCACCTCTCTGGAAACAGGGCAGCTGTGCTTGGCCTGGAGGCAGTTGAATTTGATATAACAGACTAATAAGAAGCAGAAAATCCTGCCAGATCTTTTTTCCCCCTCTCTCTTAACTTCCTGAAAAATGACTTATTCATTTAATGAATTTTTTTTCAGTTCCTACACCATGGTAGATGTATGCCAAGTGCCCTGCTAGGTGGGCACTGGGGTTATGCTGGTGGAATGTGGGCACCAGGTAGGCACTGGGACTACAGTGGTGGGATGTAGGCACTGGGGTTAGGGTGGGTGGGATGTAGGTTGGGGTGGGATGTAGGTACCAGGGTGACAGTGGGGTGGGATGTAGGCACCGGGGTTAGGGTGGTGGGATGTAGGTACTGGGGTGACAGTGGGGTGGGATGTAGGTACCGGGGGTGACAGTGGGATGGGATGTAGGCACTGGGGTTAGGGTGGGTGGGATGTAGGTACCGGGGTGACAGTGGGGTGGGACGTAGGCACCGGGGGTGACAGTGGGATGGGATGTAGGCACTGGGGTGACAGTGGGTGGGATGTAGGCACTGGGGTTAGGGTGGTGGGATGTAGGTACCGTGTAAGCACTGCAGTTACACTGGTGGAGTGAAATGGTTTCTTTCTTCATGAAGCTTATATCTAATGATGGAAGCCAAAATGACAATTACAAACTTTTATAAATGCTTTGAAAGAAAGGTCCATGGTGCTGTGAGAGAGTTGAACAGGTACAACTGCTGTCAGTCTAGTGAGTAGGAGCCCCCTGGAAATGAAGAGTGAATAGTCACCATATCCAGGCAAGGTGGGAGAAGAGGCTGGGGCAAGGGTATTCCAGTCAAAGGGAAAACCCACAGAAAGGCAGTACAGTAGGAAGGAGCAGAGGACGCTGGAGGAGCTGAAAGAAGCTAGGGTGACGGGAACCCGGGGAGCTGGATGGAGATGGAGGCAGATGAAAGAAGAGAGACTGGCTAGAAGAGTCCAGGTCACCTAGGACCTTTAGACTGTGTCACAGATTTTGGTCATTAGCTGAATGGTAAGGGAACCCATGGGTGAATTTTAAGCAGGGAGTGATGAGATTCAAATTTACATTTTCTAAAAAATCTGCTGTGTTCTCGTACCTTCAACTTACCTTAAAATGCTTCAAAAAGATAAGATGAATTAACAGATGGATGGGGGATACAGACATAGGTGATCAAGAAAATGTAGCATCTGGGTGCTGTGGCTTGCACCTGTAATCCCAGCGATTCAGGAGGGTGAGGCAGAAGGGTTGCTTGAGGCCAGGAGTTTGAAACCAGCCTGGGCAACATAGTAAGACTTTGCCTCTAAAATAACAGAAGTGTTTTTAATTAGCTGGGCAATGTGGTGTGTGTCTATAGTCCCAGCTACTCAGGAGTCTGAGGTGGGAGGATCATTTGAGTGTAGAAGTTTGAAATTTCAGTGAGCTGTGATCATGCCTCTGTGCTCCAGCCTGGGTAGCAGAGTGAGACTCTGTCTTTAAAAAAAAAAAAAAAAAAAAGAAGAAAAGGTAGTGGGTGTTGAACGATTGAGATTTTACAATGTTTGTTCTAACAGCAATAGATTTAAAACAGAAGTCAATAACAAGCTGTCTATAACCCTCCCTAAATGTTTGGAAATTAAATAACCTATAATAAAAAAATACAATAAAAATTAGAAAATATTTTGAAATTGAATGATTAAAAAAGCCAGCTGAGAATTTGTATGATCCATTTAAACTGTGCTTAGAGGGACATTTATAGCTTTATCAGTAAGGAAGAAAGGTTTAAATTCAGTGATCTGCATTTCTGTCTACTAATCTAGAAAAAGAAGAGCAAGTAAGTTCAAGGTAAGTAGAAAAAAGAATTACAGAAGGACATAAAATAGAAAACAGAAATTATAAAGTTAGTTATTTGGAAAACTTAATAAAAATTGATAAATCTCTAACAAAACTAATCAAAAAAGGAAAAAGCAAATTATCAGTTTTAGAAATGAAAGAGCAGATACCACCAGACATTAAAATAATAAGAGAATAAACTGTTCTATGACAAATTTAGTAACTTAGGAGAAACAGGCAAATTCCACAAAATACACAGCCTACCAAGAAATAAATCGGGAGAGTCCTACGTTTGCCTTTTTAAATGGAATTCAGAATCACAAACCTCTCAAAGAAAACTGGAGGCCTAGAGGAAGTCAAAAGTGAATTATGTCAGCCAATTTAGAAAGAAATCATACCATCCCTAGAAATTATTTCAGGGAGTAAAATTAGAGGGAACATTTCCCAACTCATGAGGCCAAAATCTCATTATCAAAACTTTGCAAAGACATAATCACAGTGTCCTTCATTAATTCATTAATTTGGGCACAAAAATTCTCAAATATCAGCAAATAGAATGTAGCAGGATGAAAGGAATAATATCTCATGACCAAGTGGGATTTATGCCAGAAAGACCAAGTTGGTTCACCATGGGAAAATCAAATAACTAATGTATTAATAGAATGAAAGAGGAAATCATATGATCACCTCAATAAATGCAGATAACATTACTAACAATATTCTATAACCATTTATAATAACTCAGCAAACTAGGAATATACAAAAAATGCAGATTTTTCAGCCTGAAAATTCATCTACCAAAAAAACCTGTAGCTGACAGAATACTTCCTGGTGAAAGACTGAATGTTTTCTTCTTAATATTAGGAACAAAGAAATCATTTTTCTCTCTCTTCTTCTATTCAATGTTTTATTGAAAGTATGAAGGCAAGAAAAAGATAAAAGACAGAAAGACTGGAAAGAAAGGAAAAATATTTCTATTTACAGACGTTATTGTCTACATAGAAAGCCCCAATAATTGAACCAAAAACCTGATTAATATGTGAGTACAGCAGGGTGACAGGATACAAAGTCAGTATGCAACATTCCATCTTATTTCTGTATACCAGCTGCAAATGTTGAAAACAATTTTAAAAATTACAGTAACATCAAAAATTATTTACGATAGCATTCCTAATACTTAGGAATGAATATAAGAAAAGATATGTTAGACCTCTACACTGAAAACTACAAAACACTGACTAGTAAAATTACAATGATCTAAATAAATGAAGATATAGCATACTCGTGGATTGAAAGACTCGATATTGTTAAGATGTCAGTTTTCTTCTGTGCATTCAGTGTTGTCCCATTTATAAATCTCAATAGGCTTTCTTCTATAAACTGACAAGCCTATTCTAAAACTAAGATATAATTGCAAATGATCTCTAATAATGAAAATAATCCTAAGAAATAACACAGCAGGAGGGCTTACACTGCTGGTTTCAAGATTTACCCTAAAGCTGTAATACAGTGTTTGACATGAAAATAGATGACTAGAACAATTGAATGGAATGACAAATCCAGAAATTGCTTTATGTGTTCAATTGCTTTTTGATAAAGGTACTAAATAATTCAGTGGAGAAAGGATACTCTTTTTAGTTTAAAAAAAAATGCTGGAAAAACTGGATTTCTGCAAAAAAAGTGTGATGCTCAGGTCATACCAGACGCAAACATTAAACTTGAAATAAATAATAAGTTTAATTAAAAAGCTAAATATGTAAGTATCTTCTAAATAGATTTCTGCTCTTCAAAAACTAGAAATTTAAAGGGAAACCACGCTGGCAGAAAATATAACATATCTGTGTATCTAGAATATATGAAGAACTCTTAATAACTAGATAATCAGATGAACAACTCAAAAATTGGCAAAACATTTTAAAACATACTTTACAAAGGAATGTATATGAGTAGCTAGTAAGTATACATTAAAGATGTTCTATACCATTAACCGTGAGGGAAGTGCAAGTTAAACAAGAAACTGCTAGGTAGGTAGTACAATAGCTAAAATCAAAAGACTATTTCCAAGTGTCATCAAGAGTACATAGCAACTGATATGCTCATACATTGTTTATAGAAACATAAAAGGATACAACTACTTTGGGAAAGTTTGTCAGTGTCTCATAAAGTTAAACATATACTTACCATATGGCCAAGCAATTCCATTTTTAGGTATTTCCCAAGGAAATGAAAACTGTGTCCACAAAATGACTGGTACATGAGCACTCATAGAGCCTTATTTATAGTAGCTGGAACTAGAAGAACTCAAATGTCAATAGGTAAATAAGCCAATTGTGGTATAATCACACGTTGGAATATTATTCAGCAATAAAAAGGAATGAAGTACTAATACAACATTATCAATGAAACTCGAAAACAAGAAGCCAGAAAGGAAAGAACATATTTATAAGAAGTTCTAGAACAGGCAGAACGAATCTATAGTGATAGAAAGCAGATCATTGGTTTTCTGGTGGGAGGTGGAGTTGATTGGGAAGGGGAATGAGACAACTTTTGTTGGGCGGGGTTGTTATTTAAAAGTTCTATATCTTAATTGGGGCATTGTTTACATAGGTGTCAACATTAGCCAAACTGTATACTTTGAATTGTATACGTTCTGCTTTTTGTGTCTTGTACCTCAATAAAGGTGATCTTAAAATACCATTAAATTAGAATTAAAAGACCTCTGCTTCTAGTGAAGTTGGAGTAACCGAACTAGATTTATCTTCCCACCTGAAACAACTATGTATGAAAATATACCATGCTCATCGATTGAAAGACTCAATATTAAGATGTCCATTTTCCTGTTTTCCTCTATGCATTCAATGTTGTCCCATTTATAAATCTCAATAGCCTTTCTTTTAGAAACCAAAAAACTTATTCTAATAGACAAAACCAAATAGAGGCAATATCTAAAACAATGGTTTTCAAGACACTGGATATTAGGCAATTAAGGACAGCAATCTTTGAGACACAGGAATGCTTGAAATAAGCCCATGGTTATCCCGGCTTACTGGCTTGAGAGAGCTCCTGGGCCATGGTACACAGAGGGGGATCCCAGGTGGAGCCCTGTGGTCTCCCTGAGTTAAAAGATGAAGCTTATAGTCTGTGGAGAACAAGGTGGCTTGAGTATGCAGGACAGAGTACCAGGGAGGAGTGAATTATACAGGGAGCTCTAGAGATAAGCAGAGGGACTCCTAAGTATTCAGCATACTTTTTAGCACATACGTAAGAGAAAACTACCCAAGACTAAGGAAAAAAGATTTCGAATCTATCGGAGGTGTTCATCATTCACATGAGTCCAGGAATATTGCCTGTTCCTACCTGCCAGTATTGCCTGTTTTCCAGCCAGATTGGAAAAACTCATAATCGGTGTGCCACTGGATTGAGTACCAAAAAGATGTCTCAGTCTTGAGCCTTAGACTGAATGATGCTCCAGACTGACCTGACCTAACCATTAAAGCAAGACTTGAAAGGATCAAACAGTTTGATTCAAGGGACCTAATTGCATCCCAGAACAAAACAAAAGAATATTGCTAGGAATACAAAAATATCTAGCACTGAACACGGTTTAGCATGGCATTCAATCAAGATTACCAGGCATGCAAAGAAGCAGGAAAAGACCCATAGTAAGAAGACTCCATCAATTGAAACCTACCTAGAACTCACACAGATGTTAAAGTTATCAGAAAAGGGCATATGCACAGCCATCATGACTGTTTTCCATATGTTCCAAATGTAGAGACATGGAAGATACCAAAAAAATTTAAAAACTAAACTCCTAGGAATAAACGTAATGAGAGATGTATAAGACCTCTTCTACGTAAAAATTTGCTGAAGGAAATTTTAAAAGACCTCAACAAATGGAAGGATATATGTTCATGGATTGGAAGACTCAATTTGTTGAGATGTCAGAAGACAGTATTAAGAGAAGGTATTTTTCTTTGTAATGAGAGGAAGAGAAGATGAGGCAGATTTGAGTTGGGTTTGATAGTGGGAAGCTGAGAGTATTCCCGCCTTAATTCCTGATTTCTCTGTAACAGGAAGCAGGGTTAACTGTGGGAGTTGAGTGGGTAGGTGGCAGTTGTATGTCTGAGGAGAGTGGAAAAGGCTCAGAACAATCATTGCAGAGAATTGGGCAGTGATTGGACCAGAGAATCAAGGCAGATGATCAGTAACATTGAGGTCCTATTGGATTTGAGTCTGTTCTAATGTCAGCCGCTCCCATTGTGTGACTTTCTGTAACCATGCTTGGCTTCTCCATGTAACCAGACATGGAGAAAGGGAAGCTTTGCGCTTTTTGCTAACCGAATTGAAAAGGAGAGGTCTGCTAGCTGTGAGCATTTTGCTAGCTGTGCATGCATAAAAAGATGGAAGACAGCTGAGGATGTTAGCAAGGATGTTGCCGAGATGACAGATCATTATATTTAAGGTATATAAGGAGGAAAGGAGAGACCTAACAAAAAACGAAGACATCAGTGGACTGGACACTTGAGAGAGGTTAGAAATGTGTCTAGTGGAAATAGCTGAAAAAGTCAGCTGGAATGAGAGAAGGTTGTGGTCAGAGAAATGAAGGCTTGAACTCATAATTTGGCGAGGATAAAGTTTAATGTGACAGTGGGATCGGGTAGCTGAAGTAGCATGGAAGAGATGGTCATTGGAGACTTGTGGAGGAATGGACAAGCTACGATGAGGGCATCAGGGGCTGTTGGAGTCCCCCAAGGAGGTCATAGAATGGGGAATGGAGCGGAAGGCCACAAGCCAGTAGTGGAAATCCTCATTTCCTGAGGATAGCAGAAGACGATGAGGAGGATCTGGAGGAGGGCATGTGGCCCACTGGTACCATCCTCAAAGGACAAGCGTTTTTCTTGATTTTTTATAGCAGGGTGAGGGAGTATTGCCCTGGACATGAAGAGGAACAGGAAGGCCTGGAGACAGGCTGGGTCTGTGAAGGCTGCAGGGATCACAAAGTGACAAGAATGTGGGACCTCTTTGAAGAGGCTGCAGGTGTGGGAGAGCAACCCTGGTGGGGGCAGGGCAGGACTGGAGTGGGGGAAGGCTGAGTTGGTGACAAGCAAGTTGAGAGGGGTCTTGAAGATGGTGTGCTGTGTGACCTGGGACTGGTCAGTGTCCAACCCAAAGCAGCAGCACAGATAGTGGAAGCTGGGTGCAGAGGTGCGCCTTCTGAAGGTGCAGGGCCTCAGCTGGAAGACCCTGGCTTGCTCGGCCTGCAGAGTTGTCCATCAGCCCTGGTCTGGGCTGTTGGAAGCTTCAGTCTCCACAGACTCAGCCTGGAGTGGAGGTCCACCCAGCTGGGCTGAGGCAGTGTTCTGGCTGTGAGCTGTGCCACCCTGGCCTTCAAGGGCTCCGCTGGCTGAGGGGTTACTGGTTTCTCTGTTGTTGTAGGGGGAGCACAAAGGCAGGGGTCAGAAGTCCTGGCTCCCGCACTGGCTATGCACTTCCTAGAGGCATGACTTCTTTGGTCAGTGTACTTCACTTCTCCAAATCATGGCATTTTCTTCCTAAAATTGGAGCGGCCCATCTCTGACTTTTCTCACAGAGCCATCCTAATAACTAAGGAGGGGAATGGATGGGAAGGACCTGGATGAACAGAAGGACCTTTCCAAGCGTGTGGGAGCTCCACACTGGCTTGACTGCGGTCTCCTTCTCAGAGGTCGTTTCTGTGAGCTGGAAAAGCCGTCTCATTTGCAATCTGGATATTCACTTGCACTTCCCTCCAGCGCCCCACATCCTCTCAAGACCTGGAGAGGCACTTGGCGCATTAGCCTGATTTCTCTAAGTCTGATTGTCATGAGTTTGGTTTTGGGTTCAGGGATAAAACATTAATCCACTCTGAACCCATCATTCCCTTGAAATTCTGCTTTAAAATAAATCTTAGTTTCAGTTGCCTGCTGGCAGCTTTGGGTCTCTGAGTCCTGGAGACCTTTGCTACATCTGAAGGATTCTAAGTCAGTGGGTGAAAGCACACCACCTTCCCAGAGGTGTGCTGTCCCCAGAGGCTCACCTGTCCTTGAATCATGAGCTATTACTTACAAACAGGCCCACAGATACGTGCCAGGAATTCCAGGTCCCAGCGTGGATTCCAGCAGCTGTACTCTCTCCTGCTTCAGCTATCAGTAAGGGATGTTTTAGCATCAAATCTGTGCCTGTCAGTCTGCGCTAGGAGCACAGCAGAGGGTTGGCAGGTCGGAGAGCCTCCCCCACGGAAGCTGGGCTCCAATGGGCACTGAAGGATGGACAGGATTCATGAGGATGATAAAGGAAGCAAGTGGCAAAGAAAGTGGGACCTGGTGCCTCATGCTTGTCAGAGCCAGTGAGTGCAATGGTGAGGCTGCTGGGGTGTTCTGTGCTGGCTGATGAGCAGTAGGCAGAGCGGATGTACAGTTGGCAATACCCACTGAGGGAGGTGAGTTTTTTCTTTCAGCCGTGGGAGCTGTCAGAGTGTTTGAAATAAGGTGATGGTTGACAGCTGTGCCTGGAAGGTAAAGCTGGCACCTCCCAGAGTACAGTGGAGTTAGAGCCCTGGGGGTGGGGGCTGCAGCAATGGGATTGGGGGTGCAGGGGTGCAGAGGCGGAGATGGAAGGGAAGGCATAGATGTGGAAGTTTGTGGTGGCTCGTGCCTCTCAGATAAGGAGAGGCTTGTGCCTCTCATACATAAAATTGTATGAGAAAATTTTCGTTTCCTTTTTAAAAATTTTTTTTTTACAGAGATAAGGTCTTGCTCTGTCACCCAGGCTGTAGTGCAAAGGTGCCCTCATAGCTCATTGCAGCCTCAAACTTCTGGGCTGAAGCGATCCTTCCACTGCAGCCTCCCAAATAGCTGGAACTACAGGCATATGCCACCATACCCAGCTATTTTTAAAAGCTTTTCTGTAGAAACGGGATCTGTCTATGTTGCACAGGCTGGTCTTGGGTCCCTGGCCTCAAGCTATCCTGCCTTGGCTTTCCAAAGCCCTGGGATTACAGGCATGAGCCACTGTACCTGCCAGATTTTTTTTTTTTATTGCTAATAATCCTGTGCTTGATTCAGTTTATTTTAATCTTCTCCACTACTTTGATGAGGTAAGTGTTCTTTGCCTCAGTTTATAGATGAGGAAATCAAGACTCAGGGAGATTTATCAATTTTCTCAAAATGTACACAGCTAGTAAGTAGTTAAGCTAGGAATTAAATCTAGACTGACTGTCTCCAGAGTCCAAGCTGCTTTTCTCATCAATTGGAAGCTCATTTTCTGTCTGGTGAGAGGAAACCTGCTATGGGACCCTGTCTTCCCAGCCTGGGTCTGTGCTCATACATCCTGAGCTGTTCTATTCTTAAAGCTCTATGCTTGGTCGCTTTTTTTTTTTCCTCTTCCTGAAATTAATTACACAAAGCTGAGTGGAACCGTGGGATAGAGGCTTCAGAGAAATTGGTTTCTTTTTCCTCTTGAATCTGCTTGTGGACAAGTCTCTTTCGAGCTTAGGTGCTTTTTTTGGGTCCTGTTGCTTGAGGATGGATCTCCCAATCCCTGAGCCCGCCCCTGGGATGTGGCGCTCTTCTCCTGTTCTCATCAGCCAAGTCTGGGTGCTTCCCACCCGCTGTACCTTTCAATGGGCACTCCCCCTGTGGGGGAAACTCCTGTCACTCTTGATGCAGCTCACAGGGTGGTTTGCCTTCACATGGCCTATGAGTGAGATTTGGGCTGAATTTCCTACAGTGTATATCCCCTTTGGGGATATACCAGCAGGGAGTTCAATTTCTGCCCCTTCCCTGGGTCTACATTGCTCTTCTACCGTGGGAACCCCTAGCAGCTCTGAACAGCAGATCCAGCCATGAGCTCATTCTGGCAGTTGTAACCAGGCCCATCACACAACAAACTGTATTGACATGTCTGAAGGCCTGCAGTTGCTGGTGCCTTCAGACATGTTCATTTTAGGTGATTCTGCCACCTTCCCAAGCCAGGCTTCATGTGCACATCTTATTTTTTCTTGAAAAACTGGAATCTGACAAGTCTAGCAGGGTGTGTTTATGAAGTGACTTCTTAAGTAGCAGTATTTGAAACCTGTCATGAAGATATGTGATGATATTGGTTTGGCTCATGTGATTAAGTGATCTGTTTCATTCAGAGAGAGTGATGGCAGACAAGAGAGCTCATGTTTTTGAAGAATACCTTTTTTTTTTTTTTTTTTTTTTTTGAGACAGAGTCTTGCTCCTGTTGCCCAGGCTGGAGTGTAGTGGCACGATCTTAGTGCAACGTCTGCCTCCAGGGTTCAAGAGATTCTCCTGCCTCAGCCTCCCAAGCAGCTGGGATTACAGGCATGCACCACTACACCAGGATAATTGTATTATTAGTAGAGACGGGGCTTCCCCATGTTGGCCAGGCTGGTGTTGAACTGACCTCAGGTGATCTGCCCGCCTTGGCCTCCCAATTGAAGAATCCCTCTTAAAACATATTTAAGTTTTAAAAAGATTGAAACAAAGTCTGTAACTTTTAGCATGCAATCTTCATGGATTCTTATCCTTGGGAAAAATTTTCTGCTAGATGCGTTGGCATGTCTTTGGTAGCCATGGAAACTAACCCTTCAAAGAGAGAGAAGCTCTTCTGTCCTCAAACAAGGAGATACAGTGAAAGGAAGGCATATTTCATGCTCAGGTGCCTCAGATACTTTATTTCTGTGTGTGTGTGTGTGTGTGTGTGTGTGTGTGTGTGTGTGTGTGTATATATAATGTATATATATGTATGTATTTTAATACTTATACAAGACTTCTGCTTGTTTTTGATTTTGTTTGTTAATGGCACGATGAGTGTAGTTTTAGGTGGTGGAAGTTACATATGCACTGTGGCCAAGTACACCCGGCACAAAGCCCAAACTTGCAGTCTTTGATCTGATCATCATTAATGTAAAGCCCATGCTTGCGAAAGCAATTATTTAGGTGATTTTTATCAAGCAACTACTAATGACCAGAGTTTGTGATACCAGGAACCAGTACACCAAGATAAAACAGACACAGCCTGTCCTTCACAGAACTTACAGTCTGGTGAGTAAAAGAAAATATTAAATAATCAATTGCAGGACTGTGAAATAAATTCTACAAAAGCAGGGTTCTAAGCCGGGGAACTCTGAAGACATTAGAGAAAAGCCCTTATGTCCTGAGCCAGCGGAATAGGATGGTATCTGGAAGAGCAGGAGGGGTTATGTGGGGAACAGCATGCACGGTGGCCTGGTGTTGAAAGAGCTCCATGCCTTAGGGGAGCTGAGTGAACATTAGGATGGCTAGAATGCAGAGGTCAAGGGGGAAGAGGTCAGAAAGGAGAGATCTGACCTGACCAGACAGATGATGCCTTTGTTCACTCCATCCCTACCCCAGTCTCCTGCTAAGGGTAAGTGCCACATGTAAACAGTTCCTGAGGTATGGTCTGTGTGGGGTGGCTGGCCCAGCTGCCAATTCTGTGTTCTGTTCATGGCAGATAACTCAACCTAGTCATTAAAAACTAGGAAACACCAACTCTGAAAATGATTCATCTTCTCAAAAGATGAAAATTTTTTAAACATCATCAGTCTTTTATGTCAATGAAAGCATCAAGAACACCGGCTGGGTGCAGTGGCTCATGCCTGTAATCTCAGCACTTTGGAAGGCCAAGGCGGGTGGATCCCTTGAGGCTAGAAGTTTGAGACTGACCTGGCCAACATAGAGAAGCCCTGTCTCTACTAAAAATACAAAAAGTTCGCTGGATGTGGTGGCGCACACCTGTAATTCCAGCTGCTTGGGAGGCTGAGGCACAAGAACCACTTGAACCCAAGAGGTGGAGGTCATGCCACTGCACTCCAGCCTGGGTGACAGAGCCCAGACCCTGTCTCAAAAATAAAAGTAAAAATAGAAATATGATTGTCAAATGTTTTTCCTTAACATATTTTACTGTGTAAACAAGGGCCCCCCATTTTCTCATCCCTTTTGCCCACCAGCGGTTCCCATGCATCACTACAAAAAACAAAGCTATTGAAGAGTTCATCATTTGTTTGCTGTTCATCCCTCTAATCCTGTCCAAAACTGAGAGCATATCGTCAGATAGCTGTTAGCTACTTGAATTAGTTTTGTCTTCCTCCCTTCAGTCTGGTTGTGGTATTCATTTGAATTACAGATTTGTTTCAATTCATTTTCAGTTTAGGAGTATTTTCCCTTCATCTCATCCTTATTGACTTAATTAAAAAAATTTAAGGTGAAGAGCATTAACATGGCTCCCAAAGTCAAACTGTAGAAAAAGATGTACTTAAGAGTGTCACTGCAACCTTGATTCCTTCTGCCTAATTCATTCCCGCCGCTTGTTTTCTGCTTTTAGATACATCCTAGAGAAATATGGGCACTTTATTTCCCAGTGTGAGCAAAGGGTAGCACACTGTATTTGCCTTTTGTTTTTTTTCCAGGCACTTCTTATTTATTTTTTGGTCAGACACACCATAATCAAAATTCTAATTTGGAACAAGAAGCCTCCTAGCTTATAACAGTTGTTGGATTTTTAATCACTTGCAAAAGTCTGTTGGTTTCTACCAATGGATTTATTAAATAAGCTTTGTAAAACAATCTGTTAGTAATAGGATTCTTAGAATATGATGAATTCTTATGCAAAGTGGAGTAATTTTTTTTCCATCATCACGAAGTTGGATAGACGGTGACTTGGACTTGAGGTGGGATTTCAGGATCAGAGGGTCAGTTGTGATGGGAATGGGTTTTTCTGAACTGAGCAGACAGTGTACAGGGTTGGCAGTGAGTTTGCTGGCTCACTGTGGTCACTCTGAGCCTTAGGACCCACGTGTCCTTCTAAGTGTCCCCCAATCCTGACGGATTTGTGGCAGCTTAGAGCCCACTCACAGCTAGTGCTAATTTTTCTACCTTTGATATTTGAGAAAGCTCTTCCATTTGCCTTTTAAATGTCTCTCTTATGTCTGGATTCAGCAACTATTCTGCATTGGAACTTCACGTTGATACCGCCCTTTATGCTTTTCAAAGCTGCATCTTACTGAATGCTTGCTTAATCCCTGTGAAACATCAGAATGGGTATTGTTGTGTCTGTTTGCAAGTGAGAAAACTGAAGCTCAGAACACAACAGCGGCAGGGCTGGGACCAGAAGCCAAGCCTTCAGACCAGAGTGGTGTAGGAGGGCCAAGGCTTTATCTGGGTTTATCACAGGGACTCTGCCTCCCTGCCCGCTTCCTCCATCCTGCCCCATGGCCAACAGATTTTTACTGCATAATTCTTACCTCTGTCCACATCAATAAATGTTACCTGCCTGCTAAGTGTTCGGTCATTCAGAACTGTCTAAAATCAGTTCAGAGGGTCTGTATCAGCAGCTTTGTTAGATGAGCTTTTGTGATAGTGACCATTATTATGAGTGGGTCATAAAGCAGGACTTGGCAGGGTTTTTTACTCTTAGGAATTTTAGTTAGAGTAGGGTTTGCTTATGCCTGCTTAACTGTGTCCCAGTGGCCAAAAATGTGCAGTAGTGATGCAGCTTGTTAGAAAGGGGATTTTTATATTTGTAATGTTAAAAATGCATAAAATATTATGAAACAAAATCACAAAGATAGTAAGAGTTACCCTGAGAAGCTTAAGGACATTCATTTTATAATAAATGTATAAAATTACATACATTATAAAATGAATGTCCTTAAGTTTCTCAGGGTAACTTCTTTACTATCTTCATAATTCTTTCACAAGAACCCATATATAATATGGACCCAAAGTCAGAATACCTTGTTTGTATGTAACCATCTGAATTTAGTATGCTAAGTTCAGAATCAATGCATGCAAACAGATTTGTACTAGGATACTTTCTTGGTGAATAATAGAGCTGAAGGTCCACTTTTCTTTACAGTGTGTGTAAGAAAACAGATTATATAATTCATTTTCCTACAGGCACATGACATTCCAAGCCCTCTTAGTGTTGCTCAGGGATGTGATTCTGGATTGAGTGTGACTTTTTCAGAGTTCAGAGAGTCATTTGGTGAATTTACCTAGAGCTGAGTTATGTACTTTCATATGTCAGGAATCCCCGGAGGTCTAGAAACCCCAAACTGTTCTTAGGGTGTGGTGTGTGTGAACAGCAAGACACTGGAGTCCTTATTTTTTTTTGAGACAAGACGTGTTCTTTGGGCTGGGAGGTCAGGGCACGTGTCTGGGCTTGATTGACTCCTGCTCACTCTTTAGATCCACAAAGCCTTGCCTCCTTCCTTTGTCACAGTGGTGCAGTGGAGACCACTCAAGGGCCAAGCATAGGTTCCAGGGAGTCTGAACAAAGGGGAGATCCTTTTATTTTATTTTTTCTTTTCTCAGGTGGAGTCTTGCTCTGTTGCCCAGGCTAGAGTGCAGTGGTGCTATCTCAGCTCACTGCAACTTCTGCCTGACTGGGATTCTTTCTAATTGTGGGCAGAGGGTAGCACTTGGTGAGGATTCCAGTGTCTTATCTGAAGTATTAGTGTCACTGGGCGTGCAAGCATCTGTTCAGCCCCTCGACATCCTGGAGTTGAGGGAGGGTTATAAATACGGGGTTAGTTTTGTTTTGTTTTGTTTGAGATGGAGCCTTGCTCTGGCACCCAGGGTGGAGTGCAGTGGCATGAACTCAGCTCACTGCAACCTCCACCTCTCAGGTTCAAGCAGTTCTCCTGCCTCAGCCTCCCAAGTAGCTGGGATTACAGGTGCATGCCACCATGCCCAGCTAATTTTTGTATTTTAGTAGAGATGGAATTTCAGGGTGTTGGCCAAGCTGGTTTCGAACTCTTGACCTCAGGTGGATTACCTGCCTCGGCCTTCTGAAGTGCTGGGATTACAGGCATGAGCCACCACGCCCGGCGAGGGCTAGCTTTATGAAAGCAGATCACTTCCCCATTCGTCAGCTGTGTGGGTTGGGTTATTGAGGTAGGACCCTGAAAGATAGATGCACTGGCTTTGACTTGGAATGCATGCAAGAAGGCAGACAGAAGAAACCCGTGTCAGAATCTCAGGATCTGTGTTCAGAAACTGCTTTGCTGTCACCTCACCTGCTTTCTTAGCAGCTTTTTAAGTGTACTTACTCAGTCTCTAATGCTCATATCTTGGCTCCTGTAACAACTCACGGTTGGTGATGCAGATGGTTCCTCGTACATAAAAATAGGATAATCATCCACCTGACTCTGAGGCTTGCCTGAGTGAGTGTGGGGTTTGTATATATGCATAGATAGAGGCTTGCACACATGGTGGAAGGTAGCACAAACAGCCCGCAGTTGGGAACATTTACCTGTCTGCCAGAGCCTTTCCAGGGCAGGTGTTCCCACAAATGGGCAGCAAATCATATGCCTCTTTCCCCTCCTGCAGGGAAGACTTTTGGGGGAAGACCATGGCAAGTAGCAAGGGTTAAGAAAAATGGTAATGCTTCAGTGCTTGAGTTCCCATCTGGGAAGGGAGAACTGGGTTGTGGAGAGGGTGGGGACTGCCCTGACTGTCCACTGCTGTGGCCCAAACCTGCAGGTGATGGGTAGAGAAGCCTAGTGTGGGCACCAGCAAGAACTGCCGTTCCCTCAGAGCCCTTGGTTTGGACAAAAGGGGCAGCACACAATATTAATGCAGAGTGTTGCCCAAAAGCATTGAAGAAGCCCTAACCTTGGTACTCTTTGACCACAGCTTGGCCTACTTGGGTTCCTTCTCTTTGAGGTGTGATGTTGGGTATCTGAGGAGGCTCTGGGGCAGATGGGGTGTCTCTGAGTTCAGACCCCTGGTTGGGGGGTGTCAGAGGCCTACCATGACAGCGCATGGTGTTTTGGGCCCAGGCCCCTTGGCATGGCTGTCATCTGAGGGGAGTTCATTTTCTAAGAAGTGATGCATGTGTGTTGATGTGGGCTCTGCGACTCTGACCCCCACAATCTTGCTTGGGAAGACACTGTCTTCTGTCCTGTCCACGTGTGTGGCTCCATTGCTGTGCTCATGTGGCTGTACTCGGTGCTGTGCGTCCTGCCACAAGACCATTGTGCAGCAGGGCAGCGGCTCAGGAGGCAGGTCCCCAAGGATGCCCTGACATGCTCTTGTCATCTTTGCCTCCTTCAGAGAATTTTCAAAGGAAAGAGAGAAAGCAAAAGCACGGGGAGATTTCCAGAAGCTCCGGGAGAAACAGCAGCTGGAGGAGGATCTAAAGGGCTACTTGGATTGGATCACCCAAGCTGAGGACATTGATCCCGAGAACGAGGAAGAAGGAGGAGAGGAAGGCAAACGAAACAGTATGTAGAGCCCTTCCTGCCCCTGGCTAGACAGACTCAGTGTGCGGCGCAGACGCCTGGCAGCAGGCCTTGCTCAACTTTGACCCAGGCTGTGAGCGGGACGGCCTCCTCCCAGCCATCTGGTCCCTTCTGCCTGCACACATCACATCCCAGAGAGAACAGGCGCGCCGCGCCGGCGCTGCCTCTGGATTTCTGCCTGAGGTTTGGAGTTTAGAGTCGTATTTGGTAAGATGGCTTTACAGCCAGGGAGGGTCAGAGGGGCCCACTGTTGTTCTGTGGAATTCAGTAAGTGCATTTCCGTGCAGGCACGAGGGTGATGAGACGTATTTTTGCACCGCAGGAGAGGAAGCTGTGGTTTCCCTCACCTCAATGTGAGCAGTGTTATTGGGCAAGAATTTGAAGGGCAGGGTTCCTCTCGACTGTCACTCTTGGGCCACCTGATATGGCTCCTACCTGTGCTATTCATGTGAAGCCATATGCTTAGCCCATCGGGCTGGGGGGAAACTGGCTCACTGTTCTAGGCAGGTGTTAAGGGGCATGTGAGTCAGTGATGGCTGCTTTGCAGCCCACCCACCGACACCCCACACTGTGACACGAGGCACGCGAGAGCACTTTTTGCAGGAGGCGAGGCCTGAGAACTCCGTCAATCACTGAAATTAATTGCCGTTGTCAACCACAGTGTCTCATTCACCATATACTTTCCCCACAGATATGCTTTTATTCTTTCTGGGGCCCTCTATGCCTCAGGTCAGAGTGGAAATTGGAATCCAGTGGAGCATTTGACTAAGATGTCTGTGACTTGCTTCAAATCTGGAAGTGCTGGATAGGAAGAACTGAGAAAACATGTCAAGGGCACATAGCCATTTAGAGGCTTAGTGGACCTGAGGCCGGCCCTACATTGTAGGGGATGGCTGCGCAGGTCCCTGCTTGAGCAGAGGGACTTGGATGTTGTACTCTCAGCAAGGCCTGTTGCTGGGTCCAGGGCAAACCTGGAGCTGGAGAGCATATGGAGTGGAGTGCTGTCTCCTAGGGAGGGGCAGGCCTGCTCACAGTAAACGCAGCACCAGGGAGCAGAGCTGGAGGGCACATCGGGGCTGGCGTGCTGCACTGAGGGAGCCGAGGAGGGATTGAGAACAGGGCTTGGGGGAACATTCGGCCTGGGCCCTGAAGTATGCATGGATTGCAGGTGTGACCGTTCAGTGTCACACCTGCGATGTGACACTGGGGACTGGCGTGAGGGAGGTGGGGAGGTGGGCAAAGGCCAGGTTTCAGGGAGGAGGCGGTGGGCCCTTTGACTGGAGCACAGAGGGGATGAAGGTCGGGGTGAGCTGCAATAGGAGGGGCGGGTGAGGTGCAATTGTGCGTCCTCTTTGGGTTGTGGAGTGTGGAAGGCGGAGCTGAGAGACCCCTGGTGGAGGGGCCCTTACCCTTCTTCAAACCTGGGCTCTTGACCTCCATGGGGAGGGAGTGTTCTGCAATCTCAGATGCCGCAGCTGGTGCAAACCTGTGTGCTGACTGGGAGCGAGCAGGGTCAGGCCCTGCTTCCCTACCTCCCTGCTTCTTGCCAGGCTCAGGAAGGGACCAGGGTTCAGACCTGAGGATCAGAAGACTGAGGGAGGGTTTCTAGAGCTGTTTGCTGAATGCAAGTTCAGAGTTTATAAACAGACATTCATTTGAGTCTCAGCCTCGGCGACGTGCCTGTGAAGTGACTAGATGTCAGAGTGTCTGCCTGTCCTCTGCGCAGCTGTCCCCGCGGCAGTCGAGCCGACCCGAACCCCGTGGCCTTCGCAGAGTTTCTGCGCCTGCCGTGTTGCTGGCAACAGGCCACGCAGGTGCAGCTTGGAGGTGCCTGCCCAGCTCTTTTCCCCTTCACTTGCAAACTGTGGCTCAGATGCTGACCTGCCTCGGAGGTCCGCTGGCCACCTGCCTCAGCTCTCCTAAACCCAACGTGTTACTTCTGAACGAGAGGACGTATGGCCACTTTTTCTCGGCAGAGCACCTTTCTTTGCTAGTTGAGCTGCGTCCCCCAGGGAGCTGTGTGAGGCCTTCTTACAAGCCAGTGCCTTCCCCCTGCTTCCTTCTCCTCCTCTAGAAATAGACAAGGATTTGTGTTCTCGTGTTGCTAGCATCAGTCATGGTAGAGTCGTTTATAGGGCCTGTGATTTGAGGATTAAGGGTTTTCATTGGGTTTAAGGTGATAGCTTGAGGGTTAACCATTTTATCTCAGCCCAACTAAGACCTGCCACTGTGAAGAACCCGATGACAGAAATCACTGTCTCTGCCTTTCAGAGAACTTTCCATGAGGGGAAGATGGAGGAGTGGCTTAGTGTGAGACAGAGTGGAGAAGCTGGTCCCATCGTTAAGGCGCAGCACTCTGCTGTGTGAGCCCAGGAGATGCTGGCTGGGGGGAGTGGGCGGCCCGGGCGATGTGAGGAAGGCTCTGTGGGAGGAGCAGTCCTGGGCGTTAGAGGGTGGGCATGGGAGCTTTCATGGGAGCTTTTTGAAGCTGGGGAAACGGCACGAACAAGGTGTGCAAGGTGACACATGTTCAGGGCCCTTAAATGCATTGCTCAGTAAACTAGGAAAGAAACGAAACCCTTTTAAAAGTCTTGTAGATCCTCAGAATTCCCTCTCACTGGGGCTCCCAAGCCCATAGAGCTGCACTGTGTCTTTAGAACATCAGCGGCATTGTTTCTGCTCTGCACAGTGACATGTGACTCAAAATGATGAATTCGCTTCACGTTTGATCCAATATATCTGTGGTGCCTCCTTGTCCTTTATGGAGCTCATTCTGCCAGGTGCTGGAGTTTCCTGTGGACTGAGGCGCACAGTACTTCCCGAGTTGTCAGATTTCCAGAGCCTTGATGAGGGTTTTAAATAAAGACAGAAATCTTAGGCTGTGGGAGCCATGACGGGATTTAACTGACTTGAGAGCCCCAAATCTCCTCCTCCTCTGAGGAGGGAACCTCTCTGATCATAGACCTCAGCAGCCCAGACCCTCTGGAGAAGCCAGCGCTGTTAAGGTTTCCCTGGGGCCTCCTGTGGCTGCCAGCCATTTTCTTCCTGTCACAGCCAGAAAACCACATGAGGAGCGGGTTTCAGTGAGGCTCAGTGGTTCTCCTCACCAAATAATCAGTCCTGGATTCACCACATGCACATGCCAGGCCTGGGGCCGTCTTTGTGCATCTGATTAGCAGGCAGAAGTGTGGGTGTTGCCAGTGTTATGGTGTTTGCATCCTCCCTGGGGGTGTGAGATCACCCTGCCTGCCTTTCCCTCCACCCCTGCTCCTCTATTACCTCTGGGGAGGAGGATGGTGCAGGGCCCAGGCTCCTGACTTGGTCCATAGTGGCTAAGGATGCTGATTCAACTGATAGCTTTTTCAATTGGGTCCTGGATGTCAGTTGAGCAGTTTCCCTCCAGACCTTGAGGAATGAAGTGACATTGTGAGAAGATGCACTTCCTGATAGTGGAGCCTAAGCCTAGATGAGCAGAGGTGGGAGTAGGAAGTCATTAATAACAGCAGATGTCTGTGAACTCAGAAGGAGGCAAAGGATTAGGCTAGAGGGCGTCATGAGGCCCCTTCACTGGATGTGGCTGCAGTTGAGTTTTGTGACTTGGAATTTGTACTTCAGTGTTAGGCAAATCAATCAACCTCTCTGAGCCCCATTTTCCTTGTCTACAAGAAGAAGATAAAGATGCGTCTTTCAATGAGGCTGTTGTGACAACTGAATGTTCCGTGACTGGCAGAAGTTGTCATAGTTGTAGTACTTGCTGTTGCTGTCTTCATCAGATGCTGGTAAAACTTGACCTCAACAGAGTTTTGGGGGTATAAATTTAGGGGTACAAGTACAGTTCTGTGACATGGATGTATTCCATAGCGGTAAAGCCTGGGCTTTTAGTGTAACCATCACCCAAAGAGTGCACATTGTACCCCTTAAGTAATTTCCCAGCCCGCACCCCTCATCCACCTGCCACCCTTCTGTGTCTTCAGTGCCTGTTATTCTGTCCACACCTATGTCCATGTGTACACATTATTTAACTTCTGTTTATCAGTGAGAACACGCAGTATTAGACTTTCCTAAGGTCTGCTAGACCTCTAACCTGCTCAGAGTGGGGCCTCCCTCTTAGGACCATTGCCCTGTACTCTTCTGTCCAGAAACTGTAAAGTTCTGAAGCATTGATGGAAAACAAATCTGTTAACTAGGTCACTTTCTAGACAGGGCAGCACAGCTTCCTGGCTCTTGAAGTCCATTTCTCGTTTGGCGGTGCTTGCTGTCAGAGACCAGATGTCAAATCAAGTACTTGGAGATGCGCTCACATTATCTTTTCTCTCTGATCTGCTAAATGTCACTGCCTGCATCTGCGATGCCCAGCGCTGGCTCCACGTTATAATCACCTGGGGAGCTTGGATGCTTCTTGATGCCACATGCCACCCTCTAAGACTCTTGATTTAATTTTAGGGTGGGAGCCAGGGGTGGCTCTTTTTCATTAAAATTCCCTGGGGATTCTAATGTGAAGCTAGGGTTAGGAACTCCTGAGTCCAGGGTGCTTTCAGTGGCTGAATATCACACTGTTCCAGGCATTCACTTTAAGAAAAGGAGAGGTAATCAGGCCTCTAACTGAGCTGTCTGGTGACTAGGGACAGGTAGCTCCAGCTTTGTACATTCATAGAATATTTAAAATGCCAATTTCATAAATTTGCTGTTGGAAAGCTGCTGTCACACAGTTAACTGAATGGACAAAATTCCCTTTGAAGTGAGTTCCTGAGCATTTGGTAAAATTTCAAGGATAATTTATTTAACTTTTTGCTGAGCTTCAAGTTTCTTAAGAAACCCTGCCAAATCTGAAAGTGATTTTTTAGATGTATGCAGCTGCTTCTGAGTTAACAATGGAGGTTTGCTAGGACCGTTAAAATCTGGAAGCCTAGAATTCTATTTTAAACTCTTCTCATTGTCAGTGAATAGTCTTTAAAAAAAAAAAAGCATTAAAAATAATGAAATCATTTTAAAGGGTGCTCATTCTAAAATTCTGGCCAGAAAAGCAGGGCAGTTTTTTCGTGGGAACTATTAATGATAAATAATTCCTCTAAGTAAAGATATTTGATGCCCAAAGAAAGGGAGGGGCATCCCTCAAGCTTCATCTCTGACCAGCAGGAGAGTCCCTCTGTCTTCTGCTTCCTCAGTGGTCCTGGAGGCTGTGGGCACTGGCCCTGCCCGCCTCGCCGGGGACTCTGCCACCCCAGGGCTTGGCGGAACAGGTTGCCCTAGCTGCTTCCGTTTTGCATGTGCTACCTAGGTGCCTCTTACTGCAATGTTTGTTTTGGGGGTGGACAGAAAACCAGAATGGCATAGCTGTTTGCAAGCATAAGGCATAGTAATTTGCCAGTCTTATTTTGAAAGACTGTGGTTTTGAAATTTTGATTTATAAAACTGCTTTCATCACCACTGAATTACCTCAAGGTGCAAGTTCAAAATGGAAAACATTCAACTAAAAGCTGTAAAGCAAACAGCAGCAGTTAGAGTGGCATACGGTAAATATGCATCCAGGTCAAGCGCCCTCACTGGAGAGGCAGCTGGAAGTGCTTTCCCTGGAAGTGGGAGGCTGATTCAGGGGCTGGCCCTAGGGTCAGCGGCTGCACAGTCTCTCCACTGGGGTGGCACTGGGACTAGCTGTCTGGCCAGGCGGACTCTCTCCACAGGGTGATAGAAAGCAGCTGTAATTTCTAAAGGTGCCTGCATGTCTGGCCATCACCTTCAGCCTCCTAAGAGCTGATGGGAGCTGGACTCAGGGACTGTTGCCCCACAGTGGTGATGAGGAGTGGTACTCCAGCCAGGTTTGCAGTCTCAAATCAGAGTTGTTTTATTTGTTTTTAACACATTTTAATGATGGTAGTAATATTTGCCTACATAAAGAATTCATGTAATTTCAAAGTACATAAAGTAAGATAAAATTATCTCTTCCTTCTCCTTAAAAGGGAGGCAGACTTAGCATTTTGGGGCCTCTACTTACACACCTCACTGCGCATAATACGTGGCACAGACAGCACGCAGATAGCTTCCACCCTAAGATGCCCAGCACAGGTATTTTTCACTGAACTGTGTACCAGAGACATTTCCCATGTTTTTAAAGCCAAATGTTGGCTCTTTTCAATAAATTACCATTATAAAAACTGCTACAACGGGCTGTACACTCTACAGCACGTGGTTCTCTGTCCACCAAAGGCCCTGAGCATCATGGGGCAGCAGGAAGAGGGTCTGTTTCTGCCCTCTGTTGTGTGGCTGCACCCTGCATAGTATCTGTCCCACACAAGTGCTCCATTACTCCCGTCTTGAATGAAAGAACATAGAGTCATAATAACTAGCATTTGGCAGGTGCTTTCTGTGTGTGACACACTGTTCCAAGGGCTGTGAGTGAATACATTCATTCTTCTTCACACAACTCTGTGAGACAGGAACATGACAGGTGGGGAATCTAAAGCACAAAGCAGTTCAGTAGCTTCCCAAGGCCATGTGACCTACGTGGCAAAGCTGAGATTTGAACCCAAGCTCTGCCACAGTCTGCATGCTAACCATTAACCTCTACGAATGCATGCCCCCGTGTCTACATGCTCACGTTCACGTTTTTGCAGAGGATACAAGAAAAGGGCCTGCTGTGTCAGAAAGGATGCACATATAGGAATGTGAGTATTCTGCCCACCCACAGTGCGTACAGGTGTCTGTGCCCCCGTGCCCTTGCCTACTCAGCATTCCTGCTGCTGCCCCACACTCTCTCGCACGACCCTCCCCTAGAGCATGGGGTCGCTACTCTAAAGACTAGCTGGCTTGGAGCGATCATGGAATCACGGGGCTGCAAAGGGTTAGAGATCCTAGAGTCATTTTTCTTGTGGCCTGGTGGTCGTGGGAGAGTCGTAGTGAGGACAGTAGTGGCAGTTGATCGTGCCTTGCCAAAGCTGAGCACGTTGTGTTTATTACTGTCTCTACTGTTCACCTCTTACAACAGCCTTACGCAGTACAGGTCCAACTATTCTTGACATCTTATAGGTGAGGGGGAAACTAAGGCTTTGCAGTATCAGGTAACCTGTCCACAGTCATCCGACCTGAGAGTGGCAGGGCTGGGATTAGACCTGGCCTATCAGAGTCCAGAGCCCACCTTTTGAACTCCCACCTGTCCCGTCCCATATGGGAATGTGTTTGGAAACACATAGCCAGTCAGTGCCCAGGGCTCCTGACTCCCCCTAAAGTGCCCTTTCCTTAACACCCTTCTTAGATGGGAAGCCAAACACTCGAAACCTTTATCTAGCGTGGGTTAGCTGGTTGGTTGGTTTAGGACAGGTTCTTGAAGACAGGTGTTTTGTGTAATAGCCGTGGAAAGGGCACTTCCTCTCCACTGTTGCGATCCTGAGCTGGATTCCTAGCAGGAGGAGGACTGGGTCAGGCGGGCGTCCGTTGCGTGAGGCCGCCTTGCTGGCGGGGCTGGTGCACCGGACCCTGGTTTGGCTGCTGTTGCTGCCCTCTGCTGCTTCATAATGAAATTGCCTGTGTTCAACCTGAAGGGGTCACAGTGGCTGACTTGCTTAAAGAGGATAAGAAGAAAAAGAAGTTTTGCTGTTTTCGCCATCGCAGGGCTAAAGATCATGGTAAATGACTGACACTGAACCTTTTCTTTCCGCAACATCTCTGATACCTTTTCCTTGCACATAGGCATTGTGTGAAATGCATGTGCCGTGTGGTGTGTTCAGAAGATGCCTATATTTTAATTGCGTGATTTCTTTGCAACTTGGTGATGTTGCTTTCTTCTTGTCTTTTTCCAAAGTATGTGCCCTTACCAAGATAGCATTGCAGTTTTCTTTTTTGTTTGAACTGTACCTTATAAAGAAGCAGCTGAACCAACTCAAAAAATTTACTTGATTCAGCATGAATATTCTTGGACTGGAAGACAGACTTTTAAAATACTTTTCCCCAAATGATGTTTCTAAATTTAAACTTTAGAAATTCCAATAATGTTATTTGATTGATTTTTTTCCTCCAGACTACATGTTTCAACTTGCTCCTCCGTCTCCTAGTCTCTGGCTACCTAGCCCAGGACTATGCCAAAGCCAGTAGCGGCAGCTTTGAGAATGAAATGAGCTGGATGCAGTGGCTCACACCTGTAATTTCAGCACTTTGGGAGGCTGAGGCTGGAAGATCACTTGAAGCCAGAAGTTTGAGACTAGCCTGGGCAACAAAGTGAGACCCTCTCTCTGCAAAAAAAAAAAAAAAAATTATTAAAAAAAAAAAAATCAAGTGTGGTGGTGCATGCCTATAGTCCCCAGCTACTTGGGAGGCTGAGGCAGGAGGATTGTATAAGCCCAGGAGTTCGAGGCTACAGTCAGTGATATTGTACCATTCCACTCCAGCCTGGGTAACAGAGTGAGATCTCTGTCTCTTAAAAAATAAAAATAAATAAAGATAGACTTCAGGGATGCAAAGATTTGGGGCTACTTGCCCTTGAAATTGAGAGTGCGCTCCTGTGGGAAAGTGACATTTCCAGCTACGTCCTACAATAATGCTAAACATGCTCTTCCTCAGAATCCCTGGAGCAGCTGTCAGGCCAGCCCCCAGGCAGGCAGTTAGGTGAGCAGCTGGCTCGCTGCCTTGCTCTGCCCAAGTCATGGCAGTCGACAGCAGCACAGTCAACCTAGTTCCACCACCAGGATCAGCCCTGGTCACCTGAGTCTGGTGGAAGCCTGTTGAAGAAGATTCAGACTGTAGAGACGTGAAGTCAGCCACTAAGGGAACAGAGGGGACACACAGTACTGTTTTCTTTGAAGTGGCCTCTGCCCCCGTGGGAATGCTGAGCTCAGCGGTTATGGGACATAGACGGGAACAACCCATGGATATCTGAAGAGGGTTATGTTTGAGTCTAGGTCTCATCAGAAGGCCTAAAAGTGAAAAGGAATTAAGAGATGATTAGATGTAAGCCCTTGTCATTCAGCACGTTGTGGCCCCCAGAGGAAGGGAAGGAGGAGGCGGAACTTGCCTGAGGTTGGACAATTAGTTAGGGGCAGAGTTGGAGCTGCCTTTTTTAGCTGTAGTGTTCACAGGAGCTTGGGCTTGATGCAGTGCCTGATAGCGTTAAGAAGAAGAATGGCCTTCAGCTAAGCAGGAAATAGTGTCATGGACATAAGAAAAAATGTCTTTAAAGACTGACGTAGGGATATAGCCCTGGAGGGATTACCAAAAGGAGATAAATGATTTCTGTCCCCAAAAGAGAAAACACCCACCATAGGTCTGCCTTCCAGAATGCAGGCTTGGGCCTTGTGATTGTCTAAGATTCTTATGGCTTCTCCATTGTCTTTCTGAGATCTGCAGGGAGAGGAAGCAGGCTGACATATTTAAGGTACCTTATTTTGAGTGGGAATGGTTTTTTATTGACTGAAATACCTGGGGACTCGGGAAGGACCCCTGACCCTGCTGGCACCAGGTGGGGCAGGAGCCTTGGGTGGATGCTGGGCTGCCCCTGTCCCTGGATACGCGGAGATAGTTATTGTCTGGGCATAATTCTTGCTTGACATGTGGAAACCTTGGTCTGGCCTTGACCCACATTCTCCAAGAAGATCCTGGCTCCTTTATAGCAGCGAGAGGCTGTTACCCTGGGTTGGCCTAATATGTCACTACTAGCATGTGCATGTTCCTCCAGGGGATGTGTGGGCTTCTTTTGGATTTGACAGGCCTGTACATCATGGTACCGCTCATGTTTGTCATGAAAATAAGATGAAAACATGAGATCTGGGTGTCAGGTACCCTGTCCCCTAGGAAGGCAGCCGCAACTTAGCCACTTCTCAGCTGTTCAGCCTCACCCACTACCCCTTCCTTTCAAAAGAATGAGAAGCTTTAGGCTGCTTGGAGGTGGAAGGAAATGCTAAAAGAAATTTCTGAGTGTGCAAGAAAGCCTGTCCTGTGGAGAACAGAGGAGTAAGACATCTGTGAATGAGGCTGCTAATGGGACAGGTTCTAGAAGGAGACTGGGGGGCTCTGGGCTCAGTTTGATGTGTGGCCAGCCTTCTCTTTGAGGGGCCTTGACTGGAGGACTGGGGCTCTCCTGTGATGCTCTGAGGCCCTTGGGGAGATACTGCTTCCTGTGCTGCACCCCATTCTCTGGGATATTCTTCATGCCGGGCATTTGGACTCAGTTCTCCCAGGCAGGCCTCTGGCTGGATGCCTGGCTCCCCTCCTGAGGGTGGTGGCCAGGAGCTCACAGTACTTCTTGTGCCCTTCCCTCCTTGCAGAGCTGGGGGAGTGGAAGGGAAAGCCCCGGTTGCTGGTAGTAAAACCAGTCAACATGTGGGCGTTTCTGCCTTCCTGCAGTTATAGCGGGTCAGAGGTAAATGGATCTTAGAGATGATATTGTCCTACAGCTCATCTTACGGATCGGGTAACCAAGTGCAGGGGAAAAGAGGCACGTGTCCCCTGGTCACCTGATGATAAGAACCAGACTTTCCTAGCATTTCTTCCATCATTTTTGACCTCATCAGCCTCCATCACTGAAAGTCAGTCTGAGATTTTGCTATACCTGTTAATGGTGAACATAATTTTGAGGCTGCCTGCTTAGACCCACACATAGACTCATTCACTGTGTGGTGTGTGTGTGTGTGTGTGTGTGTGTGTGTGTGTGTGAGAGAGAGAGAGAGAGAGAGAGAGAGAGAGAGAGAGAGGGAGAGAGAGATTTGCCTCCAGATTCACAAGCCTGACACATTTGGTTGAGATGAATGTTGTCCTTCAACATGAGAGTAGATGGATACATTTCTATACCTTGGTGAAAATGCTAGTTGTGTTGTACTGAGAAGCAGCGTATTTCCCTCATTTACTGTGTGTGTGGCATTGCCTGTGATGGCATCCAGGCCCAGTACAAGATCTTAAAGAGAAGCACCATGACCCACATCCACAGACAGTGCTCCGAGTAGGGGCCTGGCCCAGCTGCTCATGCTGCAAAGGCCTTAGAAACTTAAGTCTGGGATGTGCAGGCTGCTGTCTGCCACCATCCCCTCACCCCCAGTGGCATCCAGCGCCACATCTCAGTGCACCACACTCTAAGTCTAAGGGTCTGCCCTGGAGCACTTCCCAGAGATCCCAAAGCCTGGAATAGATTGTAAAATATAGGCCTTGAGCTTCCCTGGATTTTCAGCAGGCAAATTGCAGGGCCAGCATCCCATCACAGGTCACAGGCTTTCCTAATGCTTGACTTTTCCCAGATTCACTGAAAGTAGTTTTTACATTTATATAAAAAATAAACTTCTCTAACAAAGCTCTAACATTGCCGTTTCCTGGCGTATGTCGGGGAAGAGGCTTCACAGCTTGTCCATGTGTAGACGCCCCCCCGGCGCTTATTTCTAAGTAGGGGACTGGCACTTGTTGGCGATGTGGGGAGGTCTGAAGGGTCTGCCTGTTCCCCTGATAAGGCCTCGCCCTTTGTCAGCAATTAACACTGAGTCCCTGCTGAAAGGGACAAGGCCATCACCTAAATGGGCCAACCACAGTGCCATGGATGCCAGCTGGAGGAAGCCCACGTAGTCCAGTGATTAGCCCATGACTTTACCTACATGAGTTTTTATGACTCTTTGTGTTTGGAGTTTTATAAAAGCCCAATCGCCACCAGTGCAGCTTGATTTTTGTACTATCCTCGATCACTGGGCTGATATCCTGGAAGTGATTTGGTTGTATGTCAGCTTTTGAGCAGTTAATAAAGATCATCAGAATAGTAAACCAGCACTGGTAGGTAATAGACTTGTTTGGCTTTTTGGAACTTTTTGATTTGCGGATTTTTAAGTATATAACACCAAAATGTATACCAGTATATTTCAGTATGTCCTGAAACCACAGTACATACTTGAATGGTGAGTGGAAGTCAGGAGAGAGTTCTCAGTCTCAGCTGTATGCCCCAAGGCAAGTTGGCCAGTTCTCTCCTCCTGAGAAATCCAAGTTCGCTCGTGTACTCTCTCAGAGGCCCCTTCTGGTTCTAACGTTCTATGATTCTTCTGTCCTTATTTTTAAAACATAGATGAGATCCTATTGGGGCTAAAGGAAGGGAAAGTCATATCAATTTATTAACATTATAAAAAGAATGCCTAGTGGAAATGAAGGCTAAAATGTTTTAATTTTAATAAATGAGGTCTTTGTTATACCCACTGAGCCTGATCTTTTCAAATACTTTTGAAAAAGGGAATGCCCTCTGTCCGTGATAGGCGGTAAGTGGCTGGAGAAGACAGGCTGCCAGTGCCCTGTCAGAGCGTGTTTTCTCCACCCAGATTTAGGGGCTGGGTCAAGGTCTGTTTCCAGGACAAAATGAGGTCCCCAATTTCTAGCATAGGCGCTGTCCTCTTCCTTCTCCATCTGCCTCCTCTCCTCCTCAGCCCTGGCGGCATCTTTCTGGGCTATATTTATTTCTTATGTACCTGTGGCTCTTCATGCGTCAAACAACAATGACAGGAGAAGTTGCTATGCCTCCAATGGCAAAGTTAGACAATAACTCAGTTTAAGACAGAGAAGATGTAAACCAACAGTGATGGCCAAAGCTGATTCAGAGGTATGGAAGATTGCTCACACTAGACGCGTCTGTACAATGATGAAAGTGGCCAGGGCAAAGTGACCCTGGATTGGTTGCTTTGCTTCTGGGGAGCTCCAGGAGAGCTTTTCTGAGGTGATGGAGTTAACATGTGTGCGCCTCATGGATCATCCAGCCCTGGGGACCCAGCACTCTGCATGCCTCATGTCTTTCTTACCTTTTACAGACGAGGAAATGGAGAGGTGTACAGAAGTCAGGTCACAAACATGGGGTGAAACTTAGAACCTTAGAACCTGTGTACCTGCACCCAGCCATCATCCCAACCCAGCTAAAGGACGGAGTCAGCTCAGAGAGCAGGAGGACCCTGCCTCACCCTTAGTGGAGTCCTGGCACAGTGCTGTGAGACTATCTTCCCCTTTTTCTTGCCTTTTGGGGAGTTTGGTTTTATTTCTTGTTTTTCCCCACGGTTAGTCTAGGAAGCAACTAGAACATTTCATACACTAATAGTTGGCACAGAGCCAGAAATGCTAACTGATGACCCCATTCCCATAGGAAATATGTAATTTATCTGTTTCAATCAGATTGTTTCTAAAATGAAGCTTTAGGATTGAACTTCTGCAACTGTACCGATATCTGCATGAGACATGACTCCAAGATTAAAAAACCACAAAGACTTAGTCTGTTCAGAAGCTTGTTCTTTTGGAAATAATGACTGATGTTCCAACATGATTAATAGTGCAACTATGAGATAGCAAACTATTAAAGATGGAAACGATCCCCAAGATCGTGAAGTTCACACCACCATTTTAGAGACAGGAAAGTGAAGGCTCGAGAGAGGTGGCCCATTGCCCAGGAGACTCAGAAGACAGAACCAGCCTGCGGGCTGCCCGCGTCGTACTGCCCTCAACTCCTGGTCCCATCGGTCGCTGCAGTAACCACCAAGGAAGATGCTGCACAGCGCCGACTCCTGGTCCGATGTGAAAAGGGTCTCCCACTGTGATTTTCTTTGTTGGACTTTACAATCTCCTTGTCTTTCTGCTGAATCAGAGTGAAGAACAGTTGAGGAGAATTGCATGAACAGCTTCTTGTGTGTCTGTGTGTGTTGATGGAGTTTTTTTTTTTTTTTAAGGTTTTTCTGTGATTAGATTCAGGGTTTTTTGTTGTTTTTGTCCAGTTTTTGTTTGCTCTTGCATGAAATAATGAAAAAGTAAATCAAGGTTTGCAATTGGTTTCTTTTGACTTAGGAAAAAAGAAAATTACTCTGTGAGAGTACCAGCGATGTAATATGAGTCTGTAATTTTACTCACTTGGTCTTTACTTTTGACACCTTTGCCTCAGTGTTCCTGGGCATGGCTGTGGAGGCTCCTGTGCAGGCAGGCTCAGTTCCTTGGGTGCTCACAAGAGGAACAGATCAGGGATCTTCTTTGGTATCTTCAAAAAACTTACTTCTAAGTTTTTTGAGGATAGAGGTTCCACCACTATCCCTGCCATTATCTTCATGGAGTCTGGCATGAGCAAGGCAGGCAGGACACAGCCCCCTGTGCAGAGCTGCCTGATCCAGCTCCTTTCCCCCGAGCCTGGGCTGGGCCTTGGGATCTTCACCATAGCGCTTCCTGCCCACTTCCTGTATTTGCAGATGAAACTTGAGCCATCCTTGCTAAGGGGACCCACATGGGCAGAGTCCACGGGTCAAGCTTTACTGCTGATACTGTAAGGTCTATAAAAACAGTCACTAGGGTTCAAAGCCATGCCTCAGGAAAGAGGAAGTGTACGTGCATTCTCTTCGGTGGCTTCCTCTCTTACCTCTGCCCCCCAGCAGAATTAGTCATTCTTCACTCCAAAACGTCCTGCACAGACCCCTGAGGTAGCTCTTTTCACAGCTGATGGAAGTGAGGTGGAGGCTGCCTGCCTGTCACCCCTGCCCCAGGTGGTGCAGTGCTGGGTGTCCTCTTTGTGCCCACACCCTCTCCAGCATGCGTTCATGATGTTTATGGGGTTGAATTAAGTGGATGATAAAAGACACTCATGCACCAGATGGTGGCCGTGGGTGGCCCCTGGACCTCCACACACTAGTGGGTGCGTTTCCACATTTTCTCTACTGCCACTCACGACCCTGCCATGGAGAAGTGGGTCGGGCCCAGAGACCCCAGTCACACTGGGACCAGAGTCAACCTTGCTCTCTGCTCACCGGTTGACAAAAACCTTCTCCCACCAGTAAAACTGTGTAGTTCCTTGGCGCTCTAGTGCCAGCCTACTGGGTAAGCACTTTCTGCGTATTAGCTTCACAAGCTCAGCAGAACTTCAGCATCAGTATGATGCAAAAAAAATAGTTATTTAAAAAACGTTATGCATGGTACCTTCATACACTGCCTTCCCCGTTCACAATAACTCTTCTCCTTCAGCATATTTAAGATGATTGACTCATGAAATGTTAGGGTTATTCACAGATATTCTTTGTGCGCCTTTTGGGGCAAGCAAAGGTATACCCGTAAAGTACATTTTGGTGGCTTCTCAGTGTGATCCCAGAGATGAGGAGGATAAACTGGTGCCAGACCCTGCCACGGGATTTGCTTTGATCCCTTGGCTTCCTTTCTTGGGAAATGTCTGAGTGGATAGAATTTCCTCCTGGAGGGGGACTCTCTGCTTTCCCTACAGGCCATGGGTGCAGAGGCTCACCTGCGGTGGAGATGCCTGGCTCCCTGGCATTCCCATAACCCAGCCGAGCCCCTGAAGGCCCTAGTCGCCTTCCTCCCAGGTTCCTGAGGTCTGCCTGGTGGCAGAGCTCCCGCCTGGCCTGCTCCCTGGTGTGCAGCATGCCCTGTATGCTCTCTGAAGCCCGTCTTCCCCCCACAGCTAGCATGCCCACCAGTGAGACTGAGTCTGTGAACACAGAGAACGTAAGCGGCGAAGCCGAGACGCGAGGCTGCTGTGGAAGTCTCTGGTGAGTGTGGGGAGCACTCGCCCTCCCTCCCCTCCTGTTGTCTCAGAGAAGCAGGTGGCGAGGAAGACAGCCCAGGCTGCGGCAGAGTCCCGGGGCCATCGCCTTGAGTGTGGCATGGAGGAAGCCACCTCGTACCCCTCGGCATGCTTCCACCAATGCGAGGGCTATCCCCCCCCCCCCGACAACTGGCATTTCACATGCCTCTTCTTGTAAGTAGAGCCTGTGAAGAGTGTGGTGGTTAACCCGGCCGCCTGCTGTGTCCATTAGGTGCTGGTGGAGACGGAGAGGCGCGACCAAGGCGGGGCCCTCTGGGTGTCGGCGGTGGGGGTAAAGGCCTGATTCTCCTTCCAGCCTGGGTTTGGCATTTGTGCTTTTGAAGAAGAGCTTATGTGGCAGAGTTGCTGACTAGAATGTGCTACATATTTAAGTTTTCCTTTGCTCATGGGACCTTCCTAACCTCAGGCCTGGCGGTTGGATGACGAGGCCCTGCCTTCTCCGTGCCTGGCACTTTTTCCCTGGAGCCCTGGAGCCTCTCCTCATGATGGAAGGCGCCATTGCATTAACACTCACTGGCTTTTCTGTAGATGATTTGGGCTGCAGTCGCTGGCGGGGTCTGGGGGGACCAGCAGTGCAGAATGTGCTGGGCACTGCCTGCCATGGGGAGCCCTGTGTGGCTTGGTTTTGTTTGCTTCTTGCTGATATCCTTCAGGTCTTATCTCTGTAAAGTACAGGTGTCATTTTTAAGAGAACTCAACCTTTCTCTTGGCAGAGTTTCACAAAAATGATGTGTTATGGGCAGAATATGCAGCCATTTGTGTAGTGATTTTGCCTCCATTCTCTTGCTCTGCCCTCTCTGAGACACCATGAAGCAGACAGAGAATGGGTTTGTCATCCCCATCTTACGGATGAGAACGCTGAGGCCCAAGAAGACATGCTGCTTTCCCATACTCACCCAGTGGGAGAATGGCAGTACTGGGACTCCTTGTGCAGTGCTCCTTCTGCAGTAGTAGAACAAATGCTGCTGTCAAGATGAGTGGCAGGAGACACTCTGCCACCTTCATTTTGGCCCCTGCATCGCTGCCTGCTACCAGGGACTGCAGGGAATCTGGTTGAGTCTTCCCCGACCTGGGCTTTGAGGGTGCTCAGCCTGCTCCTGTGGCCCTGGCAGCACCCAGGCTTCTGCTCTGGCCTTGCCCCCGCCGGCCTGCTGTGGTAACCAGGGGCCTGTATGCATGGCTTTTATGATAGCCCAGCTGCAATGATGGGGAGCAGGTGCTCAAACCTTCAGAACCAGAGTCTTAACACTTTTTGTCTTTCTTTCAGTCAAGCCATCTCAAAATCCAAACTCAGGTCAGTATCTTCTTTCTTTCTTTGCTAGCTGGTGTGTTGCCTTTGTATGTTCTCACTTCTGAATTTTACATAGAATTGCTCTGGACTTGAGTTTTCCTCTATGGGTTATAACATTGGTACTGAATTGCAGTCAGTCAGTTGAATCCTGTGAGCCTGCCTTAGGGGACAGTGTAATAGGTGCTAAAGATCTCCCTCCAAACAAAACCAACAAGACCCAGTAAAGGTTTTTGCCTCCCCATTAATCCTCCTTGTTCTCTTGAGTCATTTCCCTAAGAGAGCTGCTGCTCGGAAGCATTCCAGAGAAAGGGAGATCAAGAAGTCTCCCAAGGTACTCACATTGCTTGATGTGCATGCAGGTTACATGCTCAGCTGATACAACTCATTGAACCATATACCTGTGATTTGTGTACTTTTCCATTGGTGTGCCATTTTTCAACAAAAACATTTTCCTACTGTATATAAACATTGACTTAAAATAGACAAGGACCTAAAGATAAAATACAAAATCATGAACATTCTAGAAGAAAACATAGGAGGAAGTGTTTGTGACCTTGAGTTAGGCAAAGGTTTCTTAAGATATAACACCCAGTATACTTTCTGTAACAGAAAAAAACAGATACATTGGTCTTCATGAAAATTAAACTTCTGTTCTTCAAAAGAAAATAAAAAGGAAAACTTCACTTAGAAATATTTGCAAAGCATATTTGATAAAGGACTGGTATCCTGTCTGTATAAAGATTAATACATAAATAAGAGAGTCAATAATAGAAAAACCCAATTAAAAAATGGGCAAGACATTTTAATAGGCATTTCACCAGAGAAAGGATGTGGATGGCAAATGAGCACATGAAATGACCATCAGTTGTTACAAAAACGCATGGTAAAATCACAGTTACCACTCTACACCTGTTAGAGTGGCTCAGCTTTAAATATCTGACAATGCCAAGGATGCTGAGTGGTGGGAACTTTCATACAATGCTGGTGGACTTGTCAGATGACATAGCCATTAAAAAAATAGGTAGTTCCTCATAAAGTTTAAACATATATTTACCGTATTTATATTTGGCCCAGCCATCCCACTTCTAAGGTGTTTGTATAAGAGAAATGAAGATATATGCCTGCATACAAAGTTTTAACATGAATGTTTATAGCGGTTTCATTCGTACTTACCCCAAGCTGGAAATAACGCAAATGTCCATCAAGTATGAATGGGTAGACACGCTGTGGTTCACCCATGTGATGGAATACTGCTTAGCAATAACGAGGAGATAACTACTGAGACTTGGAGCAATGCAGATGAATCTTGGTAGCATCTTTGCTAAGTGAAAGAAGCCAGTCTCAAAAGGCTACATAGTGTACAACTCTGCGTATATGACATTCCAAATAAAACAATAGGGACAGGGCAGATCAGTCCCTGTCTGGGGCAGGGGGTGAGGATGATGGGTTGACTACAGAGAGCCATGAGGGAACCTCTTTGAATGATAGAAATTTTCTGCATCTCAATTGTGTATACCTAAAAAGTATAAATTTTACCATATGTAAATTATATCTCAGTGAATCTGACTTTAAAAAGGCCAGGCATAGTAGCTCACACCTGTATTCCCAGCACTTTTGGAGGCCGAGCAGTAGGATCACTTGAGCCCTGAAGTTCATCACTTGCCTGGGTAACATAGTGAGACCTTGTCCCTACCCAACAAAACCAAACAATTAAAATGCCTTCCTGTTGCCAAGGTGGGCATAATGCCCCCATCACCTGGCTCTGCCTACCCTCAGCCTCATCCCTTGACCTTCCTCCCGTATGCCTATGTTGTAGCTAACCTGGGCTGCCTTAGTTTCAGAGTGCCACACGCTCTGTTTCTTCTTGCTCTGTCCCTGTGGCCCTGTGGTCTCCTTGGGGAGGAGTGCCCTTCCCCCTGCCCCCTGAGTAACTCTTACTCGTGGATCAAGACCCAGCCCAAATATCTACTTTTCAGAGAAGCCTTCCCTGACTCTTCCAAAGAGCATTTGTGGCTCCCTTCTCTTTGCTCCTGTACCCTGCACCCTGAGAATAGCACTTGGTGTGGATTTGCAGTCAGTATTTACAACAACCCTGTATGCTTTGCAGGACCAGGGACCCTGGAACCTTGCCTTCTTCATCTTCATCCACCCAGTGCCTGGCACAGAGTCAGTGCTCAGGAATTCTGGTCTCATGAAAGAACAGGCTGGGCCACTAGGCACTAAGAGCCCAGGAAGGGGCAAGATGGGGAGTGCTACAGGATTCCAGGGGATGGGACAGTGAGGCTTCTGGGTTTGAGAGACACTTGTGCCTTGTCACCACAGCATACAGCAGACCCACCAGGCCTGGGTCTTTTTCAGGCCACTTAGTTTCTGTGTGCTGAGTTAATGCATCCCAGGAGAAACCCAGCTGTGAGTGGGATAGTCTTTAGTGTCCTTAGTAGAGTTTTTCCACGCTACCCAACATGTTAGAAGCTGCTCTTTCCATTGGAAACTGCACAGGAAGAGCAGTAATAAAATGCACCTTGCGTGATCCAGGTTTTGGTAAAGAATTGGCACAACTCTCTGCTCGCTTCCTGGGTTGCAGATTTTTTTATTTTCTACCTAGCAACACAGCTGAGTCAGCCAGAGCTGCAGCTTGGGCAGCCTGGAGATTCCTCTTGACTCAGGCCCCCAGAGGAAGTGCCCCATTGTCGTCAGTGAGGCAGCACAGCCTGGAGAGGACTGACTTCACCAATCTGCTGGCCCTTTCCTGGGATCTGGGTCGCTGAGCTGCTGCTCATGGCATACTTTACAAAATCACCCCCCTGTGGCAGGGAAGGTTTTCCAGAAGCAGACAGGCTAAGGGAGAGAACATGTCCTCTAATCACAGACAGGAACTGAAGGTAGGTGGAGGACATGCTACTTGTCTGTTTGGCTCAGCTCATTTTATTTTTATGAAAACACGATTCAATATTGGCTCTTCTCCTAAAGGTATATTTTGAGCATCCCTAGTTAGAAAGGGCACCTGATGACTCAGTATGAAGTCTCATGTCCTACTCAGCTTTGACAACTCTGCCAGGCTGTGGAGGAACCTCAGAGATTTAAGAAAGGATTAGAATATTCCCTTTAAAAAAAAAAAAAAAAAAAAACTAGCTTTGTAGCACTTTGCTGCCTGGTAAATTATGGTGATTGAGATGCTGCAAGAGATATGTATAATAAGCGAAGCGGCTCTCTGCACTGATGCATGAGCAGATCCACGTCCCATATGGTGGATATAGGAACCACATATGTGTGCAAGTGCAGTTTTGCATCTGCACATGAATCTATGAATATCTAGATTTTCTAACCCACTTAAGGGCTGCATATGACAGATTCTGGAATTATCTATAAGCCATAAGGAAGGAAACTGATAGCATGATCAAGTCAAGATTATACTTTTAAAAGTTGCATTTTAAGACCAACATAATTTTTATTATGAGGTCTGTTAATTTCTGTGCCATTTGCTCTCATCTTTCTTTCCTGCACTCTCACCCCAATCTGGACCTCCAGAATGAAAGGCAAATTATTTCCCAATCATATTTGTTGGCTACTCAGATGCTGTATCTGTCATCTAGGGAGTAACATTTGCTTATCTTTCAGCCGCCGCTGGCGTCGCTGGAACCGATTCAATCGCAGAAGATGTAGGGCTGCCGTGAAGTCTGTCACGTTTTACTGGCTGGTTATCGTCCTGGTGTTTCTGAACACCTTAACCATTTCCTCTGAGCACTACAATCAGCCAGATTGGTTGACACAGATTCAAGGTACAAGCAGAGGCCACTCCTTTTTTGTTCTGAACTGGGGATTTCTGTGGCTGTCCAACTGCCATTTGGTCTTATCTGATCGCCATATGATGAAGTATTGGAACATTTCTAGTGAGGACAAACTTGGATGGTAGCACAATCCAGACACAGCAACTACCAGAGTGAGGGTGCTGTCCATGCTGCATGGTGAAGCACCTTGGAGCTGCCTGATGCCAGGCGTCTAATTGTCCTAACTCTGAGCCAACCTAAGACCAAGAATTCTTGGAGTTTGAAGGGAACTCATAATCCCTTCTCACATCCCCGTCGGGAAGCCTCACTTTCCCCTATAGTACTTCTGGCAAATGGTTTCGGTTCTCCTGCTTTGAATGCTCCAGCACTGGAGTGTGAGACTCTCATCCCCAGAGACAGCCCATTCTGGGTATGACAGTTTCGAGTCTTTAAAAAGTCCTTCCTTACATCCAGTCAAACCTGTTTCCTTCTACCTCTCCATCCTGCTTGGTAGTATTTTTTGCTGTTAGAAATGACATTGATAGGTGACTGCTTCTGATATCAAGATGACATAAACAAATTCGGACAGGTCTTTTTTTGTGTGATTGAATGAAAAAAATATATATAACCTGATGGTGTCAAGGCAGAATCGTAGGCTTTTAGGGCTGGAAGTTGTCAGGGATTAAGTGATGAGCTGCCCCTTCCCATTTTGTCATCAGTGACACTGAGTCCTGGAGAAATCAAGTAACTTCTCCAGGGTCACACACCTAGCTAGTGGCAGAAGCAGGACCAGAGCCTGGTGGAGAGACTATGCATGCGAAGGCCACGTTTCTGTCCTGGGTGAGGTAGTGAAGAGAGAGACAAGGTATTGGTGTATTTCCTGTGGGGCCTGATAGAGAGGGAGGCATGAGGGGCGAGAGTAGTCTGTCTTGCAGGAGACCCTGAGGATAGGTGCCCCTTTGTCTTTGCAGATATTGCCAACAAAGTCCTTTTGGCTCTGTTCACCTGTGAGATGCTGGTAAAAATGTACAGCTTGGGCCTCCAAGCATATTTTGTCTCTCTTTTCAACCGGTTTGATTGCTTCGTGGTGTGTGGTGGAATTACTGAGACCATCTTGGTGGAACTGGAGATCATGTCTCCCCTGGGGATCTCTGTGTTTCGGTGTGTGCGCCTCTTAAGAATCTTCAAAGTGACCAGGTAAGGAAACGTGGGTCCCCCTGGAAATGTTTTATGAACATGAGGCGGCGATCAGTCACGTCCCCAGGCAGGTGTTGTTCTGCTCTGTCTCGCATGGGTGTTCTGAGCTCACACCCTCATCTTGACTTATAGGCACTGGACTTCTCTGAGCAACTTAGTGGCATCCTTGTTAAACTCCATGAAGTCCATCGCTTCGCTGTTGCTTCTGCTTTTTCTCTTCATTATCATCTTTTCCTTGCTTGGGATGCAGCTATTTGGCGGCAAGTTTAATTTTGATGAAACGCAAACCAAGCGGAGCACCTTTGACAATTTCCCTCAAGCACTTCTCACAGTCTTCCAGGTGAGTTTTCCCTCCTTGTCCTGAAAAGCACGTTGTGAGCAGCAGCTAAAACTCCTCTGCCTTCTTGGGCACACACACTCAGGAAGACAAAAGGATTCCGTTTTTGTTCATCTCTGCCCTAATGATAGCCTGGTAAATTTTGTGCCATTTTAGTTATTTGTTCTGCATCATCCTCCAGCTATCTGCGTTATGTAATTTAATGTTTTGTTTTGTTTTTTGAGATGCAGTCTTACTCTGTCACCTAGGCTGGGGTACAGTGGTGGCGCAATCTCAGCTCACTGCAACCTCCACCACCTGGGTTCAAGTGATTCTCCCACCTCAGCCTCCTGAGTAGCTGGGATTATAGGCTCATGCCACCACACCCGGCTAATTTTTTGTATATTTTTTTAAGTACAGACGGAGTTTCACCATGTTAGCCAGAACGGTTTCAATCTCCTGACCTCAAGAACCGCCCACCTCAGCTTCCCAAAGTGCTGGGATTAGAGGCTTAAGCCACCGCGCCCAGCCCTTAGCCCTTAATTTTTTTTAAAAAAAAAAGACTTCTAGCCACATTACAAAATAATAAACCAAAAAACCCTTTTTTACACACACTCCTCCCAGAAAACTTTTTGATTGATTTTGTGAGGTTTCTTTGAAATAGACTCTAAAATTCTTCTGTTCTTTGCTAATTTTTGATGGCAGGCCAGTTTATAATCCTAGTTATAACAGATTACCCGAGAAGTGAATTCTCATGCCTCCATGCTGTGGTGTGTAGTTGGAGGAACGTGACAGCTGTCGGCCGCTTCTGTCCTCCTCCTGGGGTTCAGTGAGGATGCAGAGTCTGAGGGTGCCTGTACTGCGGGGCTGCTGCAGGCAGTGGCTGAGAAGGGAGCGGTGGTTGCAGAGAGGCACCGATGGCCCCGCTGCTCAAGGGGCAGCACACACTCCCCTGACTCTAAGCTGGGTGTTCAAAACCCTCCTCCTTGGACAGGGTCTGATGGATAAGTTTAAAACACCTACCTGTCCTCATTGCTTTTCCTGTGTGATGTGAGCTGCAGAGCCCTGCCAGAGAGGAAAGGCAGCAGACAGCTGGGCCCCATGCTAGCCCTTTCTATGCCCAGCTGCCTGCCATGGATGAGTCACTTACCCATTTCTGAAGAAATCCAGCAACCAAAGGGATTGGTCTGGACAATTCTTTCCCACTTGGTCATTTTGAGGTATATGTAATTACTGCTATAAGCCATAGTTTTGTTGTTTGAATTATACTTAAATTTTGGTTGCTAATTAGTCATTCTTTTTTAAAAGATTTTTTCTTTCGGAGAGACTGGTGTCTTTTTTTTTTTTTTTTTTTTTTGGTAATGTATGCATATGGCACAAAATTCTAATGTTACAAATGAATATTTTCCCAGCCAGTCACGAATTTCCACTTCTAGGAAGCAACCACCTTTAAACAGTTTCTTGTGAATTCTTAGATCTTCATTTTCTCATAGCTACAACTCAGTTAAGCTACCTATAGGTGACTTTCCACAGAGAGGAGCTCACTCCACGTGCTGTTTTGCATCTTGCTTTTATCACTTCAAATGTCCTCAGGAGCCTTCCTGCTTGGTTCACAAAAGGCTGCCCCTCCTTTGAAATGCTGCATCCGAGTGGTGGTACAGATGTGCCATTGTTCATGTGATGAGTCCCTTGCTGACAAGTATTGAGTTCTATCCAGTCTTGGCCCACAGAAACAGGGCTCCAGTAGGTGACAGTGAACACGCATCAGAGGACACATGTGTTGGCTGTCAGTCTGTGGGATAAACTCCTAGAAGTGGAACTGCTGCTTTAGAGGGTGTGTCCGTTTTAAACGTTGCCACCCTTGCCCAGGTGTTCTCCTTACGGTTGAATTAGCTCATCCTCCACCTGCAGTGCAGACACTGCCCATTGCTTCACTGCCTCTCTCTGCAGTGGGGAGCATGTTTTGGGTTGCCCATCAGATAGGTGAAAAAAGTGTCTCACTGTACTTTTAACAGATACTCCTCTTATTAGGAGTGAAGTTGAATGTCTGTCCATGTGACTCAGAGCCATCAATAGTGCCTTTTCTGTGAATTACATGATCTTTTCAATTCATTTGCCCATTTTTGTTTGGTTGTGATCCGTAACAGTTTAAATTTTAAAAATATCTAGTCTAGATTGAAGATAAAGGAGCTCTGCCTGTCGTTGGAAGATAGCATTTTTTTAATTACTGTTCTTATTCATCTATTTTATCATGGATTGAATTATCAAATATCAGTAGAGAAGATTAAATTTCAGGTCATTGGTGGTATCTACTCTTGAGGTGGTTTTGTAAATTTATGTGAGACGTTTAGAATTTCCTGCTTCTGTAATTTCATAGATGTAATTCTCCATTTCCACAGTTGTTGGGCTATGTGGAATGTTACAAAGCAGGTAAAAGAATGAGATGCGCTTTCTGACTCAGAGGGTCTCCAGAGCATGTTGTTGAATGAAAAAACAAGCCAGTTGCAGAAAACTGCATAGTATGACACCCTTTATGTCTGAAAACTCAGAGAAGACACCTAGTGCTTGTTTTCTTTGTATATAAACGTGTTTAAATCTGTAGGTGAAGGTTCAGAGAGACAAAGAGCATGCTTTCTGGGGAAGAGAATAAAACTGGGCCGGGGTGTAATCAAAAAGCACGTAAATCTTGGTCGGGCGCAGTGGCTCTCACCTGTTATCCCAGCACTGTGGGAGTCTGAGGTAGGAGGAACATTTGAGGTCAGGAGTTCAAGGCCAGCCTGGCCAACATGGTGAAACCCTATCTCTACTAAAAATATAAAAAGTAGATGGGTGTCGTGGCGGATGCCTGTAATCCCAGCTACTCAATAGGCTGGGGCAGGAGAATCACTTGAACCCCGGAGGCTGAAGTTGCAGTGAGCCGAGATCGAGCCACTGCACGCCAGCCTGGGGGACAAGAGTGAGACAACTTCTCAGAAAAAAGCACCTAAGTCTTAAATATAAGGTTTGGTTTTTTTCACTCACAGAATTAACCATCTATTTGTGTAATTAAAAAGCAATGTTTTAAAAATTTCATGGGATAACAAATGGATTTGTTCTGTGCAAACTGGACTGTGAAAGGCAGCTTAAACCAGATCTAGGCAGCCACCGAGGGGCTCTAAGAGAGTGACTGCAATTTGTGAATCCACCTGCTGGCTGATGCTAGTTTGGCTTCTCAGATCCTGACAGGCGAAGATTGGAATGCTGTGATGTACGACGGCATCATGGCTTATGGGGGCCCGTCCTCTTCAGGAATGATCGTCTGCATCTACTTCATCATCCTCTTCATTTGTGGTAACTGTATCCTTCAAGCTGACCTGGCTTCCTTGTTGCCTTCGTCATGTGTTTCTTTTTCTTGCTCTGGATTTCTCTGTGGGATGATGGTGGTAGTCGTTGTGGCAGGGAGGTGAATGCCTTTAGCTTATTAACTCAATATCTGCTTTTCTTCCACGTGGTGGGGGGACAGCGTCCTATAAGTAGAATTCCAGAGAGGCTTTGCAGAATGTGTTCTGGCTAAGAGAAGCAAGCCCAGGAAAGGAGCATGAGACAGCACATGTACTGGTACCAGAGGTTACTCAGTTTTTCTCATGTCTCCTGTACAGGTCCTGAGGGATGGCTGAGAGGAAGGCCAGGTGGTTCTTTATGTTATCATTCTTGGGAGCTTGGGCGTCCAACTGTGACTTCCTAAGAGCCTTCGTGACTGATGGGAGCCATCTCTGTGAACTGACCTGTGCTCCCTTGGGCTGATTTCACTTTGCTGATCTGTCCATCTTTGGGGATCAAGTGTCTATTGGCTAGTTGCAAAATCATGCTACGTAACCTCTCTCTGACTTACTTCACTCCTTTTTCCTGCCAAAAGGCACTCTCTAATCCTAGACTTCTGGCATTGGCCCTTGGATCTGTATTTACCTCTTTCAGGCCCTTCCTGGTCCTGTAGCCTTTAGTTCTCTGTGTTTTATCTCCAGGTCCTCCATGCCTAGCACCAGACCTGGCACACAGAGGCTTTAGTGAATGCTTGATGAATGAACGGCATACACACATGATACTACATCTGGGTCTTCTCCCTTCCATTTTAAAAGGTCCTAATCTAGATTCTTCTAAGGGGTCCCAGATCTCTGTAGGTGTTTTCTCCTTTATCTTGTCTGGCTCATCGATGAATTTTCTTCAGTGTGGCAACTTCAGTACAAGGTCAGTGCTTTGTGCTATAAGGTATTTTATGAAAACCCCATATCAACACATATACATCCTCCTAATCCCTTGAGTTGGCTCTAAGGCCCCATCCGCCAGAGTCACCCTTACCCTGTCTCCCACCCAGAGAAGGTTCTTCTACCTCTGAGGTCCCCTCAGATTTTATCCACGTGTATCTTACCACCTGTAAGTTCTTCTATCTACTGGATTTTTTTTTTTTTTTTTTTTTTTTTTTTTTTTTTTGAGATGGAGTCTCACTCTGTCGCCAGGCTGGAGTGCAGTGGTGTGATTTCAACTCACTGCAATCTCCACCTCCTGGATTCAGGCGATTCTCCTGCCTCAGCCTCCCAAGTAACCAGGGATTACAGGCACGTACCACCATGCCTGGCTAACTTATATTTTAGTAGAGATAGGGTTTCATCATGTTAACCAGGCTGGTCTCAAACTCCTGACCTCAGGGGATCCGCCCGCATCAGCCTCCCAAAGTGCTGGGATTACAGGTGTGAGTCATAGTGCCCAGCCTGTCTACTGGAATTTTGAGTGGGCATTTCTCCAGCTCCTTAGCTAGATGATACACTTCTTGGGTCAGGAATCTTTTTGGTATTCACATCTCTCAATAGAGTACAGGATCTTGCAAATAGCTGGCTCTTGGTAAATGAATGGTCATTATTTTCTTTTTCTGCTGTCCTCATGGTTGACTCTTCAGGCCACAGCAGCATCCTGGACTGACGTCTGTGGAGAAGTATCCCCTGGGGCTTCTCTGTGGTTGCATATTGTTTTCTTTGTAGCACATGTCACTGTATCAGAGGTGCTTAGGGAGTGGCTTACGTTCTGTCTTCCCCAACTAGAATAGATATTCCAGTGTGCCCCCAGCACGCACAATAGTGCCTGGCACATTGGAGGTGCTTGGTAGATCTTTTTGGATGAATTCCAGAGCATGCCACTCTTTAGGCAGGTCTAAGTAGTGCCTGTAAATGCACATGATGGATTTTTCTCTGGGAGGTTGGTTGTTACAAGCTTGTAAGATCTTGCTGTGGCTCATCACTCTGGATTTGCTTTCCACTACCCAGAGGAGTTGAGAGTCATTGCAAGAGTAGAGAGATGATTGTTTCTTTGCTGAGATCGTGGAGGGAGTACTCAGTACAGCTAGTCTCAGCACTAGCCCTTGTCTGAACTACCATTACCCCATGCCCAGCAGAGAAATGCTCACGTTACCAAGCCGTCTCTGGCCCAGGACAGATTGCTTCCTCAGGCTCATTGCAGCTCCAGTTACAAAAGAGACCAGCATGTCAAAGGCTCTTCGAGTCTTAATGTAACTCACTCATGTTTCTCTCCTGTTTAAAGCCTTGAATGATTAGCGAGGCCTGCAATTCCCTCACAGAGAACTCATCTGTTCCTTGTTAGCTTATGTTGGTTTACGTGTTCAGCAACCCATCCGAAACAACAGACTCCACAGGGTGTGTGGGACAGTGCTGTGCTGTTCCTGTCTCGGGTCTCTGGGCTTCTGCAGTTTTGCCTACAGATGGCCAGGCATCAGGCAGAGAGAAGCATTCATCACAGAAGGGATCCTTCTCACTTACTGCCCTCTCATCTCTGTGCTTCTCAAAAACACTTCACTGCTAGTGAGTGAGAAACAGGCATCTTCTGATTTGGGGGCCTTGTTCAGAGTACTTGTTAAAAACAAAAACATTCAGGAAAACCTGGATACAATGTTCCAGTAAGAGCGAAGAAACACAATAATGTGTTCAATCACCTAGCCTTTTGTGTTTTTTAACTGGAGCTGCAGGGAGCCTCAGGAAGCAGTTTGTCCCGGACTGGAGATGGTAAAAATCAAGTTCAGGCACAGTGATCAGAGACCGAGCTGCAGTGAAACTACTCCCAGCAGCCCAGCACCAGCTGTCAGTGAGTCAGGCACACTGTAGGCAGTCAGTGTTTGTGCAGTGAAGGAATGAATGAGTTATCTGCAGACTCCGAAGGTTATTTCAGAGGAGGAAGTCTCATACTGTCTCATGCAACCGGATCATCATTTGAATCACTTGCAACCTTTGAAGCGATCTATTTTGGAAAACACTCCCCTGAAGATGTATGTTGCAGTTGTAGTGTGTGTTTAAAAAAAAAAGAAAAACACCCAAACTACTTTTTAATTATACCGTGTTTATGTTATAGATTGTTTTATATAATGTATAGCATAGCTATAGATATGTAGACCTATGGACACACACACACAGAAATGTTGAAGTTAGTAGGTTTTCATGGGTTTTACTGAATCTTAATTTTACTTCTTCTGTCGACTGTCCTTTTACAGGTTTTTAAGGTTTTTTTGTTTTGTTTTAAGCAGGGCTCTGGTACTCTGGTTTTGCTGTGTAAATATAGCACTCGGGACAGTCACTTGCTACCAGCCTTCCAGGATGCAGAGGGGTGTGGCTTTGCCATTGTTGGCCAAATGTAGTCACATTTAGAAGCGTGTTGTGCCCTTAAACGGTTCAAATTAGATATTCTACTGAACGTCTTCTTGGCCATTGCTGTAGACAATTTGGCTGATGCTGAAAGTTTGAACACTGCTCAGAAAGAAGAAGCAGAAGAAAAGGAAAGAAAAAAGATTGCCAGGTAACCCCATTTTCCCCTCAGGTATTTGTCTAGGGGCTGTATGGGGAGCCCTGCCACTGGTGCAGCCTGCCAGGACCACCCCTGCCTCACTGCAGCTGCAGCCCCCCAGCTTGCTGCTTGTGGATCATGGTTGACTGTGCACTGCAGATCAAAATGGATGGAATCTTGGGCAGAAGCCAGGCCCTTGGCTCCCATCCCTCAGATCCAAAAGTGGGAGTCACGTGTCCCCATGCTTAAAGAATCACTGCAGATAATTTTGGCGTCATAAAATAAATGATGCATTCAATGCTGATTAGCTCTCAGATGAGAATTTTAATAAGATGATCTGTGTAATGAATCCATCACATTGCGATTACCAGGAAGCTCTGAGTTTGGGTTGTGCTATGCTGTTGTGGTTAGTGTTGTTTCTAATTAAATTCTGTCCTTCATGGGAGCATTGTTGATTCAGAATCCTGATTAGCATTTTTATGCAGAGGAACATGGTTATTTGGTTTCTTGTGGTCTTTTCTCTTCTCTTTAGAAAAGAGAGCCTAGAAAATAAAAAGAACAAACCAGAAGTCAATCAGATAGCCAACAGTGACAACAAGGTATGCATTCTGAGATACTTCTCGCCTTTTTGTTTCAAAAGGATTCTGTTGGTATCTCCATACATGTACCATTTACACTGCAGAAGTGCTTGTGTATCATACTTGTGATATTTTGGTGTGAAGAATATAGCACACCGTATAGACCCTGGCTTCCCAGGGGGGTTCTGGTTGAATTTAGGCAGTTAGCTGTGTTCACTGATATTTCACCAGAAAACCGATATGATAAAGATTTGACTAGTTTGACCACTTATTTTTTCTTTATTGGAATTGTGCAATCAGATCTGACCCATGGTCAGGATCATATTAGCATCTTCTGAGTGGGTATGAACATCAGGGATTTTTAATAGATGTATATTTCCAGAGGTAATCCCATTCTCAGGTGGCCTCAGGGCTATGCTGTCAAACTTGATCCCATTTATGACAGCTCTGGTTGTTGTGTTCCTTTTTTATTCATCGAGTTGATAAATGCTTACCGAGTGGCTATTGTGTGTCAGACACTGGGGATTCAGAAATGAAGAAGACAGGCCCCTGCCTTCATGGGCCTTGCAGTCTGGCAGGAAGGCAGGAGTGTGAGATGTATTATCATGCCGTATGAGTGACTGTGCTGGCACACGGCAAAGACAGAGCCCTGGACAGTGCTGGCTAATCACAACTGGGTCAGGGTTCAACCAGCCTTCTCCTCACCTGCCCTCTGGCATTCTGTCTGTAGCAGAATCACCATCTGGGGACATATGCCTATCCCTGCACACTCACATACAGGCGCAACTTTGGGGAGGAATCCATGCCCTATGCTGGACTGCCAGGGCGACTTTTCCTCTCTGAAGTGCATTTAAGTCCAAGTCTCCCCTCCTCCCAAGATGTCTCTGTCATCCCAGGTTACAATTGATGACTATAGAGAAGAGGATGAAGACAAGGACCCCTACCCACCTTGCGATGTGCCAGGTATGGTGGCGGAGGCTGGAGACACTGGCTTTGCTGTGTGTGGCTTTGCTACTGCTCTGTGGCCAGCTGCTGAGTCTGCAGCCAGCCAGCCCAGCACTGTGCACATGAGCTGCTGAGGCCACCAAGGCCATGGGACCAGTTAGCTCCCCTTTTTCCCATGGTCGAAGGCAGCATGTGTCACCCAAATTCCAGGTGATGGGGAGGGCAAGTGCAGGTGGGTCAGGGCAGTCCCAGTTTCTGCTGGGAGACTGGTCCAGGAGGCCCCCCAGGTGTTAGCACTCAGCTGACACTTTTACATTTGACTGGCACATTTATTGGCTAATGTGGGTGGGACTGTGGAGTTGGGAGCCTAGGAGCTGATTGAGACTGAAAGTCCCGTGTAGTTTCTCAGGCCAAGCTGAGCGAGGAGGTTACTGGGGAAACAGCCAGGAGCTAGGAGGTTCACAGTGAGAATCCCAGCACCACCACCTTTCATCTGTGGTCAGATCTTACCCTGGTGAGAATCTCATTCCCACAAACTAAACACACTCATCAGATGGGGACATTTCTTAGCATGCTCCCTCCTCCCCTCAGACGTTGTTAAAGTTCAAGCCAAATTTGCATGTGAAATTGAGAGTAATTCAAACCCATATGTAGTCTTTATTTCATGCCTATGAAAAGAGTATTTCATTTAAAGTAGGGGAAGAGGAAGAGGAAGAGGAGGAGGATGAACCTGAGGTTCCTGCCGGACCCCGTCCTCGAAGGATCTCGGAGTTGAACATGAAGGAAAAAATTGCCCCCATCCCCGAAGGGAGCGCTTTCTTCATTCTTAGCAAGACCAACCCGTAAATACTCCCCTTCTAGCCTCTCGCGGCTGCCCCTTGCCAGTGACCCTACAGGTCGCTTGAGGGTGGCTCGGGTGGGGGTGAGGGGAAGTGGTTCACAGCCCTTTCTGAACCTGAGTGTCCCTGGCACCCCACCACCTAAGTCCCCTCCAACCCCTCTCTCCTCCACTGTTGCTCTTGCCCTCAGCTCATCTCTTCCTCATCGCCTCCTTCCCGCAGGGTGTGGCCAGGTCCTGGGAGGAGCTCCATTCTAGATTCTCCTCCCTGCCTTCACCCCTGCACAGGGACAGCAATGGGGAAAGCCTTGTCCACGGCAGCATATGCCAGTGGGAGCCCACTGCTCTGCTGTTCCATGCTTCGGCCACACATGGGAGTTTTTCTTAACAAGTGGATCTTCTGTTAGGATGCTTTGCAGGATGAGAATTTTTGTGACCAAGTTCTGCATAGCATCCTCAACCTCACAGACCTCCCCACTTCATTGATCCGTTTTCCCTATTGAATTTTATAATCATAAATTCATATTGCACAGTGATATTTCATAGGTTGTAAATATTCAGTTCAGCTCTATGATAGTCTACTTAAAATAGCATTTCTTATGTTAAAATGATAAGGTGCTCACAAGGAACAGGGTAATGACTCACACATACTATAAGAGGAAGAAGTTTATTTACTAGCTAGTTTCTAGGTTTTAAATCATCTGGGGCTGAGTGGAATGCCAGGGGGAATAAATGGCTCCTGGAAAGGTTTCTAGAATTGCAGAAGTAGTTCTTGGCTGTCAGAGAACAACTCTGTGTAATTCACTGGCCCTAGGGAGACACAGGTGGGAAGCAAGGCCTAGTGGTGTCCTCAGAGATACAAAGATGTGATGATAGCTTTTACAGCTCACCACTGTTTGGGTGTCCTTTTTTAAAAAAAAAAAAAAAAAGTTATTAAACTGATATTGCTGACACCTACACCCTTATGTATATATATGTTGAGAAAATGGATTTATTTTCACCCAAAGCCACAAAGCACTCCTACCTTCACTAGCTTGGAAGTTCTCCCCACACTCAACTGCTAACCACCTTCAGGTCCTCTGGGGGTATGCCCAGCATTAAGTAGGTCCAAAAGGGAGGACAGGAAGTGAGGCTTAAGCATGTCAACATAGAGTTGACTCTAGTATTGAAAGTGGAAAAATCTTTTCAAAGGAAAACCTCTCTGTATAAGAGGCTTATAGAATATAGGAATATAGATAGGTGTGTATATACACACACACACACACACACACACATATCACACTTTGGAATTTAAACATATACATACATATTCTATATATATACACATATGTACATATATATACTTTAGAATTTATACATATTTAATATATACATATATACACATATACATATTACATATGTATATGTGTATATATACATGTATATGTATGTATATGTTTAAATTGTAAAGTCAAACATCGAGGGTAAGGATAGTCAGTTGCTAACAGGTGCAGGGCACACTGAGGACAGCAGTGAGGTTCTGATGGCCCATCGTTTGAGCCCAGGTGTCGGGCATGAGCTGTCCCCCTTTGCTTCACAAGACCACAGGACTTGGTGAGAACTGTCATGCTGGGCCATGAGATCCTTGTGTGTTCACAGCCTTCACTTTCTGAGGGCTGCTTGTGGGTCATCTCCAAAATTTTAAAAAATAACATCTATTACAGAATCTGCAGATAGGACAAGCACAGGATTCATCTCATTCTGCGTGAACTGTCAAGGGCAGGTCTGGCCTCAGTTTACCCTCTTGGTCAGGGAGGATAAGCAGACGAGCTTCCTGTCATGGTGGAAAAACTTCAGTCATATAGACCTGGATCACGTCTCCCCCTGGTCCTTACTAGTGTCACTTTAGAATTCTCTTAGTAAGCCTCAGTTTCCCCATCTTTAGGAAGACAAGCTCCACTTTGAAGAACTCAGTAGAGTGGTCTGTGTGGCACCCCCAGCACAGAGTTGACACACCATGCATAGTCCAAAGGGGCTGCTCTTGGTGGGCTTCATGGGGCTGATGGACAGGTCGCTCAGGTGTGCCAGGCAGGGTGCATGGGTGGCACAGCAGGCAGCTGCCCTCTGCCTGGCATCCTGATGCAGTGGCCCCACACTCTTAAGGACACAGTGCGTTCCACTCCATCTGGGACCGTTTCCAAGCAGCGGCTTTTCCCTGCAGGATCCGCGTGGGCTGCCACAAGCTCATCAACCACCACATCTTCACCAATCTCATCCTCGTCTTCATCATGCTGAGCAGCGCTGCGCTGGCCGCAGAGGACCCCATCCGCAGCCACTCCTTCCGGAACACAGTAAGTCCCTGGGTGGGGCTCGCTCTGGGATGGTGCTGGCCTCTCTCAGGCAGAGACCACTGTGGAGATGGGAGCTGTGGAGGCCCTCAGGGCGAGGGCTAGAGTAGGTCTTTCCTTCACCTGGGGGAGTTGGGTGTTTCCGGTTTGTAAGTGCCATGGAGCTTGTGTTTTAGCTGGGTAAATCTGAATGGCATCATTAATTTAGAACTTCATCTTAAATACTCTGCAGGAACTGTCAGTGAATTCAGAGAGTCTGCTTCTCCTCCTCTTTGTTCCCTGCTGCCAATATTTAAGTCCTCCTTTCCCTCCCTGCGCAGGTTCATACTCACCCCAGTTTTGAGATTCATGCCTCGTGGAAGCACATGGCAGGGAAGAAGCAGAATTCAAACCAGACATGCCACATGCCCAGGCTCTCTCATTCAGGGCTGGGGGCAAGATTCCTGTGTCATGTAGACGTAAATAAACCAAGCTGCCAGGCTCCATAACTGAGGAGAAATACAACTTAGGAAGACGATGGGATGTCGAGTTGAGGTGTTCAGTGGAGGAGAACTCTAGGCCAGGTGCAATGCCTCACACCTGTAATTCCAATGCTTTGAGAGATTGAGGGGGAGGATCACTTAAGGACGGGAGTTCAAGACTGGCCTGGGCAACGTAGCGAGACCTCAAATCTCTACAAAAAATTAAAAAAAATTGCTGAATGTGATAGCACACACCTGCAGTCCCAGCTAGTTAGGAGGCTGAGGGAGGAGAATCACTGGGACCCAGGAGGTCGAAGCTGCAGTGAGCCATGTTTACACCACTGCAGTCCAGCCTCAGTGACACAGTGAGACTTTGTCTCAAAGGAAAAAAAAAAAAAAGAATATATAATGAACGTGAAAACGTTTCTTCTCTGGGAAGATTTATTATAAAATATGTGGTTATGTTACATATTTCACAAGTATTTCCAAAGAAAGTGCTGACCTTGGCCCCAGAGAGCCAATATTAAGTTTGAATAACTTCAAGAGTGCACCAGGCAGAGCCACTTTGATCCTTAAGCATGTTAACTTGGCTGTTTACAATATTACTTTTCATTGGCAGAATTAGGAATACACAAAGAATTATTAATTGGCTGGACGTGGTGGCTCATACCTATAATCCCAGCATTTTGGGAGGCCAAGGCAGTAGAATCACTTGAGCCCAGGAGTTCAAGACTAATCTAGGCAACATAGTGAGACCCCATCTATATAAAAATTTAAAAATTAGCCACTCATGGTGGTGCATGCCTGTCCCTGCTACTTGGGAGGCAGGAGGATTGCTTGAGCACAGGAGGCTGAGCCTGCAGGGAGCTGTGTTCACACCACTGTATTCTGGCCTAGGTGACAGCGAGACTCTGTTTATAAAAAAGCAAACAAACAACAAGAACTCTAGATTTTGGTGTGGCAAAGGTGGTTATTCAGTTAACCCTCTGTTTCCATGGGTTTGGCATCCAAGGATTCAATCAACCACAGATAGAAAATATTTGGGAGTGGCCAGCCATGGCGGCTCACACCTGTAATCCCAGCACTTTGGGAGGCCAAGGCAGGTGGATCACTTGAGGTTAAGAGTTTGAGACCAGCCTGGCCAACATGGTGGAACCTTACCTCTACTAAAAATACAAAAAAAATTATCCAGGAGTGGTGGTACACACCTGTAGTCCCAACTACTTGGGAGGCTGAGGCATAAGAATCACTTGAACCCTGGAGACAGAGGTTGCAGCAGTGAGCCAAGATCACACCACTGTACTCCAGCCTGGGCAAGAGAATAAGTGATACTCTATCTAATAAAAAAAAAAAAAAAGAAAGAAAGAAAAGAAAAGAAAAGAAATACATGGGGGAGAAAATGTACTGAATTTGTGCAGATTTTTTCTAAACAATTTGCATGGCATGAAATCCAGAGATGATCTAAGGTCTACAGGAGGATGTGCATAGATTATATGCAAACACTACACCATTTTATATCAGAGACTTGAGATTTGGGGGTATGAGAGGGTCCTGGGAACAATCCCTCATGGATACGGACTATACTGAGAAAACAAGCTGAGGGCGCTGGGTGTGCAGGCTCACACCTGTAATCCTAGTACTTTGGGAGGCTGAGTCAGGCGGATCACTTGAGGTCAGGAGTTCAAGACCAGCCTGGCCAACATCGTGAAACTCCGTCTCTACTAAAAAAAACAAAAATTAGATGGGCGTGGTGGTGTGCAACTATAATCCCAGTTACACAGGAGGCTGAGGCAGGAGAATTGCTTGAATCCGGGAGGCAGAGGTTGCCGTGAGCTGAGATCTCGCCATTGCACTCCAGCCTCAGTGACAAGAGTGAAACTCTGTCTCAGACAAACAGACAAAAATATGAGCAATTCAAGGGTTTTCTGCTAGTCATCAGTTTTGTAGCTTAGGGATGGTGCCCGCCTACTACGTCTATGTTGGAAGGAAACTTGCACCTAAATTGGTTCTTGCCTCAGCAGCCCCTCCTTAACTGTGCAGCTTACTCAGCACTGAGGATCATTCAAAGGCAAGACAGCTAGAAGCAGCAGCCCGTTGATGCTCAATCCTAGGTATTATTGTGCAGTTTCAGGTTATTACCAAGAAACCCGACCAGCAGAGGGAGGCCGGCAAGTGTGCAAGCTCATCAGGTGTCCCTGGCATGCTGGTGGGTGCCTTTCTCTGAGCATCAGATTATTAGAGATTTTAGGGTTAAGACACACCAGCAGATCTGTGCCCCTAGGACTCTATCAGGACATCCAAGCCTCATGATGCTGCTTCCCATTTCTGGAGCCTGGCAAGCCCCATCTATCAGATGTATGAAATACGCACACTGATGTGAAGGGAAAAAGTGCTTTCCCCAGGGTGCGTGTTAGTTTCAGTGTAAAGAGGAAGGCACTGGGCCTTTCTCGATCTGTCCTCACAGTTTAGTGTTTTTGTTAGAGAGTTGGTCTAGATGCCCCAATAGAAGAAAGACCTCTGTGTCATTTCATTCCATCATAAAAAAAGGAGGGCTGTGTTTGGGAGAAGAAAAAAAGCATTAGGTGACAAACTAGGTCAGGAGCTAGTCTAGAATACACATTGACAAGGGGTTAATTTACATGGGGGCTTCATGTCTTCTTTTTAATTACAATTGCTTCTCCGTAAGTTTATTTCCCTGTTGCCTTACTCAAACCAAAAATGTTATCTTTCTGCTTAAACAGATGTACATATGTGTATGTATATTGCTTTTGAGATTCTGCAGTGTTTTGTATGTTTTTTAACCTTAGCTGAATTCTTAGTTTAAAAAAGAGAGAGAATGCAAGCAGAGTGAGGACAAAAACAACTTAAATCTCAACTTCTGCCCTGGGCGCCAGGTTGCCTCATAGACTTGCAGGCTAGTGTGACTTCTTTCTGGACTATTAGATGCTTTCCACATTAATATTCCCACTGTGACCCAGGAAGGAGTAAGGAGAAGGTGGCAGAGGCCTGGTAGTGCCCTGGAAGATACCTTTCATAGCCTGGCCAAGAAACTCAGTTACACAGGAGTGCTCACATAGAATGTGTAAGTCCAAAACCAGAAACAGTTTGGAAAATGAATACCCTCTGAAGAGAGAGACTGGGCTTGAAGCAGAGGTCCTCAACTTATTGTGACACAGCCCCCAGGTGACTCCCGTACCTACAACAGCTCAGCCTGGTGGCTCTCCACTGGCGTCCCCCAGGCCTACTCCTTGCCCGGCAATAACTGTGACTGGCTGTTTGGCCTGCGCATGTGTCCATTCCCTGCTCCCAGCTCCTCTAATATCTGCTAAAGAATTAGGCCTAGGTGGTCCCCACAGTCCCTTCCAGCTCTGCTCTCTCCAGTTCTTTCAAAACCATAGATCACAGTTGTCATGAAGATTAATGCAAAGACCAGCTCACCTTTGCAGATAAGGGTGCTGTGGCCAGAAGGAAGCTCCCTGTGAGTAACTTTCTTGGTGGTCAGACTTCTTGCCGCTGGCCCACTTGCCTTCACAGCTCTGAGGGAAGCAGGGACCCCAGAAAGGGCTTAGCAGACCTTGGTTGATGGGATAATAGATGGTATTGGCACAAATGCGGATAGAGTTGCCTGGACTGAAAATTCAAAGGCCAAGTCAGTCTGTTATTTGAGTAGGCCCAGCAAGGTTTAAAAAACCACTTGAGTTCAGAGAGAGCAGTGTTAGATGCAGAACAATGGGCAGGAGGAAGGCAGTCTGTAAAACCGTCCCTTGCAGACTTAGCGCATGGATGGGGAAGGGTGATGACACCCTGATTGCACAGGCTGGAATTTAAGGGAACATATGGAAGCTACTGGCTCTGATGGATGTCACTGCCATCGTTATGCCTCTCCACCCATTGGATGTTCAGATGGAGGGCAACATACTTCAGCCAGAAATGCGATTAAAAATCCAAAATGTGTATAAGCGTTTAATTTACCTGGTGCCACAAGTCATTTGTAGATGTAATGCTCTCTGATGAGAAAAGCTTGTTAACAAAGCACTCTTAGAAATCAGCCTCTGCCTGTCCAAGACACAAGACTGGGAAGCAAGTCGGGGTGAGTGGTTAAAGGAGGTTGGGATTGTCAAACGCTCTTTGGGAATGATGTAATTGACCAGAGTGGGCATTTACCAGCGGCTCTGCACTTACCTCCACAATGGCAGGGTTTTTCTGGGAGGATGGGTCTCCAACTGCATGGGGGGTTTCTACCCGTGAGCATGCAGTTGTCAGAGTTTGTCTGAATGCCTTTTCTCACTCCAACATGTTGTGCCTTGCAGATACTGGGTTACTTTGACTATGCCTTCACAGCCATCTTTACTGTTGAGATCCTGTTGAAGGTAATGGCTTTTTCCTTGATCTTCACATACTCCACAGCAGCTGTAGCAATAATAGTTGCACTTCTTTCTTTGCCTTCCAGATACTAGGTTACGCAGACTATGTCTTCACTGGTACTTTTGCATTTGAGATCATTTTAAAGGTAACAGGTTACCTGACAGTGTGTTTAAGGGCTGCTCCTGTGTGTGAGACACAGGACAGAGGCGTGAAGTGCTTTTGACCTTTTTTTTTTTTGGTCTTTTGTGGTTGAGCTAAGTTTTTTTGGTTTTTTAAAACAAAGGATTTTTTTTTTCCTGTGATCATTCCAACTTGTTTTTGCTCTTTCTTTTTAACCTTTGAATGCATGTAGGAGCTACTTTGGCTTTATGATAGTGGTTGAGAATTATATTTTGCTCCTTTAAAAAAAATACTCTCTGGACTTTGTTCACTGATAACAGATATATCACTTTGTGTGAACTTTTTTCCACCATTTCTGACATCAAAGTCAGAGGAAAAGCATTTATCCTATGAAGAGGATGTCTCTCTTTTCATTTCTCTGACTGCATTATGCTTTTGGGGGCCTAAAATAGTAACACACTATTTTCTTGCAATAGGATTTGCAAGATGACTTTGGTCTATTTGTGTTAAGGTATTTTCTGTCTGTTTTAATGGATGGGCTTACATTTACACAAGAGGAGGGCCCTTTGGCCCAGGTGACCTAAATGTACTGCCCATGCATGAGCTAACAGCTGCCATTGCTGCATGTGGTTTGTGTACTGACTGAAGGCTGCTCCATGGGGAGCCTGTTCCTTATGTGCTTAAAGTGCTGGAGACCACAGCAGAGCTCCAAGAAAATTTCTAAAACTGGCCAAGGACCACAGGGCATCGGTGATTGTGGTTCTGGGAGAACAAGGCCCATGAGAACTGTCAGGGCAGCCATCTCCTAGCAGGGAAACAAGCTGGGAAATGAAGACTTTCAACCACGGTTTTAAGCCATTGGGGGATTTTTGTGTGTGCAACTCAGGCACAGTGTATTTTGTATTGGACTACTGTGGAACTTGGGCTCTTTACAGAATCATACGTAAAATGAAACCTCAATTAATGTCATCAGGGAATGTTAGTTTTTTGAGGTTGGTGTTTTATTTTTTGGTTCATGAAACAGCATGAAGCCAACCAACTTCTGTTTACACCTTTCTTAAAAACCTTCTAAAATTTTGAGTTCATTTTCCTGCCTTTAATCCAATGAGTTTGGTTGACAGTTCTCCTAAGTCAGAGGCGTGCAGTGGGCCGTGACCAGCTCTTGTTGACGGGGCCTCCATGGGAGGGCCTGTGGATGCAGAATGCACAGTGGTGGGGGTCGGAGGGGCGCTGCCGGAACACTCACTGGCTCAGCTTCTGCCTCAGCTTCTTAGTTTTAGAATTTGACTTCTTTTCAATGTGAATGGGAGAAATGTTCTACTTAGTCTGTAGCCTGGTTAATTGAGGTTTTATTTTACTCTCCACATTTTTAGGTTGTTAAATGAATGTAGTTACTCCTAGGCTTTGGGGAAACTTAGACACAGGATTATTTAAAAGGAAAAAAATGATTGTCACTTTTTAATTTCTGAAGAACTGCTTCACTGACTTAAATCTTCTGAGTCATGCTTCATTTTGAAGGTATTTTAGAGAATGGAAAATAAGCTAAAACAAGAAGGATTCAGAAAATGGAGACTCACCAAGAAGTGTCTAACATCTGAGATGATGGCTCCTGGTGGCCTTGGGGAGATTTGGAAGGCCGTTTGCTTATTTGGTTAAGCCCTATGAACATGCCATTTTTGTAGGTCAAAAAGTGTTGAATACTGGCGATTTCATAAGGTCCAATGTAATGTTTTTCACCCCCACCTCTCATACTGTACTTATCTGAGCCTTCTCCAACCTTTCTTGTTTCAAAATAAATAGTGAGCTCTATGTATTTTGCTATTTTTACTTTGGGGAACTAAACTGTTTTTCCATCACCAATAGAAATCTCACTGGAACACCCACAGTAAGTGCTGCAGGTGCATGTGGCAGGTGAGCACAGAGCCGTGAGACTAGCTCAGGGGAGATGCTGCCTGGCTTCCTGGCCACACCAGGCACATGTAATCAGACTTTGTGGAGCTGTTTAAGATGGATGTGTCGTTAAAGACCATTAGGAACAATAAGGGATCTACGTGGAAAAGTGATGTAGGTACCTAGAGGCTGGGAGGCCTGAATTCACCCCTACACTGGGAAGGCTTCATTGAAACAAGGTAGGCTCTACCAGGGCCTCAGAGAGGCCAGAACCTGTGCTTTGTGAGGAAATGGGCTGTCTGGGCAGCTCTTAACCTTTTGACGAATGTAGTCATGTGGAGCCTTTCTTGAGACAGGCTCTTTGGACATGCCAACAGTGTATTCATATTTGAAACCTATGTTCTCTGCAAGAAAGGCTAAATTGGCTTCGTCTTTTAAAATGTATCCAAAATAAGCTGCCCCTTTTTAATTTTTGTTTGAACAAATTATCCAGTGGCTCAGCCCATTGGTTTACATTTGATTCCTAATATGTACTTGTTAATGAAGTCATACTTTCCTCAGGATTTTGTAAAGAGCCCAGGTTTCTTTTCCTCTGGAGACAAAAAATGGTAAATCACCCATGATTCTGCTTCTAGATGACAACTTTTGGAGCTTTCCTCCACAAAGGGGCCTTCTGCAGGAACTACTTCAATTTGCTGGATATGTTGGTGGTCGGGGTGTCTCTGGTGTCATTTGGGATTCAGTAAGTATTCTGGGGTATGTACCCAGAGCTGTGGGGCTGAATGGTGTATGTATGGACTTTCAATATAATTGATAAAGGCTGGGCATCATTTTCATGATTATATTTAGTTATATAGGTTTATTTAATTTGCTCCCATTTCAGAAAGCATTGGGACAATCATGTTTTCTTATTTTATTTTGTGTGTGTGTGTGTGTGTGTGTGTGTGTCCCTGCTGCTATGTTGAGCTTATTATTCTCTGTGAAATTTGCTTTCAACTGAGGTGAAAGAAGTCTTGACTAGGAGGGAGGTAAGCCAGATACTAGTTCTGGTTCCTCCAAAGGCTGATCCCAGGGCCTTGAGGGTACCCTTTCTCAGGAACCCTGTTCCCCTTTTATATAGGGGGGCTGGGGCCAGGTGGCCTCTCAGTCCTTCCAGCTTGTCGAGAACTTCCTTTGATTTTCAGGATATAGAACCTGCTAGGACCTTTTAGTTGGCCTCTGGAATTTTTTAGCTAAGAGGGAGCCAATGCTGAAAGTCAGGGCCCTAGGTCTTTTCCATGGCATTTGGGGATTTCTGGTGGGGACAGCCATTGCTGAGTACTGCCTGCCATCCCCAGAGGTGTGGGGCAGAGGCCCCAATAGAGCATCAGGTGTGGCCTTGCTTTCCTACTGACCTGTGAGCACTTCTGTTCAGGTGCTGAACATAGAGTATCCCCCATGTGAGCACACCTGCACACACATGCCCTCTAAGCTAAAGAGAAATAGAAAAGACCTACCTTCCTTGGAAGACCAAGAACCTCTGCCTGAAACAGCCCTCTGTGTTATCCTCCTCGCCTCTCACTGAGGGAGCCCTGTGGTCATAGCTTAGAGGGCTATTTGCATTAACATGTTTGTAGCTCCTATGAGCACCCAGGCTGTTCCTGTTCTCTCCAGCTGCAGCCCTGCCCACTTCTTCCTGAGTTGTGCTCTGGCCACACTCAGCCATCTGGGGTGCGACAGAAAGCTACATTCTCTTGTGTTGCATCCTTGCACGTGCTGCTCCCTCACACGAGAGCCCCCTCCCTATTATCCTAGCTAACCCCTGCTCCTCCTTTGGGACTCACCTGGCTATCACCTACCCCACCCCGGAGTCCTTCCTAGGTTCCCCCACTGCCCCCGCAGGTTGTGCTCCCCTGGCTGAGTACACTGCATTTACCACGTCATGTGCCACACTGAATTGGGATTGCCCATCTCTCCACCAGACTCTGAGCTCCTTGAAGGCCAGAGAAGCCCTGGTGCCAAAGTGCTGTAGCAGGCCTCCAACCTTAAACAAGAACAAACAGTATGTGAAGCCTAAAAGTCAACTACCTTGCGTTTATAGTGAGTGGAAAGAACAAAGTGAGTTCATGAGTAGTGTCTCTGCCTAGGTCAGCTGTGCACCTGTCAGAGCCTTTGTGAGCGCCACAGGCTGGGCCTGGGAGGTACTGCCTAGTGTGGGTGGGGAGGAGAGATTGCCTGTGAGTTGTGGAGAGAGAGCGGCTCAGTACCACATGGATCCCGTGCTAACCGTGTAGGGATACTAAAGCGAAGCTCCAGTGAAATGGTGAATCTAAAGGCATCCTGCCTGTTTATAACATGCTCTGCCTGCCGTCTTTGTGCTCCTTCCTTAGATCCAGTGCCATCTCCGTTGTGAAGATTCTGAGGGTCTTAAGGGTCCTGAGGCCCCTCAGGGCCATCAACAGAGCAAAAGGACTTAAGGTTTTGATTCCTCTCCTCCAGGCTGGGCTGGCTTTTGTTGGGGTTGGCTGTAATTACTGGCTCTTCTGGGCAAAGATGAGCTGAGGACTGATGGATTTTTAAAGTGGGTTATAAGGACCTTTCTAACCAATTCAGCCACCTGTGCCAAGTGCTAATGGCATTTTTAAAATTGTGATTTATTTTCTTTATTTTTGGTAATTGAAGATATTTTTCTTTATAATTATTGTCCATTTATTACCTTTTTATTGGTAGTTCTTTGTGTTTCGTTTTTTGGTTTTCATGCAGACTGTATATAAAAGACTACTGGGTTTCTATTTTCCTCAGTCATTTACGGAGTGGGAACCCTTTGTGTTCATGTGCTAGGCAGCACTGCACATGTACCTGTGGCATTTCTTTTTCTTTTTTTTTTTTTGAAATGGAGTCTTGCTCTGTCACCCGGGCTGGAGTGCAGTGGCGTGATCTTGGCTCACTGCATCCTCCACCTCCTGGGTTCAAGCAATTCCCCTGCCTCAGCCTCCCAAGTAGCTGGGGTAACAGTCACCTGTCACCACACCTGGCTAATTTTTGTATTTTTAGTAGAGATGGGTTTTCACCATGTTGGCCAGGCTGGTCTCAAACTCCTGACCTCAAGTGATGCACCAGCCTCAGCCTCCCAAAGTGCTGGGATTCCAGGTGTGAGCCACTGCACCCAGCCAACATAGAAACTCTCGGCTGCTGTTAGCTCACCTCAAGGCCAAAATCATGAAGGAGAGTCACGCCCCTCTGCCCTCTCCACAGCACGTGGTCCAGTGCGTCTTTGTGGCCATCCGGACCATCGGCAACATCATGATCGTCACCACCCTCCTCCAGTTCATGTTTGCCTGTATCGGGGTCCAGTTGTTCAAGGTAGAGGAACTGCCTCTGAGCAGAAAGCCCAGGTGGATTTCTTTAAGGAGAAGCTGCACCGATTTGACTGCTTGTCTGTTCTCTACCCAGGGGAAGTTCTATCGCTGTACGGATGAAGCCAAAAGTAACCCTGAAGAATGCAGGTGAGCGCCCTGAGCGTGGAGTGATGAACTTGGAAGAGCAAATAGAAGACTTTAAGGATTCACACATGTTGGCACTTCAGAAGTTTTTCTCATGAAATAAAACAGGACTGTGTGCTCAGCCTGTGGGTGGATAGATGGTGTTCATTTTTCATTGAGGTGAAATTCACATAACATAAAAATCAACCATTTTCAGTATACAGTTCCTTAGCATAGAGTATCAGTGGCATTGTTGTGCAACCCACACCTCTATCTAATTCCAAACTTTTTGTCATCCCAAAAGAAGGGATAGATGGCTTTTGTGGTAGAGAATGTATAAATGGCGGGAGTTGGGGGAACCCTTAAATGACAATTATGAAATGCCCCAAATAGCTTCCATGGCAGCCACATGGATGATTTCCCCCAAATCAGAACTTGAAACTCAGCTCCCTGGTGTTTGGGAGCTGGCTCCCTCTTCTGATGCATTTTCCAGACTTCCTTTCTCCTGGTTCCTATTACCTACATCTTGGCCATACTTCCATAGACAAGAACTGGCGGAGGAGAGACAAGGTGGGAAATACTCATGCCTCCCATTCCAAGATGTCCAGTGACCATGAAGGCATTCATGGAAGCCATTGCCTAAAGGTTCAGGCTCTGCAGAGGCCTGTGTCTCTCCACCCATTGAAGATGTAACTGACTGGGCTCTGGTCGACTGTGTGCTTACATTGGTTTGGGGTTTCTTTTAAGCAGAAGGTGCAGTCAGAGAGCAATTGCAATTTGGCTGTGTCTCTGCACCTCCAGAGGCACCATTCACGCAGGCTGTGGGGTGCATGACGGCCCTGGAGGTGAGCAGCCTAGCAGTGGCGTGGGGACCCTGTCCTTTCTCTCTCGAAGGCTCTGTGTCTTCATTTGTAAAATAAAGACATTGTGCTTTATCTCTTGGGTTCCTTCCAGAAATGAAGTTCTATGAGAAATAATTTGCCAGAAATAATGGAATTCTTTTGGAAAGAAAATTGGGAGTGTCATTTGTAAGAAGAGAAAGGGATTTGATTAAAACTAAAATGCAGAGAGAATATACGTGGGCTTGTTTCCCAGAACTTACAGAGTTCTCTGTGGCCGAGCTTGGATCCTTCAGAGCACGCCTCAAGCCCATTGTGTATGAGATGCAGTCACCATGCTGTGGCTTTTATCAACCAATGAATGGATGCCCTGTGTCCGGCTGGCTGCTCTGGAGAATACACATTGCACTGGTAGTTATTCAATGGTTATTTGAGCCACAAAATAGATTAAATGCAGGGCAAGGAGAGGAGAAACAGCGCCGGTGTTACACTCAGCTGTGTGACTGGCTGGCGGACTGAGCGTGACCTGCCTCGAGTTGGGATCGGGGTAGTGTGACCAACTTTATGCCGCTTCCACCTGTCATGTGTGAAGCCAGACGACCCACACCTGTTTTCCTCTCCAGGGGTCTTTTCATCCTCTACAAGGATGGGGATGTTGACAGCCCTGTGGTCCGCGAGCGGATCTGGCAAAACAGTGATTTCAACTTTGACAACGTCCTCTCTGCTATGATGGCGCTCTTCACGGTCTCCACGTTTGAGGGCTGGCCTTCGTAAGTACAGGGAGCACGCAGTCTTCTGGGGAGGCGCCTGCATGCCCAGGGCTGAGCCCTCTCTCCTGGAGTCAGTTCCATTTCTGTTCTCCAGTGTTGCAGGCTTGCCCTGTGGGTTTTTAACCTTGGGCCACTTCTTAATCACTTGTTGACCCACAGGGCCTCTTTCTGCATAGGCAGATGATTGGTGAAGAGGAGATAGTAGAGGTGCCAGGCAGCATCTCCGGGAGGGAGCAGGGAGGCGTGAGAGGCCTCAGTCTTGTGAACTCCCACTGGTAGCCATGTCAATAAAGCTGCCATCTGCTGCTCCCAAAGAGGGTCTGGATGGTGTCCCAAACCCTTCCCTCCTTCCCTCCCTCCTTCCCTTCTTCCCTCCTTCCCTCCTTCCCTCCTTCCTTCCTTCTTCATACTAATATGTGCCAGGTGCAGACAGTTGCTGTTGTGCCATCTGTTGTATGGAGCCACTCACTCACTCACTTACAGACCGTGCTGCACAGAGGCGTGTGTCTCCCCACACAGTGTCTAAACATGTTTCCTCCCCTCACGCCCAAATCTAATCAGTTTCAAGTGGTCAAAGAAGGCAGGAGGTCTGGTGTATTCTAGATGTGCAGAACAGGGTCCTGAAGAGTGGCTAGGATGTTGATGAGTAAAATTTAAAAAGCAGGTAAGGAGAAGGTCAAATTCAAAAGGGAGAATCCTCTGCACCTTCCTGTTGCTCTCTGCGTCTGTAGCTCCCACCCCCAACTCCTGCCATCAGTGTGCAAACACGCCTAGAGTCCTGGATGCCCGGTCCCCTTGCATAGATGAGCTGCAGGAGGCTGACAGGCTGGGACTTGCAGGCCAGCAGAGCTCTTGGAGTGTGTATAAGAGTCAGGGAGATTTTCAGGAGCTCCTGTGGGATAGACAGTCAGATGGGGCTTGTCCATTAGGGATTTAATCCCGGGAGAACAGAGGCATGGAGTGAGGCCCTTCACTGTGTGCAGGCACTGGCTGTAGTGTCAGGCTTTGAACACTGTGTTTGAGCAACTTATGATGGGAGCTGAGGAGAAAGGAGCAAACCTGGGACTTGGGGTTTGGAGGAACTGGCTCAGCTCCTGGCTCTGCCCCCAAGGAGTGTGACAGTGGCACTTTGATCCCTCCCTGAATATTTGTATGATGGGGATGACAGTAAAGTCTGCCATCCCAGATGGATGTAAGGATTAAGGGAGAGGCTGTGAAAATGTCTAGTCTGCACATGGGCTGGGCCTGCAGAAGTGTTGAATCTGCATCCGAATGGGGCGTATCAGTGGACCTTGAGGGTGTGACAGTAATCCCCCTCTTCCTGTTCAGAGTTCCGACAGGCATATCTTTAATTTTAGCTCATATCTCCATTTGGGGAAGCACCCTTAGCTCTTTGGAAACACTCTGGTTGGTCACATATTAACTTGCCAGTGTGTGTAGTTTTCACTTCCTCCGGTGTCTTACATGTGATACTCTTCCTCTCTGAATAGAAAGAGGCATTTTAGAATATTTGTGAAATCTTTGGATTTTCAGGTCCTCAGCACAGTCCCTCGATGATGATATCCCAGGTGCCCCCTCCTCTCGGTGCTGGCCATCTGGGTCTGAGGCTGAGGGAGAGACCTGGCTATGTCCAGTGGCCCTGGGGTGGGTGCGCAGCAAGTGCTCCTGAGAGGAGTTTAGGAGAGGAAAGACTTGGGAAGGCAGTGGGCTGGGTCGCTTGGGCTGAGGGGCTTGGCAGGTCCTCACTTAGTTTTTCTGTCTCTAGGTTGCTGTATAAAGCCATCGACTCGAATGGGGAGAACGTCGGCCCAGTCTACAACCACCGCGTGGAGATCTCCATCTTCTTCATCATCTACATCATCATTGTGGCCTTCTTCATGATGAATATCTTTGTGGGCTTTGTCATCGTGACATTTCAGGAGCAAGGAGAAAAAGAGTATAAGAACTGTGAGCTGGACAAAAATCAGGTTAAAGTCACACACTGTTTGGGCTTCTGTCCCTTGATCAGGAGCGGAGGACCTCCTTTTTTGACTGATGTACCCCATGCCCAGAGAAGGGTGCCCACATACTGTCTGTCCCTGGGGCTGTGACCCTGTTCTGAGCACACCCTCCGCCCGTCTGAGTCATCCCTACTGTTAGGTTTCCAGATACATATGAGACTTTGTAATCATGAAATCCATCCCCAGACCTGGTGGTATGAAATCAGAGTGCTTACGCCACCTACCATTGTCATGACCCACTAGTGGTGGCTCAGAATCTTAGTTGGGGTGCTGTGGCCACTCACACAGACACTCACAGTCCATACTGGGAGAGAGTCTTTAAAGCCAGTTAGGGTAGAGTTTACTATCCTTGGTGCTACTAGCATTTCAGGCTGGGTGGTTCTTGGTTGTGTTTCCTGGGCTTTTTAGGCTGTTAAGCAGCATCCCTGGCTTTTACCTCTTAGATGCCAGTGGTTCCTCTGCCCCGGTAGCAGTAATCAAAATGCCTCCAGACATTGCCAAATGTCTTTTGGGGGGCAAAGTTGCCCCTTATTGAGAACTGCTGACTTAGAGGGAAATATCCTACACCACCCCAGGGGAGTCAGTAACTTTGAATTTGGGACTAAGATTGTACTGGCATCATTCTTGATCTGGCACCATGTTTTAGCCAATCTGGTAGAAGTAGGAGCCTTTTGCTCTGGTGATGTGGTGAGGGGAGGGAGCCCTGTGCTCTGAGCTGTCTTCCCTGCACCTGCACTGTGAACCCACAGGGGCTTGATCCCTCATCTCTAAATCGAGGCCATTAAAGAACTGCTCTTTAGACATTCCTTTCAGCCCTGAAAGAGTCAACAAGATTGAGATTCTGTTCTGGGAGTCTCCCCAGGTCCTCTATCAGTAGCATCTCAGTTTCGATGATGACATCGCAAGCAAGAATGATCTGTAGCCTAGGCTTCCTGAGGGGAAGTGGCCCTAGCACAGCAAAACAGTCTGTTGCACAGCTGGCCCTGCCCACTGGGGGAAATGTGAGGACATGCTTACTTGGTTTGCAGGAAGATTTTCCTTTGAGTTGTCAGGGTGTCCCTGCAGACTCCACCAGTGACTGTCCGGGAGAGGTCTAGCCTGGCTGTTTGCTCACCCAAGGAAGACGAGTGTTGGGGCAAGGCCCAGGCCAGCCATGCACAGTCAGCGCTGTAAGTGTGTCAGCCTCTGAGGTCCAGCGCAGACTCAAATCAGGGGTCCCTGGAGTCAGCATGTGAGGTCAGAGCAGCACTGGGTCCCACATACAGGGAGCCTGTCCAAAGTCTGCATCCAGAGTCAAAGTAGAAGAGTAGGTCTAGGGTCTCAATGCTGAGCTGAGGGCTCTTGGGGCCCGAGGCTTCCTCTGGGTCTGCTGTAGAGGGTGGACCAGCTCTACTCCCCAGAGTAAGTGAGAAAGACAGTGCTCCAGCTGGGCCCCAACCTGTGTTCAATCCAGCTGTCACTACTGACCACATCCTAGAAAATCTGAAATGAACACAACAAGCTCCCCAGCTCCAGAAGCTCCCCGATGGACATGTAGACAGCACCCCGTAAGATGTTTGTTGTTAACATATTCTGGCTCCTGAGGGGTATCTTGTGTGGATCCGTCCGGGAGCAGCCAGGAGGCTACTAGTCTCGGGAGTCAGCCAGCCGCTCTAGTTCCTGTAAGTTTCTGTTCCTGTGGTTACTTGGCTTCCTATCCTGGAGGACAGCACAGGAACTGTAGGCATGATCCACCTGTAGATCCTCCATAGGCACAATGTAGAGGAAAGGCAGTGACAAGGCCTAGACCCAGTCCTCACTCCTCTGCTTGTGTATACACTGCAGGGCCTCAAGAAAGACAACTAAAAGCTCCGAGCCTCGGTTTTTAGTAGGCAAAATGGAAGCCACGTGGATAGGTACCCAACTTACCCTGAGGTTGCTGGGAGGGTCAGACAAGGTAATGGAGGCAGGGCCCTCAGTGACTCAAGAGTGGTGCCGGTGCCAGGAGGGGTGTCACTCGTAATCGTTTTCACCACTGTCCATGGCCCCTTCCCATGAGCTGCAGGGTGAGCTCTTTCAGAGCAGATGACCATGGGGTCCTCCTTCCCTGGAAGTGCTCAGAACCCCATTTCTGCCCTTTTCTGCTGTTGCAGCGTCAGTGTGTTGAATACGCCTTGAAAGCACGTCCCTTGCGGAGATACATCCCCAAAAACCCCTACCAGTACAAGTTCTGGTACGTGGTGAACTCTTCGCCTTTCGAATACATGATGTTTGTCCTCATCATGCTCAACACACTCTGCTTGGCCATGCAGGTAAAAATGGAGACAGCTGTGGGGATCAAGTCTGGGCATTCCGCACAGCCCCATGCCCCAAATGCTGAGGGTGGAATGCTGCCCCTCACAGGAGGGATTTGATTTTTCTGATGAGTCTGGGCTATAGGTTGGCCAGAGTTCCATTCTGGCTAACAGTTGTCACGGTAGGAGTTTCAGCTCATTCTTTTGTTGAAGAAATTATCTGTACAGCACAATGGCAGGTAACATTTCCATGGAGCCTGGCAGTGGGGCTCAATTCTAGAAACAGTTACCATGGGCCTCCTGTGGCCAGGTAGTGGCTGAGGACTATAGCTCTGGAGATAGACAGCTGTTTCAATTCTGATTTTACGCTGATTTTTCTGTGACTTGGGAAAAGTTGCTTTAATTCCCCAGGCCTTGCTTTCTTTATTGGTAAAATGGGGAAATATGTCACATCTACCTTTGATATAAGGTTTATGCTATAGATAATTCCCCTCACTTTCTTTTTTTATTTTTTGTTTATTTTTGTTTTTGAGACTGAGTGTTACTCTGTAGCCCAGGCTGGAATGCAGTGGCGCGATCTCAGCTCACTGCAGCCTCCACCTCCTGGGTTCAAGCAATTCTCATGCTTCAGCCTTCTGAGTAGCTGAGATTACAGGCATGTGCCACCACGCCTGGCTAAGTTTTGTATTTTTAGTAAAGACGGGGTTTCACCATGTTGGCCAGGCTGGTCTTGAACTCCTGACCTCAGGTGATCTGCTGTCTCAGCTTCCCAGAGTGCTGGGATTACAGGTATGAGCCACTGCCCTCAGCCCTCTCAGACGTTTTGATCTGGGCTTGTCACAGAGTAACACTCAATGTTGGAAAACAAAACATAAGTCACACTCCTGTCCTCAAGTGGCTCTCAGCATGGCAGTAGGGGAATTTTCCAGTTGACGAAGTATTAAGTTTGACGTGAGTTACAGCTACTTCTTATTTCAGTAAGGGCAAGAAATGCAATTCACTTTAATTGGCCAAGTCAGATTATAGTGTGGTATTAACAGTGAATGTTTTCAAAAATTACATTGCCTAGTAGATACTGCATGAGAACAGGAAGCAAAGACCAAGGTGTAGAGCCAGCTTTTGCACTGACCTTAAGAACTCCAGCACATCAAACCAGCTCTCAGTGCTGTCTGGACAGTAGGTCTAAAGATAGGGATAAATTTTCTGGCCTTTTGCTTTATCTAAGAGTTCTTTTTTAATGAAAAGGACCATGTGCTGATGTAGGGAAAAGTGTAAATTCAAGAAAACACTGCCTTTTATTCAACATAAACCTACATGGCATAAAATTTATCCCTAACCAAATTCTACCTTTATTCATAGACAGTTTGGTGGTATCTGCATTGTGCTCTGGTCAAGGCCCTGAACATAAAGCCCTGCCAGAAGAAAGGGTGAATTCCCTTTATCCTGAGCAGAGGAAATGGATATGTTTCCCACTTCATCATTCAATCATCCTCATCTTGTCACAGACCCCCTGCACTTTGTGGGAGTTCACCACGTGACCTTGCAATGCCCGCAGAATTGCCGGGCGAGGGTGCTGGGCTGTGGAGAATGCCCGCAGGGGCACAGAGGGCTGGGAGCCTCCATGTGCAAGCATGTGAGATGGCCGAGGCTCTGAGAATGGCCCCTCTGTCTTCATCCATAGCACTACGAGCAGTCCAAGATGTTCAATGACGCCATGGACATTCTGAACATGGTCTTCACTGGGGTGTTCACCGTCGAGATGGTTTTGAAAGTCATTGCATTTAAGCCTAAGGTGAGTTGCAGAACCCACTTTTCAAACTCTGTTGCTGAGTCACCCTGGAGAAGTACCCACTTCCTGTTACTCTTATGTTACTGAATTAGGCTAAATTGTTCTGGCCGCTAACTGGGTTACCACCTGAGAACATTAAAATCTGATTAAGGCCTGGGTGTACATACGGGAAAATGAATCTGCAAAAACAAAACCTCATGAAAACAATTCTGAGAAACAAAAGAAGGGACCTAGAGTTGGGAATCTATAAACTGGAGATTATTTTGAAAGCCAGTTTTCTGTTTTTAGAATAGTACATATCATGCTGTGTCAGGGAAACCTGCCTCATTACTTGAGCACTGGTGAAAATGTTTAAACATTAACCCATCAGAAAGAACTTGACCCTGATTACACTTTCAGATGTCTAAAGACTTTGGTTTTGTTTGTGCTTCGTCTACAGCATCCTTTTTACCCTTTGAGGAAAGTTCTGATGCTAGCTGCAGACCTTTCACAGCCATACCATCTTTTGTTTGCTAATTTAGAAAAATCTCACTTGGCTTTAACACAAAATAAAATGTGAAATGTGTTCAGCTGTGCTGAGTGTCCCCTCCCAAAGGGGACACTCAGCGTGTTGTGTCCCCGTTGGGAGGGAGTGAATTCAGTTCCCCAGTTGTCTTTCTTATTCAAGTGGCTGCCAGAATAAGAGGCAGTGTAGATCAGTGTCAAATTGCACAGTTGTGGAACTGAACTGGATTCAAACCTCTGCTCTGGCACTTATAGCTGAAACAAGTTCCTTACTTCTCTGTGCCTCGACTTCCTCACCCATAAAATGAGGATGTGAAGAGTGCTGTTTCATGCGGTTGTCATGAGGAGTGAAGAGTTCCCATATACGCACTGCTTAACAGAGTGCCTGGCGTATAGCTCCACACTCTGCAGACTGTCGGCCACCCCTGCTCCTACCCACCCCTACCCTAACCCTCATCATCATCAAGCAAGGACGTTCCCTCATCCTAAAACCCTAGACAGAGGAGCCATATCAAGCTGAAATGTGGGATATTTGGCTCTCAGTTTCTTCCCCAGTACAAAACTCTCAGAGTTAGAGATGACCGAGTTCTGTGACCCAGTTAGTTATCTGTGTGTAAGGTATCTGATGACACTGATTTAATTAAGTTAGACATGGATTATGAAATGGATGGTTTCACATACTCCACGGTTACATGATATTCTAATTCCAAACTGTTCCTTTCTTTAATTTGAATTAATCTCTATGCAATCTTTATCAGATCTTTGTGGACCAAAAAGAAAGGACATTTGTAAGTGATTAATTGGGGTGATTGCAGTGGGGTCAAATTTGGCACCTTATGCATGGCCAGATGTTATTATCTCCTGTGACTTGTCCATATCTACATACATAAACATTTCCTCCTTTTCCAAATTCATCTTAATTTTCTTTGAGATTTTGGTTTGCTTCCCTCTCACCTTTACTTCTTTGAACAATATTTGTCTGGACTGATGGAAGAAAAGGTTGCAAAGTAAGAACATCGAAGGTACTTGAGAAATGCAACATGGAACCTCTCTGTGGAACATTTCCCATATACCTGGGCCATGTTTTTCCTTGCCAGGTGATTAAGCTCTGAAGCGTTTGAAAGTTGTTCCAGGTTGAAGAGAAAGCGCACTCACCCATGGTGTGTGTGTATGTCTGTGAGCGCGTGTGTGCACGTGTGTGTGCATAAGTGTGCTCGTTCCCTTCAGCAGGCTGGTGCATTCACAGCTCAGTAGTACACCGTCCAGTAGGCCGACAGTCGCCCAGAACATCTCCAAACCTAGGAGGAGAGTTCAGTGGCGTGTGAACAGACGAGTGATACCAACGGGAAAGGAGTCGCTAAGTTATAATCAGTACTGATCAGAGTTTCTAAATAGTTGATTTCCGCTGGAAACTGTGCTGCTTGTCATTTTACTCAGCAGGTTATCTTCATAGCAGCAGACCTCACATTACAATTGGGAGAACGGTTGCGACAGTAGCAGCAGCATCTCCACATTTGAGGAGCACTGTCACTGCATTCCCCCAGGCCAGGGGAGGTGGAGTTTATACCATGTGCCTGGATGATTGGGAGAGAATCAGTTCACCAAGAAGCAATGCTCTCCTTAAAATTTTTCTGCCCTTTTATTCTTGTTCTCTTTGGTGTTCACAAGCCCAGCTCAGGCAAGTGGTCTTTCACAAAGAAGCCAGGGAGGCCTCCTCCCTCCTGGTCAGTGAGGTAGTCGGACTGAGGAGCAAGGTTGCTAAGGCTGCAGAAGGAGGAATATTCTGAGGAGGTGGCCACATGGGACCCCAGCCTCATCTCAGGAGAGCCTTTGTCTCATGGGAGGAGCTTTGTAACAGGGTCCCTCACAGCAGGGTTCTCCACCGAGTCAGGCTGGGAGGACTCGTCAGCATCTCTGTTATGGTACACAGGGTGGCAGGGTTTCGGTTGTTTCATAACATAAATATAGAAAGTGAGGTAAGACAAAATCCTTACTGGTAGATGAGAAGGCATTTTGAGAGGGAAGGGTTAAAGAAAGTTGAGAAATCTGACCTTAAGGACTTAAGGTCAGATTCCTTATATTTAAGGTCAGATTTCTTATATTTCCTTATATAAGGGAGCCTGATGGAGAAACTGGGCCGCCTAAGAGAGCATCTTTAGAGGGAAATGCCCAAGGCCATGGGAGATGAGGTGACCCAGCCTCTGCTGGCCAGGAGGAAGGTGGGAGGGGGACAGAGGGAGGAAACCCAGCACTGGGAGCCTCTGCCATGGAAGAGGCCATCTCACTGCATGGAAGGAGGTGTTTTGGAGCACCGGTCAGGCAAGAGTGGAAAACGGTTAGGAGCCAAAGTGCAAAAGCATTTGGAAAAAGCAAGCAGGTGATTTAACTGGTTGTGGGTTCCCAAAGGGAAAGTCCACCAGCTGGGCATTGACCTGGTGCAGCCTAGGTTATGCTTTCAACTTGGGATCAACCGGGCCTCTGTAGGGTTTTCAAAAGTAGGCCCTGGTTTAGGTGAGACACAAGCCCCATTCTCCTAGCCTTTCCCTCCAGCTACTGGAATTCTCCAACAAGTTCTCTTGGTGCAAGGAGGAAGAGTGACTAAGAGGGGCCTTTTTCAAAGTCCTGGCTACAGCAGGTATAGAGAGCACTTCTGTGGAGCAAGAAGAGCCTAGTCTGTCTGAGATTCCCCCTTTGTGGGATGTGACTTACCTGGCGTTTCGTCCAGGCTTTGTTCTAGGGCAGGCTGCTTGCTGCAGTTACCAGCCTTCTCCAGTGAGCCATACTTTGTTCCCATTTTAGTCCTTAAAGCGTTTTGATCTTGATTCTATCCTGAAAATATACTAATTTACACTCATAGCTACTTGGGCTGAAAAAAGTAAGGAGAAATTAGGTTTGGGAAAAGAAGAAAGTATTTTGGTGCTGTCCTCATGCTGCTGTGCAGAGCTGATGCAGGATGGGCACTGGGTCCTCCCATCCCATCTGCTTTCGAGGGCTCTGTTCCCTGCTCCAGGGTCTGTTGCAGGAGGACAGTTTCTTCATGATCTTCCTAGAGTACCTGTTCCACCTGCTGGAGAGAAAATTTGATACTGTTTTTTTTTTTTTTTAATTCTTCATGACTACATCTATTCTAGGAGATTTCTTTTTAATGGCAAATAATACTTGAAACCAAATATTATTGTCCTTAGAACTTTACATTGGGCTTCTCGTTGGGATCCATCCTGTCCTTTTGTCATCGAGGTTTCCCAGAGCCCTCTCCTGGTTCTCTTCTTGCCTTGTAAGGTGCATACATGCCAGAGCTTCAGTGGCCGCCTCTGCGGCATGCAGACCTGCACTGCCCTCCTCTCTCCTGAGCTACTACGCCTGCCTGCCTTTAAAATGATCTCCCTGCCTGCCTCTGGCCTCAGCCCTTCCCGCTACTCCCTTTGTTAGCCCAAAGCTGACCAGGTCACTCTTGCAGTGATTCTGGCACTGGCCACCTATTGCTTGAGAAAGCATATGTGATTTCCTTAGCTGAATATTCAAAGTCCTCCATGAATCACTGGCCTGTGCATATTTCTGCCTCATTTCCTGCCATGCCTTCCCTGCCATTTCTTCTTCCCCACCCCATCCCTGAGTGTTGGCATGCTAGACCTTTCCCTGCCCATGTACCTCTGTCTGGAAGCCCTGCTTCCTCCTTGTTATCCTTGAGACCTGTGGAAAATGTTATCTCCTCTGAGACACCATCCTCACCAGCCCACCCAGAGCCAGCTGTCTCCTCTGCGCCTGCATCTGTTGGGGGTGTACTATGTACCATCGTTATCAACACAATTCTATGTCTGCCTCTCTGTTCTCTGGTGAGCAGCTGTTTGAGGTCTCAGGCTGAGTCTTCTGTCTCTGGCTCTGCAGTGCTTCACATGATGCCTGCTTCCTGGTGGTAGCTAAGTAAGATTGGTGGAATGAAGAAAGGAATAAAGGGATGATCCTGGAAGTGCAGCTTCTGGGCGTGAGATGATACCTGCTTTTCTAGCACCTGCTCCCTAAGAGAGCATATTTAGAGGGAAATGATCCAAGGCCATGGGAGATGAGATGATTCAGCCTCTGCTAGCCAGGAGGGGGTAGGGAGACAGAGGGAAACCCTGTGCTGGGAGCCTCCGTGATAGAAGAGGCCCTCTCACTGCCATCTCACTGCAGGGGAGGAGATGTTAGGGGACACAGGGTGGCAGGGTTTCATTTGTTTTGTAAAATAAATATGAAAAGTGAGGTAAGACAAAATCTGGGTGTCTGGGTAAAGCAGAGTGGAGCACATCTTCCTTTATTCCCCAACTTACCTTTGGAAAGGCTTTTGCTAGTTAGAAGGCTGTCAGGCATAGTTTCTACCAAAAGTTGGCACTTTGGGTTATCACTTGGGTCAAATGCTACCCAAATAATCCCTGCCAGAAATGGGTAGGTGATCTGGCTGCCATGGTCAATGACAAAAGTCACATTATTGATACAGTCTTCTTCCGATCTGCAGATGAGGGTGAAGCCAGACAGCAAAAGGAATCTGGACTTGGGTCACTTCTCTTATTTCCCATTTGCAACCATTCCACAAACGTTGCCCCTCGCCCTGTGCCATATCCTGGCAAGAGGCCACTAATAAGAAGAGTCTCCTTCCGGGAGCCCACTGTCTGGCAGGAAACAACCATTGATGGATGGCAAGAATAGTGTTCTTCGAAATAATGGTGCTTCCTGACTCTGAGGCCCACTTTAGTCTGGTTTATGATTTTAAATTTCCAGAGTCAGAAATGTTTCTGAGTAACACATATTATTGCATGTGGCTAACTTGCTTGGTCTTTTCAGACAGGTGGAGCTGGAAACAAAAATTATATAGATTTGACTTCTGGTTCCACTTGAGATGTCCTGGCCTCAGAATTCAGTTGTAGGAAACCACATCATCATAGGCCAACAGGAGAGAGCAGGGAGGGGGGCCGTCTCTTAGCAGCTGTGTCTCTTATATCTTATCTACTGGTTACAAAGGCAGTATGGTGCTTTGGTGGGAAAAGAGTGGGGGAACTGAGTCATGCCGCTTGACAATGATTTTATTAAACAAGACACTACTAGAAAGGGAAACAGTATGTGGGAAGAGAGGGAAGGCTGGCATATTCTGCCTCCCCTGGACTCCTGTCAGAGCCACCTGGTCAGAGCCTGTGATTTCAGCTACCTGCCTCCTGCTTCCTAGATTAAGGGTGTCAACCTTCAGTCCATCAGTCATTCTGATTTGGGCACAATTTTGTGAGTGTGAGGGGTTTCTGGAGAGAGAGAGTCAATGAAATTGCCAGAAACTTCCAAGACCCCAAGGAAATGTTAAGCCCCTATTGTGTTGATTTAAAGGAATTTTATCCATCACAGCACACCAGCATTGAGAATATCTTAGAGGCTGTTGGAAATGGCCCAAAGGGAGGAACACTGATAATTCTGTACAGAGGGAGAGAGGAGCTGTTCAGGAATAAAATCTCAAAGTCAGTGATAGAGGCCGGCCTCCAGCACCCACGTGGTGGGTCTGGCCTCTGGGAAATGATGTTAATAACAGAGAGAAGCGGTGTACACGGTGCATATGCAGGCAAGGCTGGGCACAGACTGCAGCAGCTGTGAAGGATGGACTCTGGGCCTCCGCTGCCCTGTCACTACTCTGGAGGTCTAGTTGCTACTCGTGACCAAGTGTTTGATTGTGTGTAAATTCCTCCCCAGAGGGGAGGGGAAGGATCACTGTGCTCTCTTTAGCTTTTGAGTTGCTCTGAACTCAGTGAAGAAAACAGCAGGTTCTGTCCCCCAAGTGTGGTCTGTGGCACGGCCACCAGTCGGAGAACTGCTTGTTACCCATTCGCAACAGGGGGCGTCAGCTGTAGCACTAAGCACATTGATTCAGCCGGCTTTCTTGTTAGGAGACTTACTAGATGAAGGAGACTCTGCTGTGAGGCTAGCTCTTGATCTTACCTGTGACTGCCAGCCTAAATCTCAAAGGCAGCCCATCTCTGCTCAGTTTTGCCAGCCAAGAATCATGAATTCATGCAAAGGAAAACTAGAAAGTATAAGCTGTGCTGTTTTTAAAGTAGACCTTCTCATTAGACTTTTATACACAGATCATTAGATTTGGGGCTCACAAGTTCCTTTTGTTGCTGAGAGAGGGGCCTGAGAGGGTAGCAGTCAGTGAGGGGAAAATGAGAGAGAGGCACTGTGATTGGAGGGCAGGCAGAGAGGTGAAGAGTTGGTTAGAAACCATGGCGATTGGGTGGGGGAATCTTACATTATTAAGATGAAATGTAAGAAGCAAACCCTTAGTCAGTGTCGTAGCTCCCCAATAAATGCACCAAGAGTGATGGATGGTGACTAGAATAAACGTCCCTTGTCGAGTTCTTAGAACAGTCAGTCCAGATCTTCTATACTGTCACAAAAGGCCTTGGCTCTGCAGTGGCTTCTTTGGGGTCTGCGTTTAATCACAAGTTTCTGGGACCTGACACCTCCAAGTACCTTTCATTCTGGTTTTCTTAATGTAGCACTAAATGTACCCAGTTTTAGGCATGCTGGGCCCCTCTGTATATAATTTGTACCTGAATTTTTATTTCTAAAAATTGTCCAGACTTTTTGGAAAGGCACAGTTGGTTTATAGACAGAGTTGTTGATCTTGACAGTCAGTCAGGTGATTTTGGCACTAATTTAGCACCTGCTGTGCTGAGCCCAGAAGAAGATGTAAAATGTCCGGCATATACATGTAGATTTATAAGTCACAATTGTGGGGATGTTATACCCTCAGAATTGTTGCAAGATAGGAGGACCTAAACAAACAGCCAGACAAAGCTGGATGACAGGTAGGGTGCAAGTTGGTGGAAGAAGGAGACATCACATGTGCCAAGCACTGACCGGGTTCAAGGCTCTGGCTAGATAATGGGATTGGTGGAGTTGGGGGACTGAATATATGGCACAGTCATCGTCCTTGAGGGCTTTTAGTTGGTAGAGCTGCAGACAAAGACCCCACGATCAGCGATCAGTACATAAGAGATTCAGAGTCAGTATGAGGGAGTGCAGACAGCTGGGGCTGGGAAGATTCCTTCAAGGAGCATTTATCTGACCTTGAAGGAGGGTGAAGTTGAGCAGATGGAGTTGGGGTTAGACGGTTAGGATCGCAGAGATATCAGGAGGTGGGGAGGAACTTGGTGCTGTTTTTGAAGGATGGGATGGATTCCTCTCAGCCTAGAGGATGAAAAGGGGGACGGAAAGAAAGCAAAAGCTGAGATGGAAGAAGGAGCCTGTTGGCTTCTGTGGAGGACAGAGGGAGCCCTGGAACATCCTGTTCATTCCATACTCTTCTCTACAATAGAACTTGCCTTGATGTCCCCACACTAAGCCCCACCCCCACGACTGAGAGCCAGTGTCTGCCATGATGCTGTGCCTCATGGTACCTGTCTCCCTGTAAGCCATTGTGTAAGCCCCATTCTCTTATCCCCATAATCTCACCTGTGTCCTCGCCACTGAAAGTTCTTTGGAGATGGGGACTTAGTCAGCCTGCCACAAGGCGTGACCTTTATAATGCTGCCTGGACTTGTGAGGACTGGAGAGCATTGAAGGAGCACAGAAATGGAAATGTGACGGTGCTCGTTAAGTGGGGTGAGTGGAGGTTCTAAGGAAGGAGTCCATCCGCTCATGAGGGTTTGGGATTATCCCTCTGGGTACCAGGGCAAGGTTGCCAAAATGCCTTCCTCTGCCCTGCAGATATTCTGCTTGGTTTGGTGCCGCTCAGGACCATGGGTGTGTGTGTGCGTGTGCGCATGTGTGTGTGTGTGTGTGCATGGGTGTGCGTGTGTGCATGTGTGTGTGTATGCATGGGTGTGTGCATGGATGTGTGTGCACCTTCTCTCTCACATAAAGGTGCACAGCCACCCCGCTGTGTCCCTTTCCACCAGTGGACGGTATTGTTACCCCCCCTTTGGCTTTCCCACCCCACCTGGGTGCCATGGGAGCAGCAGGGACTCGGATTCGCCCCTATATGGTCCGTGTGGAGGGTCATTCATACATGCTCATAAACGTCTGCCCTCGCCTGCTCTGTCCAGGGGTATTTTAGTGACGCCTGGAACACGTTTGACTCCCTCATCGTAATCGGCAGCATTATAGACGTGGCCCTCAGCGAAGCAGACGTGAGTATGCACCTGGCGTGGCCGCCACCTGTGTCCTCTCTCTCTGTCTGTGCATACTCTGCTCCCTGCCCTGCAGTGGCATCACCTGGACAAGTCACAGATCCCAGTCACTTGATCTGAAACTAGGATTTCCTAATGAGAGCTGTGGGCAAGAAGCCCTTCAGGGTAGGGCCTTAGCCCAGGGCCTTTTGTAGACACAAGTCACCTTTCGGAGGACAGGCCTTTTTGCGGCATTTACCCAGGTCACTAGTAGGCAAGGTAAGATAGGATGTCTCTAATTGTTTTCATTTGCTGTGTCAGAAGTGATACCCAAAGTGGCGTATCTATAACGTGTTTATTTTAGGGGGATGTTTCAAGTAGCCATGTGGCGTGGTGCTAGAATGTTCCCCTTTTATAACACTGTCCTTTTCTTCTTTTTCCCTGTGGTGCTTCCTCTCCTCTGTGGCTTCTGAATGCTTGCCCTAACAGCACTATTTCACTGATGCATGGAACACTTTTGATGCCTTAATTGTTGTTGGTAGCGTCGTTGATATTGCTATAACTGAAGTGAATGTAAGTAGCAAACTTTGTGTCCTATATCGTGGTTGTTTTCATTAAGTCTGATATAGAAGAGACCAGAGGCCCTGCCCATGAATCTCCACATACTTTAGAAATCCAGAAACAAATTTATTTTGAAAGACTAAGGATAATTTGTAGTCTTCTCTCCCTCACCCCATCTCTATCTCATTTCCCTGAAAAAGAGTGGGGAAGCCTATATAGAATTGCCATTTGGAACTAGAAGAGTATTTCAAAAGATCTGATTAAAGTTGTAAGGGCTGGGAGTTAATTGTGTGTGCCTGTGGATGTTGTCACTCACCAGCCGTGTGACCGTGAAAGTCATCCAAGTGCTGTGTGCCTCCATCTTTCCAGCTGTACTTGGAGTTAATGATGTGCACCCTCGTCCCCACGATGGTTCTGTGAGGGCACAGGCGGGAGGCCCCACAGCTATGCCCTGAGCGTGTGGTGGCTGCTGCTCGTGCCCTCACCTGTACCATGTCTGCTCTGAGTCTAACTAGTGAATGTCCCACGTCCAAAGAGTGACACCAGCTGGTAGAAGGCTACTTGGGGCCAGGGAAAAGAGGGCCAAGTGAGAACCAGGGAGAGGATGTCAGTACACCTTTGCTACATGCAGTAGACTCATTTGGGAGGGGAACAAGTGCAGTAGCAGCATTGTAGGCAGAGTGAACCCCTCTCCCTAGAAATGTTCTGAAAACCTCACCCCCTGCTAAATTAAGAAGTGTGAGAAAGGGAGCCCCATCTGCCTCCTAGCTCTCCTTGTGTCTGACCCATGCTAGACCAAAGGCCTCAGGCAGGTAGAAAGGCCCCTGTCTACCTGATCTCTTTCCAGTTCATCAGCAAGTCTTAGTGGGCATCCAGTGTGTGTGCCCAAGATGTGCAGAGCCTTTCGAGAGAATGGGCAGAGCACAGGGAGGGTCTGTGTTTGGTGTTGGCTTTTGCTCCACAGTGTCCAGCCCACCCCCTGCCCTTTATGCTCTGCCTGGTGGCATCTACAGGAGGAGTGAGGGTTATAAGGTCCATCCTGGTGCCCAGACAGCCTGCATCACACGAGGACTATGAAATCCCTTTATGCCACCTGCCTGGGGCCACGTCGATTCTGGCGTGTAAATAGTAAGACAGTCACCAGCCTGGAAATCCCAAGACCTGGCAGTTGCAGCCCTAGTTCCAAACTGACCTGGACTCCAGTTCCCTCATGGGCCAAGTGGGGTGCGTAACATCTACCCCCTTGCCTCGCAGATATGTTATAGTGATAAAATGATCTGAATACTTGTGAAAATGCTTGCTAAAAACCCCAAAGTTTTAGGGAGATACAAGGGTATTATTCTAAGTGTGGGTTATCCCTGTAATAAGTAAAATGGACTGTCAGACATGACCATGTCCATGAGGGTGTGGTTGAAGCTTCGTCACACCACACCGTGACAAGGCACTCAGATGGTGCTTTGTTAGACCTAGGTATGCACATCTTCTAACACCTAAAGCCCAGACATGTAAATTCTACTTGATGTGAAATTTTCCATGAAAATTGCCATTCATGATATATAAATAAGCTGGTGCTAATGGGAGAACGGCAGGTCCCTAACTGGGCAGCCCCGAGCTCTCTCCCAAGTTTATGGCTAGACATCTGCCGGCTTCATCATCTCACAACACAAACTGCTTACAGTTGACGTGGAGGTATATTTACATGAAAATTTTGGAACATACCCTTCTGAGAGTCAGAGACAGTTTATAATGGAAGCGAAACTACAATAAACTAGCAGCTCGGCAGGTCTCCCTGGACTGCTCAGTGCTTCAACCACTGTGCAGGTGGTGGGTGTAAACACTTAGCTTTTGGGCACCAGGATTTGGCCAAGGTCTGTCCACCTGGGGACACCCAGCTTTCTCACTCCTGGCCTGCCTGCTGGCTGGCAGGGGTGTAGCACCCATGTACTCAAGGACAGCATGCGCCTGGCTTCCTGGCTGCCTCACGTGTGCTGTGGGCTGGCCCTGCTCCTCCTGCTGCCCCTGTCTCCTATCGCCCAACTTGGCTCATTGGTGCCTCAGTGTTGCTGTGTTCACCTTGTACCAGTCAGGAAAGGGGCAGGTCTATGCTGAAGTTTCTAGTTAGCATTTGACATTAGGTATCTGAACAAGACAGGCTTTCAGGGGCCCCCTTCTTGGCATGCAATTAAACTTTCCAATCACACAGGCAGACTTTCCCAGAATGTGCTTTCAGTCAGTGACATTTTTCCTGGTCAGCTGTGGCCCAAGACCAAATATTCCTCAGTCATGGCAATGCTGGTTCCCCACCCTGGGCCAGCAGAACACCACCTTCAGAAATCTCAGTGTTTCCCTGCTCGGCCTTGGAACAGAGGGGATGCTCAAGGCCGCCTTCACATTTATTCAATCTTTTAACACACACGTGCTGGACATCCACCACTCACAGGCTTTGGGCTAGGCTGTGGGGAGGCACAAAGATTTAAAAAAAGACTCGGTATTCTTAGTCTCTGATGTAACTACATGACAGTGGGACTGCTGGTTCCGACACCCTCCACAAGCAGCTCCCCTGGGGAGCAGTGCACATCACATCCTCAGTGGCCTTGTCCCCTGAGCTGCGGGGTCAGCTGTCAGCTGAGCATGAACACCCTTGGTTCATTGTTGGCTGGTTGTAGCATCATTGTTTGCAATGTTTAATCTGCTGTGCTCTCTCTCCCCCAACTCTGTTGATCTTTCTTTTCTGTTGCCTAATTGATTTTCATGTTGGTTTTATTTTTAGAAAATTGTAGCGGCAAGTATATATATGCATATATACGGTGAAGTCGTTAAAGCAAAGCACTTCTAAAGACTGTGTGCTTGTTTCTGGCTCTCCACCTTTGGTTTTCACCACGCTTCACAGGACGTGCTAAGGATTGGTTGCAATCATCTGAATTGTTCCCCATCCCATATATTGTCGTCTCCTGCCTGAGGCCGTCTTGGTCAGTCACACTTGGCTCTGTGACTTGCCAACATAGTCTCCCAGAATGAATGATCTGGCTGAGAAACGATTGAATTCAGCCTGCGTTTGTATTCTTTGCGGAAACGTTTTGGGTAGTCCTTTGCATGGTCCTGCCTGCACGCACACCAGCCTGTTCCATACTACTGTCCCCCTCCCACCTCCCCACAGCCCGCTCCGTTCCTGGTTTGGCAGTGTTCATGGACTTGTCCCTATCACGTTTGGTCCTAACCTCACCAGGCTGCTAAAACGTCAATAATGACTGGTGGGCTCCCTCTTGCTCCCTCCCTCCTTGATGCCTATTTGTTCCTTGAATGATGACATGACCCAGCAACATATTGTCCCTAACCTGGGGATGGCTATCACTGACATTTGTCTATTCTCATTATCATTAGTGCCTGGGAGGCAAAATACTTGTTTAGAAGCCAAGTCTGCCTTATATTACTTACCTTGAAGGAGCAAGTAAAAAGTCATTAGGGAGCTCACTCTCAGAGACCCAGGAATGGTCCCTGCTTTTTCAGGTATACTGTTTGGACCAGGTGGCTGACGGTGGACCACTCATCTTCTTTTTCTGACCCCACACTAAGGTTGTGTAGTCCCCCACTTCATATGCGAGCCCTTTCCCAGGAGCCAGCTCAGCTAGGCACTGGTCGTGGACACAGACCCAGTGACCCCAAATAAAGAAGTCCTCCTTCCATAGGTGTTGCCTGCCAGCTCAGAAATAGTCAGAGGGATGCTCCCCCAAAAGACTGGCTTCTCCACAATGCCTTGGGTTACCTGGCCCAGCTGTTCTGGGATGCTGGTTTGCTTCCTATCTGAATTAGAAAACTGCTTCCTCTCAATTCTTCCAAGCACAGATAGAAATTAATACAGAAAATAAAATGGACTGATTTCGTTTGGGAACCTCATGGTCTTTTTGGCTTCCACAGTTTCAGGGGGCTGCCCCAGAGCATATGTGGTAAAAGCCTGCCTGAGAGCCCTGTAGGAAAAGGCTTGAGGGAAAATCAGGAAAGCCCCCACATTAGCAGAGCCCCAGGAATCTAAGGAGCCTTCTGACATGTAGTCCAGCCTTCTGAGGCTAAGGGGCTGTCTCCTGTAGGGTTCCCAGCTGAAGAATGTGACATCTTAGGGTGGGAAGGAACTGCTAAGCTTGTCTAAGCCCTGAGGTGACACTGGAATTCCCCCTATTAAAAACTGATTAGCAGCCCCTTGAAGCTGTCCTTGAAAGCCACCTAGTGAAGAGTCCTTCCCCAGTCTGGCGTCCTCTAGGGATGTCCAGCATAGCATAGCACACTGGCGTTCCAGCTCCTCCAGCTCCCTTCATGTTCAAGCCTCCTCCATCCCTTGTAAAGAAGATGGGAATGGGGTCTAATCTCTGTGTCTGCATCTGAGTATTGATTTCTCATCAACTCAAAAAGAACCCACTGCTCAGCCACAGCAGCCTGAATGGGCTTTTCTAGCAACCCCACTCTGTATGGCGACTCGAGACCTAAAGGGCATTAGCTAGTATGGGCTACCTGCTAACTACTTGGGCCAGCTTTACCCTGGTCCAGGACTGGAGTTCTCAGCTCTGGCAGCACATTTGAATCACCAAGGAGCTTTTAAAATTCCCAGCATGCAGCCTGGGTGTGGTGGCTCACGCCTGAATCCCAGCACTTTGGGAGGCCGAGGTAGGCAGATCACCTGAGGTCAGGAGTTGGAGACCAGTCTGGCCAACATGGCGAAATCTCATCTCTACTGAAAATACAAAAAAATTAGGCAGGCAAGGTGTTGGGCACCTGAAATCCCAGCTACTCATGAGGCTGAGGCAGAAGAATCACTGAAACCCTGTAGGCAGAGGTTGCAAGGAGCCAAGATCATGCCACTGCACTCCAGCCTGGGTGACAGAGGGAAACTCCACCTCAAAAAAATAATAATAAAATTCCCAACATGGAGACATGCCCCAGATCCATTAAGTAAGAATCTCTGGGGTGGGACCTGGACTTCAGAGATTTTGTTAAAGATCCCAGGTGCTTTTAGTGTGCAGGCTGGCATGAGAGCTGACCTGCCCTTTTCATTTGGCTGACATTTGTCATTTGGGCAAAGCCATCCTCAGGGTTCTTTAAATTTGTAAGATATTTTGGCAACTTGCACTGTCCCCCCAGAGCTGCTGGTTACATCCTCCCCTGAAGCAGCCCTCCCTGCCCAGTGGTGCGTGGGAGGGGAGGTGTCGCAGGCGCGTTGGAGGGCGCATGAAGTCTGGTGTGCTGTTTGCTCTTTCCTTCCTCCTGTGCATGTTGTGCTGCCCTGTCCCTTTACAAATGCTGTGTCCTCCTCCCTTTTGTTCTTTTAAACAAGAGAATATTCATGGTTTGAAGTTCATAGTCCAGAGGTTGTCACATTTCAGAGATATCAGTTGAAGAGATGTACACTTCGAAATTCAGTTCGGTTGCTGACTTTCACGAACCCTAAGGAAGGGGGACATGAATGGCCTATCAGACTTGAAGCAGAATAGGGAGAGGCACACAGGAGGGTCTAAGGCCAGACTGTGGTTAGGAGCGTCTTCCCTGACCAACAGGTGCCGCAGGGCTGATACATAAGTCGTGCATGTTTCAAAAGGGTAACTGTAGAGCCGTCTGTCTTGTGCACACTGCCTGGTCCCCTGAAATCAGGCAAGCAGAGGCGTGCATGCATGCACACTTAGCACACACACTCACCCCACACTCCAGCCAGACAGGCCAGAGTGGAGCCTTCCTGTGCACAGCCTTAGTGAGAATGACGTGGAAGACGATGAGAAGTTTAAAAAGTTAGTTCCTTCCTTTGTTAAGGTCTTAAGATGAAAAACATTATCTGTCCCTTGAAGGAAGTGGTATTTCTTTTGAGATGAGCTAATGGAAGAGGGAAATAAAAATAGCGGCCCTGGGTTCTTGATAAACCTGTTGCAGAGTTCCCATTCTGAGCATCCCAGGAGAAGCAAGGACCCATTTTAAACTCCGTCAAACCTGTTGATCTTGGGTTCACAGTCACGATGCTGATTTTCAGTTGTTCTGTAATGTGCTCCAACCCCTTATTTTCTGTGAATTTTGTAGAATTTCTCTTTGGTCTCAGGAGATAGCCCTTGATGCTAGAGAGGCTTCAGAACTGAGCTCTTCTTTCCCCGGATCCCCAGGGAGGAGGCCCTCGAGAAGTGCGCACATCCAGATGTGTGCACGTTTCTTAACTTTGCAGACAGACTGTACAGAAAGGCTCCTTGAAGTCCCTAACCAGAAGAGCCCCATTCCTCTCTGTCGGGGAAGAGAGGCCGGCACATGCTGGCTCTGGTTCCGCTTACTGTTGCTGTTGTATGTAAAGATGCCTCCTGGTGCTAGCTGGAGTTTGCTTCCAACTCTGCGTTCAGACACTTTCTGAATACTCGGAAAGTGTCAGGCACCATGCTGGGCATGGCATGGAATAAGGCAAGGCCCCTGCCCTCACTGGGAGTGGGAGTTGGCGGGGGGGGGCAGGTGAGCACCAGCCATCACAGATTCTATATCCTGGGGCCCAAAGAACAACAGCCCAGCCAGACCCTGGAGGAGGTGGAGCTGCTGAACCTCAGGAGAGCTGGTCCTCCACTGTTTCTTCCAAAGACTATATAGACCTGAATTTCCTCTTGTGTGAAAGCTATCTGAGCTGTGGGGTGGGCAGCGAGGGCTTGTGTAGGGAAGCCCACCTCTCTCCTCCTCACCCTGACTCAGTCTGTCCAGCTCCTCAGCAGCCCCACCAAAGAGTCTGTTGTCAGATGTACACTGCCCAGGCGTTTGGTCTCATGGGAACAGAGTGTGGTCCCAGGGAGTTTGCGGCCCACAGGCAGGCACCGCTGTTTGCCACGCTACTGGAGACATTCCGTTCTCTGGGGCTAGGGGGCGTGCTGCAGAGAGACTAGTTCCTGAGATCCATAGCCCTGACCAAGCCAAAAGAACTAGCCTCTCTGTGAGAAGCAGGGGCAGGCTCTGCATCTGTCTCTAGGGACAGTTGAGGTCTTGAGACACTGTTCTTACTGGATGCCTGTTAGCCTGGGCACAGCGTATCCTCGGACGTGAATTAGAAAGTGGTAGTGTGTCCGTGCCCACGTCCATGGCTGCCTGCCCTCAAGTCCAGCTCCAAGGAAAGCCACTGGTATTTTCTCAGGGAGGGAGCAGGTGTGTTGTCCAAAGACAGGAGGCATGCATTTTTTAAAAGGGGGAAATGCTGTCCAGAAACATTGACTCCTTCATGGTTCATTAATCCATTTTCAATCTTTGATTTCTTAAAGCCAACTGAAAGTGAAACTGTCCCTGTCCCAACTGCTACACCTGGGGTAAGATCAGCAACTAGTCCCCAGGGGCTGGGCCTTTTCCTTGAGTTTATTTGACCATGTCGAGTTTTCCACTGGTTTTTCTGTATTCTCCATGATTGTCCTTCCAGAACAGTGTCTGCAGTGGTTTGCATTCATCATCAGTGTCCAGTATTGTTGACCAGCCCAGCGTTCTCCTCTAACACAGTAGAACACGTGGACATGCATGTGCTGTGTGGATGCAGTTTCCCAAGCTCTGTGTTGTTAGCATGTAACTCTTCCTTTCATATCATGCTTTTTAAGATGAAAAGGCCCCAGAATCACATCTTCAGTTCTTACCTCTGTCACCTTTGCATCTGTTGCTGTTTTTCTGAAAGTGTTGCATGTTCTACTTTCCATTGGGTTTGACCTCTCCATGATAACCCTTCAGAACTCTGAAGAGAGCAATAGAATCTCCATCACCTTTTTCCGTCTTTTCCGAGTGATGCGATTGGTGAAGCTTCTCAGCAGGGGGGAAGGCATCCGGACATTGCTGTGGACTTTTATTAAGTCCTTTCAGGTAAGGGCCATGCTAAGGACTTCTCTCTTTGTCTTTGAAGATCATATGTAAGTCAATGATTGTGCCCGTCCTAGAGGTCCCAGGCTCCCCCTGTGTGGACTTAGGTCAATAGAACACATGGCATGCCGGAGAGACCCAACTTAGCATTTCTTGGGTAAATCCCATGAGATTACTTGCCTAAAGGAAACAGAAGAGAAAGCAGGAAGGACCCATAGCTGAGAGAGCTGCAGCATTTCCAAGACAGAGCGGTGTGGGGTCTACAGCCCTGCAGTGCTTCCGGGATGCCTGGCAGAGGTACATGAGAGTCCCAGGTCCCAGCAGACTGCCTGGAAGCCCAGCAGCCTCTCTCTGACGCCTTCTCCTCAGAAGGCTGCAGCAGTGCTGTCTGTTGACTGGTCTGGATAACATATCAGAAGCCACCACCTGGGCCAGCACGCCATCACTGGATTATCCAGTTCAGGATGTTCAGGCATAGGCCATGTCTCATTTGTCACCTCTGATTCTCCAGGCTGGTACAGCTCAGTTCTAGACTTTCCTGAGCAGAACCAGCTTTTCCTCTACCTGCCATTACCCTGCCTCAGATGTTCTAGCCTTCTGGACTGATTCCATTTGGAGAAGGAAGTATGGGAAATAGAGATTCTTATTAAAAGGTGCACCCAGGAAGGGAATTTGTGGATATGCACAAACATTAGAAAGTGAATCCTGCACCTTCATTTTTAAAAATTATTTGACTATTTTTCATTCAAAAGTAATAAATGTTTACAACAACAAATGAAGCTGTCCAAAGATAAATAAAGATAAAATTAAACTCGCCCCTCACCCACCCCTGGGATAACCAGTGTTACCAAGTAAGCGTTTGTCCCTAGTGGATGGAATTTTCACGGGTAAAAGGGAGAAGGGACAGCATTGGGGTGGGGGGCGATGCAGGCACTCCCAAGGGAAGTCACAGGTCCTGCTGGGGAGAGTGAGGCTGGAGGAAGGTAGAGTAGGGCCTCAGGCAGCTTAGCCTTGGACTTGCTAAGGCACAGAATCCTTGGCAGTTGTTATTCATGTAAAGTACCAAAACCTAGGAACAAACTGCTATAAAAAATAGATAATTCGGAGGTAATATCATCTCACTTTTTAAAGAAATTCTTCAAGATTCAATCTGCCACAGATAAGAAAGTCATGTTCCAGACTAGTGGTTCATACAAGCAGAAACTGTGCAAACAATAATCTTAAACATTTGGAAATCTACGAAGAAAATGTACATAGGTATGTTGAGGAAAGCCTGAAACAAACCCTGTGGGAGCCTGCTGAGCAGCCCAGCTGCGGGGAGGGCCTATTGTACCAGGCCAGGCTGGCAGGCACAGGTCCACAGCTGGCACAGGTCTGAAGGTGGCTGGGCACTTGTGAGCCACTGACTTTCTGATGAGCTCTCTCAGATAATAGAGAAAGCGGGTGTTTTAAGTGTGTGTTCCCAGAATTAAGCTTAACAATCTGGGCACCCTATGCATGTGGACGTGTTTGTCACATGTGATGAGGTAGACAGCAGTTGAGGAACATTCAATTAAAGGATGGGGGCTCTGTCAGACACTTGCATTTGGTGTTTCTGAAGAGAGCCACGCTTGGCGACCCCCCAGCTCACTCCTTTCCTTCCCTTGCCCTGCCCCCAAACTTAGCAGCCCTTTCAGAAGGTGTGCATCTTAAGGAAGGTATTTTGCATTCTACAGCAACAGCCACAAAGTGGCTCTTCCCCTCTGACCCAGTAATTCCACTCCTAAGACTTCACCCTAAGGAAATACTTCAGCAGAAGCAAGGTGATTTTGCATAAAGATACTCCTTTGCAACATTACCGACAGTACCATCCCCCAAAACATACCCACAAAACAAAGTGGAAGTACTCTAAGTGTCCAGTGTTCTGGAATGGTTTGATCAATTATGTTTTCACCTAAAAACTCCAGTAATGAATTTAGGAATTATCATGAGAGTGATGTGTCTGTGTTTAGGGTCAGGCTACAGGGTTGGTGACCACGGTGAGCCCATCCTGCCTCTATAATATTGTAACAGTGGGCGTGAGTGTGGATGGTGTCTTCAGGACTGAAGTAGTTGTGCAGTGCTGGGATTTGAACTGTTCTTCCTCGTGGTCAGGGTTCTTTCACTGTAACACGTGGAATGGAAAGGAAGCATGTAGCCTTTCATGGGTCTTCTCATGGGACAGCCAGCCGGTACTGAGCCCAGTGCCTTTTCTCTCCCAGGCACTCCCCTATGTGGCCCTCCTCATAGCCATGCTGTTCTTCATCTACGCGGTCATTGGCATGCAGGTAAGCTCCAGCCACCCCGCCCTCAGGGTCCCTTTCACTGGGTAGCCCCAAATCTGTAGCAAGATGTGCATTGACCAGGTAAAGCAGAAGCGCTGTGATTTTTTCAGCCAGACCCCTCTGCTGAAGCCATAGGAAGACACGAAAGACATGGCTGCTTGGGAGAGAACTCCAGGGGAGGCCCAGGCTCAGAAGAATGTAGAAAGCATAGAATGTGCTGAGAAAAGTTGCATTTCATGGCAGAAGAATTACGCTTTATCATAACAAAGTGAGATTCACTTGAAACTAAATATTTCCGGTTGCTAAGACTGAGGAAAGAAGCATGTGGCCCCTCATGGGTCTTTTCAGTCTGTGCTGAGCCATCGTGGGGACAGAAGGCTGGTGCTGAGCCAAATGCCTTTTGTGACCATTGTTGTACTTTAGTAGCTCACCTTTAAAAGGAGGCATGAAAATGGGCTCTTCTGTGACCCAAGCTGAGAGGCTGAGGCCTGTTTCCCAGTTCCTCCTGGGCGTGGGAAAGGGACCGTGCCTCCCAAACAGAGGAGCCCTAACACCAAGTGGGTGGTGGGATGGGTTGTGGATAGGAAGAAAATGTCCATAGGTATGTCGAGGAAAGCCTGAAACAAACCCTGATAACCCTGCCTCCCCCGGCAGAGTGGAGGGAGGCAGCCTCTAAGAGTGGAGGCAGTAGGAGAGCCCAGGTGCCTGCAGATCCCTGCTGGCAGGCTCCTTACGGATTCTCCACGTGTGCAGGTGCCATCTTTCAATAAAGGAGGGATGTAAGTGACAAAGAAATGAAGTGATTCTGTGATTCTAGGAGCAGAGAAATGGTAGTGCTTAAAAAAAAAAAAAAAAATCCTGAAAGCATAGAAGCATTGGCAGGTCTCTGGGAATCTTACCCAGAGTTATGAAACAAAAGTCAGCAAACTTGAGCCTCTGTGACTCAGCAGCACGTGGTTCTGTGTGCCCTGGAAGGTCTTTTATCACATATTTTCTCATATAAAAAAGAGCTGCCTCAGAACTGCAAACTGCATGACACACACCCCTCCGGATTCACCCAGCAAGCGTTTGTAAGCCTCTGCAGCCTTCTCTGGAATGTCAGACTGCTTCTAAGTCTCAAAAGTAAAAGTCTGTAGTACCCTCCCATTGCCCTGAAGGTAAAGCCCGCTATCCTGCTCGGGGTTCACAGCCCCTGCCTGTTGGCTCCTGCCCTTGCCTCCAGCCTGGTCTTTTATCTGTCTGCTCCTCACACATGTGATGTTCATTCCCTCGGTATCTATTCTGTCACCCTGCCCCTATGAGACACGGTGCTTCCTCCACTGGAAACACTCTTCACCTTTCTTAACACCTGATGTATCTTTCAGTTCTGAGTTTACATGTCACTTCCCCCTAGAGGTTCCCTGGCCCTGCCCCCCAGCCTTGGGTGGATGAGCCTGTCTCATGCTTCCTGTGTATCTGGACCACCCCAGTATCATCCTGGTGTTTGATGTTGCCTGTCTACCCTTGTGTCTCTCCCCCAGGGCAGGGGATCCTCGAACATGAGACTGTGCCCGTCTGGAGCACCATGTTCCCAATGTGTAACCCGCTGCCTGGCACATCGTTGTGCCTGGCAGATCTTTGTTGAATGAGTAAAGTGCCAGGTACCATGAGAAAACCTTAGTTGGTAAAGATCAAACCTGAGTTAGTTCTGAATTCACATATGGATTTTTTTTTTTTTTTTTTTTGCATGATGAAATCTATTCTGTTTTTCCTAAAACTTCTCCACCTAGATGTTTGGGAAAGTTGCCATGAGAGATAACAACCAGATCAATAGGAACAATAACTTCCAGACGTTTCCCCAGGCGGTGCTGCTGCTCTTCAGGTGACGGGACTGGCTGGTGTGGGCGGTGCTTCTGGGCAGGGATGTGAGTCTCCCGCTAGCTCTGGGTCCGGAGGAGGGACGGAGGACACAGGTTATTAAAGCAGTGTGCCTTTCCCAGTTGATTGTGATAGCTTTTTGTTTTTGTTTGTTTTGTATTCTTAAACACAGACCCTAGCATTTCAAACACAGGAATTTCACTGGATTGTTAAAACTGCTGTGGTAATCCTGATTGTGGTTGGCATAAGGTTTATTCATTTGGGAATTAGGCTACTTAGGACACAGGTAAAATTGTGGGATGTATGTTTACGCATGGAAGCATACACTAAACATGACTGGAAGACAGAAACATAGCAAAAACGTAGAAGCCTTTTGTATAGCCAGTGGGGAACATCCTAAGATGTATGATTTCACATTTTATAAGGTTGCTTTTAACCCCAGTTAATTAACTTTGTAAACAAGCTGCCCTCATAGAGAATTTTCTAGAGATCATGAAGTATTTCTAGTGACTCTAGTGACTGACTAACAAGTCATTTGCAAGTTAGGTGGTTTCTAACTCTGCCTTCAACAAAATTGAACATAGACTCAACTGCTTAAGTATTTTGGTCATTAAAAATAATTAATAGTCCGGGTACAGTGGCTCGTGCCTGTAATCCTAGCCCTTTGGGAGGCTGAGGTGAGTGGATCGCTTGAACTAAGGAGTTCGAGACTAGCCTAGGCAACACAGCAAAACCCTGACTCTACTAAAAATACAAAAATTAGCCAGATATGGTGGTGGGTGCCTGTAGTCCTAGCTACCGGAGAGGCTGAGCCCGGGAGGTCGAGGCTGCAGTAAGCCAAAATCACACCACTGCACTCCAGCCTGGGCAGAGCAAGACCCTGTCTCAAAAAATAACAACAACAATTAATGTTAATTATAATACAAATGTTTGAAGTAAATAAGACACAAAAACAAGCATCATTTATACAATTAGTACACTTGCATAAGATGATGGCTATAAATCAAAGGGAACTGCAGCAGAACCTCGGGTTACTGTGATAAGTTGCATGTGAAAATAAGTAGGAATTTCAGATTTTCATTAGCTCACATTGGATTTTCCCCAAATGACTAAGGTTTTGCTCTGTTAATGAGTTTTTCTCCCCTAAGTTCTAAGCTTTAAATTCCTTCTTTCCTCCACTAAAGCCCCTTTTTTCTTAATCTGAAAAAGGTGTGCGACAGGTGAGGCCTGGCAGGAGATCATGCTGGCCTGCCTCCCAGGGAAGCTCTGTGACCCTGAGTCAGATTACAATCCCGGGGAGGAGTATACATGTGGGAGCAACTTTGCCATTGTCTATTTCATCAGTTTTTACATGCTCTGTGCATTTCTGGTAAGTGCTCAAAGTAGCTACCCCTCTCAGTGTACAGATGCTTATGTAGCATTCAGTGTTCACACCAGTGACCTTGCCCTGTCCCATCGTTCAAGGACAGTTGATGTGGGTGAGCACTCTGGACTCCACTTGGCAGTTGAGGGCTTTTGTTTAACCAGGCACGTGTCACTGCTGCCACCTTTGTAAGCAGAGATTTGGTGCTCACTAATAGGCTTGGAGCAATTACCAACCACCTTAGCTTCTTAGGGCTCCTTTCTAAAATGTCTAAGCCAGTGTGTATGTTGGTGACTTAAGAGTGTGAATTATTTGGTGATAATGAAATTATAAAACTGCAATGTGTTTCAGAAGGCCTGCCTTCCCCAGGAGTTTTTGAAAGCCGTTCCAGAAAGCTAGAACCCCACTCTTTCCTTAAACATTCTCCAAATAGAAAGTTTTTACAATGTCTCTTGGAGACTTGGGTTCCCATGTTTCATTCCATGTAATTAGAAGGCCTATGCTAAGTTCTAACCCTATCCAGCTGCAGCTGAAGTTCTTCCCTTCTGATTTGCTTTTTCAGATCATCAATCTATTTGTGGCTGTCATCATGGATAATTTTGACTATCTGACCCGGGACTGGTCTATTTTGGGGCCTCACCATTTAGATGAATTCAAAAGAATATGGTCAGAATATGACCCTGAGGCAAAGTAGGTTGAAAAAGATGCGCTTTGGTGTGTGTGGGTGGATTTTGGAATGTCAGCTGTGGTTTTTGTGGAGTGGACTGAAAGTTTGGGCCAGCTGGTACTGTTCCTGGACCTTGTGTTCTATTTTACTTCCAGGGGAAGGATCAAACACCTTGATGTGGTCACTCTGCTTCGACGCATCCAGCCTCCCCTGGGGTTTGGGAAGTTATGTCCACACAGAGTAGCGTGCAAGGTGAGCGTCCTGTGTGCATGTCTGACAGCCTCTTGTAGACGTTCCCTTCATTTAACAGACACTTGGTAAGTGACACGGCCAGGCCTTTGTCAGGTGCTGGGGATGCAGAGATGAATAATACATGGTTCCTACCTCTGGAGAATGCTCAGATTTATAACTTTTTGAACACCCTGTCAGGAACCATCAGAAGAGGAAGGGAATTCTGTAATTTGTCATTGCATGGATGGTGGGGAAGGCGACATTTCAGTCAAGTTCAGAAGGAACATAGGAGTTTGTCAGAGGGAGGAAAGGCTCAGAAGGAGGCAGGAGAATGGACGGAATGGCAAAGGGTGAGTCACTGGGTCACCCTTGGGCTAGGACGCAAGAGGAAGTGCCAGAAGGCCCCAGGCACAAGCTGAGCCTTCTCTGGCCTGCTGAGGCCCAGGAGAATGGGGAAGAAACACGAATTTCAGGTTTCTGTGTTAGGAAGGTGACTGTTGGCAATGGAGAAGTAGACCTGAGGCAGGAGGACCAACCAGGAGACCCAGAACAAAGGCAGCAGAAGTGGGAAGAGAGAGGAGTGGTCGCTCCGAGATCCACTTAGGACAAGGACTCAGTGGCCTGGGTGAGGGGAGTGGGAGTGTGAGGAGAACGCCTCTCCCAGCCTTAGCAGCGGGGGACACAGTGCTATGTGTTCCACACGTCCCCTCTGCTGCAGAGCTTTGTGGCCATCACAGGAGATGGGTCCGTTTTCTGGCACACCAGGCCCTGGTCTCTCAGGGATGGACCCAGGTCTCCCATTGCAACCCATTTCTGTGTTTCCATGCCAGAGCATGCTCTCAGGGACCCTCAATGAGACTTTTCCTTCCACAGAGCTCACAGTGCAGCACTTTACATTTGTTGTAGCAACAGAAAAGGGTTTCTGTTTTTTCAAGGAGAAATACAGGATTTGCCTCTTGAAACTCTGCCTTTATAGACATTCATCCAGCCTACATAGCAACTAGTTCTTGTTCCTCGTGGATCCAAGGAGATCCTGGGGTCAGGTGTTTTACCACTCCAGCGTGCTGAGCCAGATCTAGACAGAAACCAAGGTAGCAAAACAGAGTCTAAAATGTGTTTCAGACTCTCAAAGAAATGCCCTGAGCCAAACTCATGTCCCATGCCCTGAAAATCCAGAAAGCCCTATAGGCAAGTCTGTAGGGTGCTTGCCTCTCCTGAGGCCGGAGTCTGGAGATAGAAACAGAGGTTGACATTTTTTTTTTTCCCATAAACTTCCCAGTACTAGCCTCTTTTCTGCTTTCCAAGAACAGTATGGGATCCAGCTCGCTAATGTCGTCTCGTGTGTAAATTTCCAGACTCTTTTACACAGAGCTTTCAGGTGTCCTTGAGGCACAGTCATCCATTTTGCTGACGCGGGAACTTGCCAGGAAAAGTGAACAAATGTCCCGGGTTCCTTGGCTGCCTGTGCTGGTTTGGAGAGGGGGCTGGGGGTTGGAAGGAGGACTAGGAATTTGGGTGGGATGGACTATGCAGACACAAGATTCCGATACATCAATACGGAAGAGAAAAAATCTTTTTCTTTTGGAACATGAAGTTTTTCAGTATTATCAACATTACCATTTATTTAGTGCTTGCCATGTGCCTGACACAAAACTCTTTGTGTCTATGAGTCCTTTAACCCTTGCAAGGTCCCATCCATTGGGCATGTCATCAGCATTTACAGGTTGAAGTGACTGGGGCCCAGAGAGGGTGTCCCTCACCCACATCCCCTCCAACTCTCATTGCTGGTGCTAAAGGGATCATGAGATAGAAGAGGAGTGGGGAGCGTGGATCCTGCTCTGAAAGACCAAACCCTGGGAGAAGCCATGCAGATTCATGCAAAATGCTACAAGATGTACATAATGGTCTCACTAGGAAGGTTCCTTGAAGGGAATAGTAGTGGATCCTGTTGGTTGAGAACCTAAGTTCCAGGCCCTGTGCCTGGCCCACTGTGATTTACTTCCTTTAACTCTCACAACAGCTTTAAAAATGTGCCTGAGCTGGGCACGGTGGCTCACACCTGTAATCCCAACATTTTGGGAGGCAGGAGGATCCCTTGAGGCCAGAAGTTCAAGACCAGCCTGGGAAACAAAGCAAGCCCTCATCTCTAAACAAACGAACAAACAAACAAATGTGCCTGAAATGGAGATCTGACCCTAAGACCTCCATTGGGGTTGATGAAAAAAGGAGAAGACTGCTTGAACAGTGAGGTTTCACTGTTTAAAAAACAAAATACATCATCTGCATGTTAGCGTTTATATTTCATGACTAAACCTTTGATCTTTGTCATCCCAGAGTCCCCTAAATGATAGATTGTATTAATCAGGGTTCTCCAGAGAAAGAGAGCCAGTAGGATGGATATGGAGATGTATATGTGTATATGTGTGTGTGTGTGTGTGTGTGTGTGTGTGTGTGTGTGTGTATTTGTGTATGTATACGTATATATACGCATATGTATATATACATATACACACACACAGGTTTGTCATGGGGAATTGGCTTATGTGATCATGAAAGCTGGGAAGTTCCATGGTCTGCCATCTGCAAGCTGGAGCCCCGGGGACCTGGTGGTGGTGTCCAATCTGAGTCTGCAGTCCTGAGAACCAGGGGAGCCCATAGTGTAAGCCTCGGTTGAAGGCAGGAAAAGACTGGTGTCCCAGCTCAATCAGGCTGGCAGAGAGAGAATTAAATCTTCCCCCGCCTTTTTGTTCTCTGTGGGCCCTCAACAACAGGATGAGGCCCACCCACATTGGGGAGGGCATTGCTTTACTTACTCTACTCTACCAATTCACATGGTAATCTCATCTGGAAACATCCTCACAGACATACCCAGAAATCATGCTTAACCAACTGGGCATCTCATGGCCCAGTCAGCTTGACACATAAATTAACCATCATATGAGTAACCCCCAAGTGGCTGTTGAATTGAATTGAGGGTTAACTAGAAAAGAGAAGAGTGATAAGCGGAAAATAAAGATCCATCAGGATATGACTGTGATCACTCATTTGCCCTCTACAAAGAAATTTTCTTTTCTGTTTACAGAGATTAGTTGCCATGAACATGCCTCTCAACAGTGACGGGACAGTCATGTTTAATGCGACCTTGTTCGCCTTGGTTCGAACGGCTCTTAAGATCAAGACCGAAGGTGAGCATTCCCTGGCAGCAAGACAAGATGGTAGGAAAGGAAAGAGATATCACATCCCACCTTGCCTTCCTAATCTAGGCCTTTTCTTGGCCAAGGGGAGGCCCTGGCGAAGGGGCTGGGTAGAATGGGGATGTCCATGCTGGGTTGACTGGCTGGCCCCTGCCTCCTGCCTCCTCATTCTTTCTCTCCTTCCTTTATGCTTCACTCTGTCCCAGAATGTTTTGAGTTGACTCATACCACTGCTTACTACATAGCAGGGGAAACAGGTAAGGTGTCAGAGCAGAGATGGAGCCATCACAAATGAACTCAGAGCCATTCCTTACTAGTTACATGACCTACACTAAGGGATTTCACTGGTCTGAGCTGTAGTTTCTTTCTCCATAAAAAGGAAATAAATACAGGGATGTCCAGGAAGTCCTGAGAATGAAATGAGATGATGTCTACAAAAGCTCCTCTGCAGTGCCTAGCACATAGTCAGCACTTGGGAAATATGGTGGGATCAGCATCTTCCCAGCTAAGAGACCAACCAGCCCAGAATGGCCTTCACAGCCACACTCAGCCCTGGTCAAATCCTGGCAAAACAGGCACTAGAGTGTGGCCATTGGAGCTGGCTCAGTGGTGACCTCAGAGGTGGAATGGAAAGCAGATTGCAGCAGGTTGAGGAGTGACCAGGAGGTGTGGGAGGTGGGAGGTGTAGACCTCAAGGGGAGCTGATTCGCTGAGGCACTAGTGGAGGAGAGGGAAGAGGAGGCAGCGAGGGACCCATGCTGAGTGCAGGCAGGTGACTTCTTCCAACCCTGGAGCCCAGGTAGCCTCGGTCCAACAAAGCCAGCCTCTTCCAGCCTAACAGGGCCCCTTTGTAGCATGCTTGCCTGTACCTGGCCCCAGGCCAGCATTCTTAGGGGTTCTAGAAGGCAGAATGGTCTTCCATGCTGACATGTTAGTTGAAAAAGTCAAGCGTCAGCTCATAATAAAAGGCCAAGTTTATGTTGTACGGAGGAGTACATATCGTAGGAATTGAGAGTCTTATTTGGGTGAAATTTAGGCTGGATCTTCAAGGAAGGAGGTACGATTTGAAACGACCAGTGAAAGAGCGGAAGGCAAAGGCATTCTGGGCTGGAAACTGGAAAGCAAAGAGTAGGTCCTGGCTGTGGGAGGGTAGGATGGAATCAGAGTGGGACAGGCCATGAATTACAGGGCGAACCATGTTTGTTCCCTTAGTGGAGGGACTTCCCACAGGGAAGGGGTGATTACTATTGCTGAATATAGGAAGTGTGCTTGCCCCTGACTGGGGTGAGCCCGGCGTGAGGGGAGAGGCCGGCGTGAGGGGAGAGGCCGGCGTGAGG
>NW_022436963.1:5253262-5378957 GCF_009761245.1 Sapajus apella
GGGAGAGGAGGCCGGCGTGAGGGGAGAGGAGGCCGGCGTGAGGGGAGCCCCATCAGAGGGCAGCATGTTGATCCAGGTCAGGCTGGGATGAGGCTGTGCAATCTGAGGAGAAGCTGGGGAACAGAAACAAGCCTTGTTTTCCCCTTTTGTTTTTTGAATCCAGGGAACCTGGAGCAAGCTAATGAAGAACTTCGGGCTGTGATAAAGAAAATTTGGAAGAAAACCAGCATGAAATTACTTGACCAAGTTGTCCCTCCAGCTGGTGGTCAGTGCAGTCTGTTTCCTAAGTAGTCCTTGGCCAGTGCATTGGTTTTAATGCTAGTGTCTCCAGAAAGGCCAGAGAATGTTTGCAAAATGCTTTATATATCAGTTAGAACATTAAGGCCAACAGATAAAGAAAGCCCTTTGGCCATTTGGTGTAATTCTTTGGGGGTAATTTGAAGACCATTCCAAACAAAGAAGAGGCTTCAGTGAAAAACTAAAACCCACATGGCTGGAGCAGGGCTTTTCTTTTTGGTGAAGGAATTAATGTTTGAGGACAAGATCATGATCTCAAAGTGAAAAGCCTATATTTTTTGTCCAAAATGAAATATTCAGAACTAGTTTCCAGTTACCCTTCAGTATATTGTTGAGAACGTCTCATGAAAAATAGCTTTCAGGAAATTGTGTTTTTGAAATGTTCTTATCAAGACTGAATTTACTATCATAATTACCAAAGATGCCCTTTTTACTAGCAGGCATGCTTATTTCCTTTTGTTATTTATCACAAAATAACTAACCTTCAAATTTTTATAAATATATATAACATCTATATCTATCTATATATGTATATATACACACACAGTATATATATATATATATATATATATATATATATGCATACTATTTTTGCCTTTTTATTTAAATACATGTGGACTTAGACATTAAGATGGTTGTTTTTGACTGTTCTGTTTCTAAGTTTTAAAGGTGCAGGATCTGTTCAGCCAGTTCAGCATTCTAGCATCCTTGGGCCATGGGCATGGGATGAGCCTTTGGTGTGCCTTGTGACAACCAAATTTTTATAGCGTTGCTGCCTTCACAGCTTTCGACACTGGTCTGGCTCAGGTCAGGGAGCTGACTTCAGGACCGGGGCTAGGACAGCGACCAAGTCCTCTCCCTCTGAGAAGGTCATGAGCTCTGGCTCTTGGGGTGCAGAGAGAGCAGCATGCCAGCCAGCTCTGCTCCTTGCCATGAAGCAAGAAGCAGCGTGAGCTTTTGTTGCTGAAGGGATTACCAGTAGCTGGTGCGGCCACCAGCTCAAAGCTGGGGAAGATGGCCCAGTAAGAAATGATAAAAGGAAAAAACAAAGAAACAACAACCACCAAAAAACCCACACACACAAAACTCCCACCTACAGAACCTTGGCTTCCCACAGGAGAACTGATACTGCACGTTTAAAACAACTCTTTGGTTTTCGTTATTTTCCTTTTAACTGCGCATCCAAGAGCTTGCATGGCTTAGATGAATTGCTTTTGAAAAATTGTAACAATGTGCTTGAGCTTTTTCTGCAGCCTGCATTCCTTTCACCTCTCAGTCTTTCAGAATATTCTGAAGCAATTCTGTTTTAGGGTGGTGGCATGGAATCAGAGTTATCTCTTGCCAACTGTATTCCCCTACATTGTTTCTTGAAACACAGATGCATGCTTCAGAATAGTGGGCTATGCCTGTCTATGTAAACCTTCCTCCCGCAAGCCGAGGACCTCCTCCTCCCTAGGTCCACCTGACATCTCTCTTGGAACGCCACCTTCATCACGACCAGCCAAACTCCCACGTTAATACCCATCCACATGAGATGCCCTTGGAGGGTGTCATTTGCATTGCCCTGAAATTTCATTTTACCAAAAGAAAAGTCCAGAATTTAGCTCACCATCTAAGCTCTTGTCCTTTGAAAAGCTGATCAACTTATAGCTTTACCAGACTTCTAATAGAGTGGAAATCTTCTTTCTTGGTCCAATAACTGGACCTAGCCTTTTCTCTGTTTCTTAACATGGGTTAGAGTTTAAGATGACAAGTTTTAATGCATTCCACAGCGGCAGCAAAAGGCAGTGTGAAGCCCAAGAAGAGAGAAATGGGGCCTTAGGAGGAGACTTAGGAGCTCTGCAAGCTACCTGCCATTGTTGACTGATGTCCTCAGCACAGGGCTTATGTGGCTGAATCTCATATAAGCACTGTGGCCATCAAGGAAGGTCAGAAGGCAGTGGCTATCAGGCTTTGGTGCACAGACTCTGCAACAGTTGCCAGGCAGGGCTTTGCTGTCCCCTTTCATCATTTGCCTGTCTCTCCTCTTTTATCTTCCAGTAGACCCATGTCCCCAACCTTTCCTGCATCACAGCACACTTAGAAAGGATAATATTTGTATACCCCTCTGGGCAGCAGATGTGGAGTTCTTGAGGCTGAGGGCCTCGATGTCCCCTACATCATCACCTGGTCAAAGAGCAGGAGACTGGGTGAGGCCAGCCTCCACTCCAGGTGGCTGGGACTGGCAGGTGTGGGGTACTCAGGAAGTGCCTCTTAGCCCTGATGATGGAGCTGAGTAGGATGCTTGTTGTAGGTGGCTTTGCTGGAGTGCCAGCCTGGCTCTGTGTGAGCTTGATAATGAGGTCAGGAGTGAACTGTGGATCTGTGGATACACATCATGCTTGCTTCACTCCCAGTGGCCCAGGGGCCTTGGCTGCCCCCTTACCATCAGTGCTGAGCTGCCTGACTTGCCTTATTTCTGCCTCTCAGCTCAGTTGATCACCTCTGCTCTTCAGCCTTCCCCTGCCGTCTCATGGGTCCTTCCCCTTCATTTCAGAAGCTCTCTCTCCTCCCTAGGACTCTCCTCCATACTTGACCTGGATCCTTTGCATCTTTGCCCTGAAGCGCACACTGAGCTGCCTCCATCTCCTTTTCAGTTCTGAACCCAGACAGCCTCCTTGCATTCATTCTTCCTCTTCCTTCTTGTTCTGTCCTGCTATAGCTTTGACTTTTCTTGTTCTTAGGAACTCTCCCTTGGGCCGAGTCTCTTAATTAGCTCATTGTCTCAATGGAGAAGACGAAGTGACCCTTGAGTCCTCTCCTGCAGGGCCCTAGGTGGGTCCACCTCTGCTCTGGAAGCTGAAGGGAGATCAGGGCTAGGCCTGCATTTGCCGGAAGCATCCCAGTGTGGAATGAGGTGTGGATCTTCTGCAGGTAGAGCCAGGGCTTTTTCTGGGCCCCACAGAGAACCCTCAGAGCCCTGGACTACAGAGGAAGGCTGTGGCATGGCAGGTCACTAGAGAAGCTCCCTGGGGCCCCTGGAGGTACTAGGCAGACAATAGTGCGTCCACCTCCCATGTGCAGCCTGGTTAAGGGATATGCTTGCATGGTGGGAGAGGCAGCTCCAAAGAAGCTGGCAGCCAGTGTGGCTGGAGACAGCCATCTCCAGAGAGGTGGTGTGGAGGATAGGACCCCAGACTTGGGAGCACACTGTCCTGTGTTCAGGTGCTGGCTAGACCAACCTGGGCAAGTCATTTAGCCTCTCTCCATCTGTTGGGGGCACGGTGAGCAGATCCACCATGTCAGAGTTGTGAAGAGGCCATGAGACCCATATGGAATTCTTCTGACAAGGGGCTTGGCTCTTATAGATGTCCAACAGTAGGGGCTGGTGAGAGCTAGAGCTGATATTCCAAACACATCCAGAGCAAATGGGGAGGCTAGAGAGCACAGCGGGGGGTGAAGTATCAGGACCTGAGGTCTGTGCTCACCTCCTGCCTTCTTGCCTATGGACCTTCCATCATTAGACAAGCCTGAGACCACTTAAGGACCGTGTTTTACAAGCTACTCAGAGCCTATCGCTTCCCTGGGTGGCCCCCTACACCACTCCAGGCCAGACAACTTAGACAGCCTTCTCACACAGTAACACCAAGCAACTTCTGACAGGGAGAGCTGGAGAAGCAGCCCAAAGTGGCATCTCCAGTGAGAGCCACAAGATGTTGGCAGCACCTCCTGCATGGGCACTAAGGGAAGCCCACCCAGGGTGCATTAGTGAAGGATGATGGTTTTCCATGTCCCCGCCCCCATCAAGCTCAGGATCCATGTCATTCTTTACCTGCCTCCTCCCATAGAGTCCTCATGTCTCTTCTGAGAGGCTTATCTCCATTTTAGAGATGAGAACACAAGCTCAGAGTGGTTGAACCCCTTGCCTCCTGATCAGCATGTAACTCTTGCAAGGGCAGCCTGGCCTAAAAGCCACCTGCTTTGCAGCCTGTGGACCAGCAGCCATTCCTTCTCCCAGCCTCTGCAAGTCATGGTCTGTGGCCCCCAGGGCCCCACATGGCTCCACACACATGGGATGGGCTACTAAAGTGATGGTAAGCTTTACCCTCAAGAGACACAGCACACTGAAGATCCGGTGGGGAGCAGCCATGGGAGACCCATGGGCACATTTACATGTCCAAAGTGGTTTACCATGAGATAGCCAGAGCCTCTATTCTGCCTCATGCATCACCTTTAAAGTCATCAGCAGAGTTCTGATTCCCCAACCATACACGTTGGAGGTTGTTTCTGAACAAAGCAAAAATAAGCCCAGCTCAACTTTGAGGTTGGTTGGACCTGTCACTACAGTGCAGAAAATGAGCTGTTCAGAATTACGTACCAAGAAATGGTATATGGAGCTTATTGGCAGAGAATGCAGGAGCGAGGAGCTCGTGAAAATCTGATTTTGCAGTCACTTTTCTGAACCTTCCTCTCCTTATGAGCGTGTATGTCACCTTTCTAGGTCTCTATCTTGAGATGTCGGGATTTGGATGGTTAATTGCCCTTGATAAGTTTATGGTAGTTATACATGCAAATCCCTATGCACAGGGGTGAAATGTGGCCCGTGAAGCCTCTTTTTGCTTTGTAATTTTCATTTTAAGTAAATAAGACAGCATTTCATAGTGTTACTAATATGCTGCTCTAGTAAACTCATAAGAAATATATTATTTTCTGCAACCTAGAATATCAGTTCATTTAACTGACACTAATTTTGAGCCTTAATTTCTTTGCAAAACCTTGCTTTTTGCTGGTTTGAGACTCCCATGTTATATGCTGAGGGCTCGGTGCCTTCTGCGCCGCACCACCCACCCCCCTGCCCCACCCTGCCCCTGCCCCTGCCCCTGCCCCAGCCAGAAGCAAGTGTTTAGGCTCTTGGTCTAATGTGCTGATTCGGGAGAGCTCTGTCTGGTCTCTCCGTTTAGATGATGAGGTAACCGTGGGGAAGTTCTATGCCACTTTCCTGATACAGGACTACTTTAGGAAATTCAAGAAACGGAAAGAACAAGGACTGGTGGGAAAGTACCCTGCGAAGAACACCACAATTGCCCTACAGGTGAATTGTTGTCTCCTTCTGTTTTCTCTTTTCACTAACGATTTTACAAGCTTATTTGAAATACTAGAGAGCTGCCTATTCATGGTTGAGCAGTACCACCAGGATTTTGTTTAAAGTGAGATACTACACACTCCCCAAATGTGGACTAGAGATACTACACACTCCCCAAATGTGGACTAGCCATTCCTGGGCCACGAGGTAAGTGCTTCCCTCCCTGTTGCCTCCCCCATAGAGTCCCGCACCTGCCACCACCCACGTGGCAGGGCTGCCGGGACAGAAAGGAGCGAGCGCTGCCCTCGCACCCTAGCCCCGCCAGGCAGTGTCCTCCAAGCAGGCACCCACCTTCCCCACAGCCCTGGGCTCCAGGGTTCTGGCTGCCTAGTAAATGAACAGCTTTCCATCTGAACGCAAGTGCTTTGTTTTGTTTCTGTTTGTTTCTTACCCCACTGCTTGTTGGTTTTTGGTCCATTTCAGTAACATTCATCACCTCCTAGTATGTACTACGTGTGTGTGCGTGTGTGTGTGTGTGTGTAGTATGTACTACGTGTGTGTGTGTGTCTCTAGTATGTACTCTGTGTGTGTGTGTGGTGTGTGTGTCTGTCTGTCTCTGTGTGTTGTCTCCTGATGGCTGGGAGGCCAGCTGTGCACCTGCTATGCTCTCACACCCCAGCCAGCCTCTGGGCCCTCTCCCTCCTCCACCTGAGTCCCACTCCAGGCTCCTAGAGTGTGGATGTGGTTTTCAGGAACCTCTGGCCCCAGCCAGGGTCCATGCATGTGAGAAATGTAGAATCCTAGGAAACCCCAAAGCTCTGGGATGGGAAGCAGGTATGTGGTGGGGACAAGAAGGCACGATGGGGACCAGGAGGAAGAGGGGCTAGGAAGGTGGTCTGTGAGTGCTGTGAATGAAGGAGACAGGGCAAAGAGGGAGAAGATGCTAAGGACAGGGAAGAAGGAATCACAGAGGCTGGCAAACCATCTGAAACAACTGTCCAAATGAGTCAGAAGCCCAGTCACCTCTGCTGCCCAGAGTGCTCTGAGTCTATCATGGATACGATAAAGAATTTTTAAAAATCTACGCTAAAATTTTATGCCCCTGTTCTCAGCACATATTAAATTTGGCCTTGTAGATATTGATAAGGTTCAACATGGAAGAGTCCTTCACTCTTCTCCAGGATAAAATGCCCAGTGTTGTTGTGTGTTCAAAGTGATGGTAACAACCAAAATGAAGGCTTATCTTTGATTTTGCTGAGAGAGAGAATATGAATATGAATATGAATGACAGCCAATGAATGAATGACAAACATGGGCTGTGTTTGTATCTGGTGGGTTGGTAGATGGCCTTGTGTGACAGTGACCTGCTGATTTGTGGTGAAACCTCTGTTCTACCCAAACAGCTGCAGGGGCGGGGGAAAGAGGCATATGTGGGTTGGCAGGTGAAGACGTTGATCTTCCTTCCTTAGATCATGTATCCTAAAGGTAGCTGAGGGAATCCTAGGCTCGGTCAAACAGCCCATTGCCATCTCAGGCGGTGGGATTTACAAATGAAGCTTTCTCACTTCCAACCAATCCAGTTTGTAAAAGTAACAGCTCTCCTTCTGGATTGCAGTTCACAGCTAGCCTCAGAGAGACAAAGCAAACTGCAGAGATATGTTTGCAGATTGTAAGAAGTCTCTGGCCCATCTGTCCTTGAGGGCAGTGTGGCCAGGTTGGGTGCGAGGAGAGGGAGTAATGAACATGCTTCTGCAGGCTTGCCCTTAAAGTAACCCCTGGCCAGAAGACGAGGCTGGTTAGATTGTTTAGTTCCATTTCCCAGTGCTCTTGGCTTGTAGGAACTGCTTATTGTTCTGGGGGCCTAATTGGAACCAGAACTTGATGACTTTCCTGGAGGGGGGAACAGAGTCTGTCATCAATGGTCAATGTCCTAATTTATAGCCATCAAGTTAGCTAGGTACCGTAAGAATCTTACATTTTTTGTGGAAGGCATGGAGGCCACTTGGATGCAGGGTTATTTATACTTTTTCTGAACCCAAGACTTCCCAATTAGATAGCTTCAGCACTTTCTCTAGTGGCTGGAAATGGTGTTCTGATGTTTTAATACATGCAGAAACAACACAAGGTTAAGTATTTATCAGATTTCACATATTGGATTTACTGAGTCTTACGTCGAAGGGTTGAATGGCATGAATAATATAGTGGCAGGTCATGGGTTAAAAGACTCTCTTACATTGCATTGCAATAATGTTGAGGGTTTCTCCTAAATGTTTTTATTTTATTGTTTATAGAGTTTCATTTTACTGGTGAAATGCAAACATTTCTAGTTAGACGATACCAACATATTTTCACATGGCTCCAATGGGAGCTGAAGCATTGTCTGTAATTTATGTTGAGAATGCGGCCTAGAAAATTAAGTTGTGTTCATAATCTTAACAGATAAACTGAAAATGTACTTGATTCTAAAACATTAAACAGAATTTTTTTTTGTCTCCTTGAAGGATAATTCGAATTGCATTTTGGCTTCCTGTGCTGTAGAAATGGCTGTGAGTGTGATTTGTTACTCCATGTTTAATTAGCATGAGGAGGCATTCCTTTCTGCGTGATGAAATACTGGGTGGCAATGTAGCAGTTAGGAAAATATGGTGGGATGGCAGTTCCACCAGTGTAACTAGGACAAGGACACAGCCTTGGGAAGCCCTTGAGAGTGGGCGTGGCCTGTTGAGATCGGGGATGACTTGCCTCCTCCCATGACAGGGCGCCCCATGGCTGGCAGACTGATTGCTAATGGAAAGTGGAGCGTGGCCGTCGCAGTGTGAGCAGAAGTTTGGACCTAGGCATGTGCGTGCTTGTGCTGCGTAGGGTGCAGTCTGTCTGAACAGCTTTCAGAACGGGCCCAAGACCTCTGTGCCCCCACCCCAGAGAATGGTTTTTCAAGGACACACAGAAACACTGTGGTTTTGAACCCTGTGGGCTCCATCTGATCTCCCTGTGTTCAGACCAACTGCAATGCTGCCTCCCTGGTGAAGGGGAATGGCTTGAGCTCCTGGATCCGTGTGTGGGGAGGAGCTCGGCATCCGGTGTCTTCTGGCCTCTGTGGTCTGAATGAGTGTGCAGTTTCCATCCTTCCATCCATGTTCATCATTAAAACCAACCTTCTCTCCAGCCCCTCTACAGAGGGAACCAGAGAGAAGCTACATCCAGCCTTTTTTACTTTCCTCTTGTGCATCTCCTACATGCCATGTTCACTTTAGGTTGACACAGCATTCGCTCATCATCCATTGTTGCTACATCCGAGTGACCTGCAAGTTTCCACGAGGGGCAAATAAATAAAGGAACACAGCCATGCAGCCACGAAAACTCTCAGTCCCCTTCCCAGCAGACAGCAGTGCATGCCGAATGTCCCATCAGACCTTCTAGATGAGGACATCTGTGCAAGTTACAGACACTAATTTGTCCAGTGTCTTGTGGATGAGAGAAAGACCCCAAAGTGGGATAAGTTTTGTTCATTTCTTTTTCTTTCAACATTCAAGAATTTCCTTTCTGCAAAAGACACGCACTCCGGTAGAAGCCGAGGACACTGTGTTCCCCACTCATCCCAGATGGGATCCTTCCCATCTCCATTGTAGGAAAGCTTTGGAGGGATAGTCCTTTTGCCTGCTTGGAAGTTTGGTTTAAGGAAGAGACCATTATTCCTCACTATAAAGAATTAGGTTGTTAGGTTGAATAATTGTACAGATATGCCCAAGCTGCCAGATGGTGATGCAGCTGGTTGAGGGGAGATGTGGGTGGTATGTAAGAAGCAAAGGACTCTCAGCCCCCGAAGTGCCCCATGTGGCCTTCTTAGGGAGGCTCGGTGCTTAAAGACTGAAGAAAATGGGATCCTTCACAGAGATTTAACCTGTAGAAGGTCAAACACCTGTTACCTGGTCATCTTAGTCTAAAAAGTAGTGGAGTTTTGTTTTATTTTTATTTTTTAAAAAAGCATGATTCTTCCTGAAGCCATCAAAAGGCTCTTTTTAAATTTTTTTCTTTTTTTAATCTAAGAGGAGAACAGATGCTAACAGATGAGATTTCACTGGCTGATTCGTTTGTTTCAGATGCTTGAACGGATGCTTTAAAATTTTCTGCCTGAGCTACGGCACCAAGCTGGTTAGTCGGAAGGCGTTTGTGGCTAAGGCCTTGAAAGGGAAAAGTCTCAAGTGGGCTTATTTCTACTGAAACAGCATTTCGGAAGAAATGCAGGAAAACGCAGACCCAAGGCCCCAGGGAGACCCCTTCCAAGCAAAGCACTCCTCCGGAAGGTGGAAGCGGGGCCGTGGCTCATCTGCGGAGCCAGGGCTGCCTGTCGCGGACGTTGCTCACGGTGGTTCTTTTTCATGAAAGGGAACGTACAAGGCTTAACAGTTTTCCCTTCCAAGCAGAGACTCAGAGAAAGGGAAAGAGTGAGAGAGAGCAAAGGAGGGGGACAGCTGCCCCACAGAGAAATGAAATGAACACAACTTCCTGATGCTGGCCAGTAAAACAAAAGATTAAAAAAAAATAAAAAGATTAAGCAGACCTACCTAAGGTGGGCATCTGACTCTGTTCCAAAGTCCTGCATCCCTAGTTTGCCCGAACTCCCAAAGACTGGCAGGCCCCTCGGCACTGAGCTGACAGAGTTCCTTTTGTATGCCAGTCCGCCATGACCTCCTGAGCATTCTGCCCTGCTCTCTGCAGTGACCCAGTCCAGAATGCAGTGAGACGTGGACAGGCCGGGAAGCTCAGATACACCCATTGAAACTAACACATACACCCGCATGCCAAAACCAATCCAGACAACACCTCAGGTTCCATCTTAACGTGTCCACAGGAAACACCACCACACCCAAACCTCATCTAACATTGTTCGTCTTTAATTCGTGCTCAGAGCCAGTCTGGGGATGCCTCTTTGGAAGCAGTGTGGTCTAGTTTCAAGGACACCGGGAGTCAGGGAACCTGGGTTCTAGTCCCAGCTTCAGCGTTCACTTGCTGGGTGACCTTGGGCAAGACACTTAACCTCTCTGTGCCTCAGTTTCCCCCATCTGTAAAATGGGGTTAATAATGTCGACCTACCTCACAGGGCTGTTGTGAGGAATAGCTAAGTGATTGTAAAGCACTTTGAACGTATAATTGCTTATTATTAAGACTACAACAATAATAATATCATATGCCTGTTTACTACCAGAACTTCAAGAAATTCTTGTTTTCCTTTGATCTCTTTTCTGTTCTGTACCGTACTTATCCATTGAGAAGGAGAATTACCCCCTTTTAAAGATATCTAGGCAATGCACAAAGATGTCAACAGAGGTTACTCTGCAGGTTGCATTTTTACATCTTAAGAACAGCAGAATTTTGCCCAAGAAGTTGGTTGATGAGAGTATCTCATCTTGAATTCTCAGCTGATTCCAAGTGGTGATTGGAGAGTCTGTACATCTGATGCTGAGCCCAAGACACCTGAAGTAGCCAGTTGGGGTTTTAAGGTCAATATTCCAAAGTAGCCATTGTGCAGAGGTTATGGGGAAGAATCTAAAAAATTTGAAGTCTCTTAACTGTGTAGAGAAAAGAAGGGCTTATGAGCCCCTTTCACCTGCCCTGATGTGTATAGGCTGGAAGCTGCGTGTGTGTACGCGTGTGTGTGTATACATGTGGGGTGTGCGGAGAGAGGGGAAGAAAGAGCCAGCAGACTCTGGGGCAGCCCTATTCCAGTAGAAGTGGACACTACTTCTGGGAGCATCCTAGGAGGGTAGCAGTCTCAAAGGCTGGGCAGAGGGTGGGAGCAATGTCACCAGTGGGAAATATGCTTTCTGCAGGCTTGTCCTAGGCATGACTGGCAGGTCAATTTCAGCCTCAGGGTCTTTTCCAGTGATCTCTTTTTTTGCCCATAACATTTGCCATTGGCTGCAGTGCTCACTGTACCACGAGGTCTGATCTACCTGGACTTCAGTGGACCTGCTGTCCTTATTATGGAAATGGGCCTAGGTCCTGATTCTGCCCCCACGTGTGTAAGTGTGCAGGCTATAGTTAATGTCCAGGAGCTCGCAGCAGGTGTTGTGGGTTCTCACAGCACAGTCTGTAGGGCCCAAGGGCAAGTTTTCCTGCTTCATATTGTACCACATGGTCATGTGGGGGATGGGTTGGAAAGCCAGGAGCACTGCAGTGTGGCCAGGCCACTTGTCAAGATGTTGAAGCACAGCTGCACCTGGTATCAATAGTTGTCACCCTTGTACCTGAGTCTCCTTCCCTACTGCCAGCAGCCCAGACCCTCCCGAGACTGCTCTGTGACCCAGCAAATACAGGTCTAGTGCCTGGCATGGCAAGGCGCCGCCAGGACCCTGCTGTGATCCACAGACCCACTTCTGCTCTAATTGGGCGGTTCCTGGGTATATTAAATTATAAGAATTTATTAAGAATGTGATGTATCATCCCTGAAAGGGAAGCTGGTCAGCCCCATGGGTGCTGGTGAGGAGCTCATCTGCCCTCAGACAGTCCCTCTGTCTTTGACCCACCTCATGTTGAGTTGATTCAGTGCTGAAGGATGGCATGTGCTTTCCCCCGTCTGTGTCACCCTGTCTCAGAGGGCCAATGTGACCGACCTTCTAGATCCAAGATTCCATACACACAAGCCTCGGCAGAAAGGCCCCAGATGATTCAAGTGAGTGGCGTTTCCACGTGCCTTCTCCACACTCCTCAAATAAGTAAAAACTGGCAAGTGACCACTTTCTAGATGGGACTTAGGGAGTGGTTTAAATGGAACAAGAGAGTCCTCTCCACTTGGGCCTGGCTATGTCGCTGGGGAATGGCATTGGCTGAGGTTGGTAGCCAAGGCCAGATTAGCAAATCAGGAATTTGCTAATCGGGAGGGCTGCCTGCAGCTTCAACTCAAAAGGGAAAGAAGGCTTCCTAGACTTGCTTTGCAGTCAAACTGCAGAGACACCTCTGTCATTTCTCTTAAAGCCTTGGAAGAAGAGTGTAGCTTCTAGTGTAGAGAAAGTTGTGAGAGATGACTCAAGTTCATTCTTTAGAATCTTCACAGACACACACAGCAAACTTGGCACCTCCAGCACCAGCATCCATAGGCTCAATTCTTCAGCTCCTGGATAGAAGATGAAAGGCAGGCTAGTATACTTCATAGAGAAGAAAAGGTGAGATTGGGTATCAGGCTCTTCTCAAATAGCTTACACTCTGGAACAACCCAATTCAAAGTTAAATTAATCCACTGGACTATTGGGTACTACATTCTTTACTCTTTCTGGAAGTGGCTAATGGCGCTCCTTTGAGAATAGTAATTATGATGCTCAGCAGTCTTTGAGAAGAAAGAATTACTGAAAAGAAGTTTAGGCAAGTGATGTGATGTAATAGTAAAAGGTGGTAATTATCATGGCTTGTTATTTAGTACCATGCACTTAAGTGTCCTTCGGCAGCCCACATGTGTCACGATTCAATGATCTGTGCGAAGGAGCTGGCTAAGACTTATTAACAGTTCCAGGGTGGGTAGAGACCCAGCTGGGTTCATTCCTCTTGGCATCTCTTAGACCTAGGAGACACACTGTTTGGGATAGTGGAAAGGCGCATTGTTCTAAGGCATGGTGGTAAAGGCAACCCACTAAGAAGTGCCACCCATTAAGAAGTACCAAAGGCTGGTTCAGGGAAGCCATGGCAAGGCCATTTCTTCCAAGAGTGGAGAAAGGTCCACAGAATAGCAGGAATCCTAGATGGGGTAAAAAAAAATCTGATACCTGAGGAAAAAGTAGTGGTGCCTATTGGAGGATAGATTGGTCAGCAGTTATCGAACTTTTTGGTCTTAGGACCCTTTAAATATTGAAGACCCTGTGGGTCAATATTTACTGTCTTAGAAATTAAAACTGAAGATTTTTAAAAACAAGAATATGCAAGCACAAAGACGCCAGGGTGATGACATCATGCATCAGGTAGCCTTTGAAAACCTCACTATACCCTCATGAGAGGATGAGAGTGTACAAGGCAAAGAACATCCTGGTCGCATTATGCAAATCACAGTGACCTCATGGACGCCTGAAGGTGTCTCGGGATGCCCCAAGGTCCGTGGAGCACACTTGAGAACTGCTGCTCTGGGGGAATGCTACTCAGTCCCCCTTAAAGTCAGAGGGTGCTGGAGCCTTTTAATCATCTCCCTTGTTAAAGAAGCTCCTGTGCAGTGGTACTGCCCTAACTGGAGCCCTTCTATCCTTCCAGCCCCTTCCCAGTCTCAGCCTGCTCCCCCAAGGCATGGAGCTGCCTGTGTCCCTGTGCCTGTGTGTTTGTCTAGCATGGCCGAGTCTTCCTGCCTGTGCTGATCTGTGGGTGTGATGGTCTGAATTAGGGCAGCATAGAAGGTGTTTTTAAAAATCAGCTCCCCTAAGTGCACCACTGGGACCAAGGATGTGTGCCAAACAGGATCCATTTCAGGGATAACTTGTGATCGTTTGTCATCCCCATAATGACTTAGGAATATAAGAGCTCTGCTAGGGTAGTCAAAAGAGGATTAGCCTTGATCAGGTGGCACCCCACAGTCGTGATTATAGATGAGTAAGTGTGTGATTCAGACTGGAATCCGACACTCTTTCCCAGTAGGTGCAGTGACTTTGCCTGGGTGGTAGTCGAGGTGGGGGATTTGGGAGAGGTGAGGCAGCGCAGTGTCACAGGAAGAACAGGCCTAGGGGCCGAGTCCTCAGTGAGCCTTTGACTCATTTGGGCACATAATTTCACCACATGGGAGTAACCTTGGCTCTCCCTTCCTCCAGAATCTAGTGGAATATTCATACATAAACTCACAATGACTGGTATAAAGATGCTACCAGAATAGAAGTTGTGATTTACGGTCTCTGCTAAGCCTAAACTTTACAGAGTGCTTTGTTATCGGGAAAGTGGCAAGAAATTCTGTTATTAAAATTGCAACAGAATCAGTTTCTTGATTGCACCAAGAATCAAGCTGGAACTGAAACAGAACTCTCAGATTGTGTGCAGAGAAAGGTAATTTTTTTTCATAGATTAGGTAATTTTTTTAGTTTTCTTTATCTTGCCAAGTGATGAGAACAGTGCAATCCCTAGGGGAGCTCTTGGGGTCATGTTACCCCTGACTTTTCAGTGACGGTTGGAATCACTGTGGATGACTGACAGAGCGCCAGGATTCCAACCCTTTATATCTGACACAAGGACCATTCACAATGGACACAAAGGCCACTATCACATTTTCCCTGGAGGAGGGTGGTGACAAAATGAGGGGTGTGCCCATGTGTGATGTGCTGAGGAGGCGGACAGCAGCTTGCAGATGAGCAGGTTTATTCCATAAGAACTTAGTCTCATTCTGCCTTCTAATAGAGCTAGGCTAAAAAAGGTCCCCTCTCATTGGGTATGGACCGAATCCTGCTAAAGGGTTAACCAGAACTTGTCACCAGCGAAGACGACTGTGTGCAGGGCCAGCCTACGCTAAGTGCAGCCCACCTGTGATGGGGAACAGGCTCTGCTAGGGCAGGTTTCTTTGGCTGGAGTCTGAAAACCTGGCACTTGTATCCTGAAGATGAATGACCTGGCCCAGTCCCGACTAGAGATGTGCATCTCTTATCTCCACTGCTACAGTGTAGGTCTAGGGCGGGGCTCCGGGCACTTCTGCATGCTTGCTGTAGCACTGTGAGGGCTGGCAGATGGCTGGTGTGTCTAATGGAGCTAGCTTAGGGACATAGGCAGCAAAAGCATTGCAAATACATCCAGGCAGGAGAAACTTAACATTAAAAGTGGGCAGGAGAATGGAAGGTAAATGGGTGTTCATATTTGATGTCAAAATATTATCATGTTATGCTATATCAGAAGTGTTTAGAGAGATTTTAGTTTTTTTGGTAACTTAATCATTAATAGAGTATGAAATTCCAACTAAATGGTGTCTAAAATTTTAAGCAGCAGTGTACAGGCAAAGCGCCAACATTTCTTTTTAAAAAAAATATTTATAACATCTAGCATTTTAAAATCAACCAGAAACTAGGCTTGATTCTGTTTAATATTTTCTAAGATTGGACATCTTAAAATAAGTCAATAATGTTTATATTTTATAGCAATTCTGTGTTTCTTCAAAACCATATTTCTGCTGTGATGTTAATGGAATGACTTTATATGGCTTTAATTGTGTTGGTTTAAGTGCTAATGACCACTTTTCAAATTAAAATAGTATTTTGCTGATAGAGATAGACACAGATATGAAATATGAAAGAATAGATAATTTTACCGATTGTAAAGTGTCTATCTCAAGAAAAAAATGTTCTTTTTTTTTTTTAGGGCTGTGGAAAAGTAATTTTTTCAAGAGTCTAAGATAGTTTTCTGTATTTCTGGAGATTGGAACTTGTGCCTATGGAATTTTGGGAGCAGCCTAAGCGCTACCTTTTAGCTTGATTGTGTGCTAGAAAAACTTCATTACCATGTTTTGTGATATGTAATAAATTCAGGGTGCTGTGCTTAAGCTTCATGTCAACTCTAGTTTGGGAACATCTGTTTCCCTCACTCCCAGTCTTGGGGGACAGGCTGACCTAGCCCTACCCAGATCACATGTGAAAGAGTAGAGTCAGTCTCTGACTCTGGCGAAGTGTGTTTGCCTGCCTGAAGCAAGCAGAATATAATCATGATTTCTGATTCTCTGCTTCTGTGTCTGGGAAGAGCGATGCTTTCTCTCCTCCTCTAATGTCTCTTTATAAGTATGTTGTCATTATTTGTCTTTGGAAGTGGCAACTTGGGCCACCTTTCAATCTTCTCCATGATTTATGTTGCAAACAAATTCTCTGTTCCATGTCTGTTCATTGCACTATCTTGTTGACTGAATCCTAATCTCGTGTATCACTGAAGATGTGCTGGAGACAGTTTTTGTTTCTATTATGCAATTATGTTATATGTGTATTTCAGTGAAATGTCAACCCATCAACAGAGGATGATGTTAAAAATTATCCAAATAAATAGTTTTCTATTTCTTTTAATCAGACCTAGTCCAATCAGTTGAATGACAGTAAATAGGATTATATGTTATTTAAACTTGGGAGCATTCCTGGCCCCTACTGCCTTGTAATATGGATTAATGTACCAAATTTATGTGGGGGTGTCAACTTGAGTGCATTATAACCTATGTTTATTTTGTGGAAGCAGCAGCAGGCGTCTCAAACCTTATCTTTTTGTTTGGGAGCCTCAGATATGTTACAGACTTTTCTTCCTAGTAGATCCAAAATCATAAGTAAAGCCCTTGCTTAGTTCACCATCCCTTGACAGTTTACCCTAGGAAGCTCTGAATGAATGAATTGCAGGCTGTTTAACACTGCTGGGTGTGACCTTTCTTCACATTCCTGCAGCTTTGCTATGTAAGAGCTTTTACCAACATAACACGACAGTTGCCTTCTTGATGTTTCCATGAGAATGGCAGGTGGGTCCACCTTAGAACCAAATGACTTCCCAGTCTCAGATAAGAAAACTTGGGGATTCTGAGAGAGGGAGTGTGTGTGTGTGCGTGTGTGTGTGTGTGTGTGTATGCAGGTGTATGCACAAGCATACCTACATGTGCATGTGTGTACATACATGCATCCTGAGCCTGTGATCACAGGGACAGGAGAATGAGAAGCAGGCTCACTGACCACCCCAAGAGCTGTCTTGGTTTGACCCGGGACATGACTGTCTGTCTCCTATAAGATTCCAGCATTCCTAGCCAGGAAGCTTAAAGCTTTCTTTCCAGGCTCTTCCTTCACCCTCAGAATTCACTAAATGGAAAGATCTGCGGCTCGCCCTTCACAGAATGGTTCAAATCAAACCCAGCCTGGTGCCATTTTTAGCAGAATTGTCTCAAAGACTGGGTGGGTGCTTTTATGCACAAGGCTGTTTTTATAAGGGCCTCTTGGGAAGTTCCTGTGTGACTTTACATTCTAAATTAACACCACCGGCACTGGCATTGGCAACTGCATGGGACCAGTTTTGAGCATCCACAGACAGTGGGACCCAGGCCTGATGTATCTGGCCAGACTGCAGCCTCCATTCCCTCCTCCTCCCTAGCCACTGCTGGGCATCTCTTCTACCACGTGCATGTCTCAGGGATGGTCATCATACCTCTCTGTCCCTGACACAGCTGCCTACATGCTACCAGGTGTTGTGGAGGAAGGACGGGGGAGCCATCTCCTCCCCTGAGGACCCGTCACTTAGCCCAATTTTCCTTTGCAAACCACCCTGAGGTTGAAGCATTTGCCTCACAGCCAATGTCTATATGTCCTCCAGGACTTTATGGTTATGGAGCTGTGGGCAGACTGCTGATGAGTGAGGAGGGGCTGCCTGGATACAGGACCCTAGACCCAAGGCAGAGAGGACATGCCTCCTTCAGATGCAGGTCTTTTTGTGGAGGAGGATAAAGTTGCCATATAGTCCCTATTAGTCTTTAACTCAGCATACTGTTTTTCTTCAAATTGGTGGTCAAAACATCATAATTCTCTCAGAGCCGGAGCAGTACCATCTCCCATGTCCCATGCATAAGCATCCTGAAATGCTTCCCTAATGAAGTCGTGAACGATGGAAGGGCTTCTCCTGGGACCTGTCCCAACAGAGAAGGGACCAGAGTGAGGAAGGCAGCTGTGGGGGCCCCAGGGGAGATGCAGAGTATCTGTGAGGGGTCCAGAAGGGTCTCCCGGTAGGGTCTTCCGGTGGGTCTTGCGCTGCCTCCAAAGGCTGATGAGCCACTTTCAATTTGTTATGGTCTTCAAAAAGCAGACCCCGTCACCCCATATTGGTGAGTTCTCAGCCTGCACACAGGCCACAGGCAAGGGTATCCCGATGACCATGGTGGCCGGGTCTGTGTGTGTGTCAGTCTTCTCTGTCATGGTCTGAGTGTGCTGGTGGTTGCAGTATGTTGTGTCACTCACTTGTTCATGGCGTTTTAGCAGAACCAGTGGCCTGAGGGCTGCTTGGTCTGCTCGTGCCTCTGGCGTCTACCCCTAGGCTTCCTCATCCTAGATGCAGCAAGGGAGTCCACATCACCCTCCCTTTAGAACGGCCAGGCTGTGTTCCTTGCCCTCCTCTGGGCTTGAAGAGATAGTGCTCTTGTGGGCGAGCCTACTGAAGACTGTCATTGAGACAGGGGCATAAGCTCTTGGCCTGGTAGACCCTAGCCCTAGTAACCAGGTGGTGTTCCCTGGAAGTGGGGTTATTTGCAAAGGAGGTTACTGGTTTGCAGGCCTCAGGCATCCTACCTAGGACCGTCTTGACCATCCGGATGCCTGACCATACCAACAACCTTTAGACTGCCTTCAGTGACATCAGTCAGTGCCCTGGATTAGCTTTTGGAGAAGCCTTATTCCCCTCTGCTGAATCAGGCAGGAGCAAAGCCAGGACCCAGGCTGGCCCCAGGGCCCACATGTGGTCTAACCTGTTCTGCCATTTTCATTGATCTAGGCGGGATTAAGGACACTGCATGACATTGGGCCAGAAATCCGGCGTGCTATATCGTGTGATTTGCAAGATGACGAGCCTGAGGAAACAAAACGAGAAGAAGATGATGATGTATTCAAAGTAATTATTCCACGCCTAGCTACACACTGGCCACCTGGAAATAGCAGGGCAGGACTCCAGTTTGGGCAGTTAATGATCCACAGAAGAGTCTGGAGAATGCAGCCCAGCCCCCGGGTCTAGAGGGGCTTTCAGACCACACCCGCCTCCTACAGACCCTCCCCATGCATCAGCACCTCTTCTAGGGCCAGGCCAGCTTCTTCCCTGAGCTGACCTACCTTCCCCTCATTGTCTGCTTCTGAGGAGCTCGGCCACAGCCACTGGCCATGTGGATGAGCATCCTGGGTCCTTCAGGAAGCTGCCCATGCTACCCTCCTCCTTCCCGGGCCAGTTCTTTGATCTACCAGCTGGCCCTCAGCCCCCCAGCCCAGACAGCATGCCCACCAGCCAGCCCAGATGGGTATGTCACCCCAACTTGGAGCAACTGGAAGAGCACACTTGAGTGACAGCCGACAGCTTGTTCCCCTGCTCAGGAAATCGGTAACCTTCCTCATCTCGGGGGAACCAACTGCCACACAGTCACATTCACCCTGATCATTGAGACACTCTGATTGTTTTACAGGGATCCTATGGAACTTGCCTAGAATTTGTTTTTCATGTAGAAAAAGTTACCTAACATAGCTAGTCTGCATCAAATACTTGTTAAATTACCTGGTGTTGTCTCCCATTATTTTGCAGAGAAATGGTGCCCTGCTTGGAAACCATGTCAATCATGTTAATAGTGATAGGAGAGATTCCCTTCAGCAGACCAATACCACCCACCGTCCCCTGCATGTCCAAAGGCCTTCAATTCCACCTGCAAGTGATACTGAGAAACCGCTGTTTCCTCCAGCAGGAAATTCGGTGTGTCATAACCATCATAACCATAATTCCATAGGAAAGCAAGTTCCCACTTCAACAAATGCCAATCTCAATAATGCCAATATGTCCAAAGCTGCCCATGGAAAGCGGCCCAGCATTGGGAACCTTGAGCATGTGTCTGAAAATGGGCATCATTCTTCCCACAAGCATGACCGGGAGCCTCAAAGAAGGTCCAGTGTTAAAAGGTAACCTTGATGGTGTGTTTGCAGTTGCTGATGTGGTGCCCTTGTTGCGTCTGGTTCCACAGAGCAAGGCGGGTCTGTCCTCCACGCTCTGGGGCATGGAAGAGGTTCCCCATAGGCATTTGTGTCAGGATCTGTGAGAGCCCTCCAGGACATTGCCACCTTGGACGCTTTCCACGTGATGGACCTCAAGGATAAGGGCCACGTGCCATCTTACATCCTGTAAGGGGGGCCGAGGGGCTTTAAGACACCAGCAGCCACAAAATCCACCCTCCCAATTGTGCTCACATACTCTGTGACAGGGGTTGGTGAATTTTTTTCTCTGAAGGGTCAGTGAGTCCATATTTTAGGCTTTGAGAACCATACAGTCTTACAGCTTCTCAGCTCTGCCATTGCAGTGTGAAATATGTAAGTGAATGGGTGTGAGGCTGTGTCCTGGTAAAATTTCCCCTGTGGTCACTGAAATTTGAACTTCATGTATGCATATGGTGAAATCTTTTTTGTCTTTGGATTTTGTTTATTTTTTCAATCCTTTATAAAAACCATTCCTAGCCCATGGGTCATAGAAGACCAGGTGGCAACACATGTGTGCATGGTGAATCGTGATTTGCTAACCCCTGCTCTAGGAGGTAGCTTGATATTTGCATTGTAAATTTGGTTGGAAATTAACTTTTATCTTCTCCCTCCTTCCCATGTTATGCCTTTCCTGGATAGAACCCGCTATTATGAAACTTACATTAGGTATGTGTTCATTACCTATGCTTCTGTGTTAAATGCTGTGATGGTATGTTACCAGTTGGCCTCTCTGAGTGCTGAGGAATGAGAAACATTTTTTTCCAGCCAGGCTATTAAAGGTTATCATGATTCATGGCTGGGGACTCAGAGGTCAGAAGTCGTCGTTTCTAAGCAAAGGCACCTTCAGATCCGTATCTGTGTTGACCCTGTTGCCATCCAAGGACTGGTGTCCACACACAAGGTGCACCCCATGGGCTGGATCCTGCAGGCCTCACGATGGCACTAGGAGCATGCAGCGTGCACTTACGTGGGCCCCAGCCTGTATGGCTGGAAGCTCTGGCTGCTCTCTGAGGTCAAGCTTCTCATGGGTGCTTTGCAGCATGACCCAAACCTCCTGAAGATCAGGAATGGGATCTTGTCATTTTCCCTGTAGCCCTTAAGATATGTGTAGTATTCTCCACTCCACACTTATTGACCTGAGTTGAATCATGGACAGAATGTTCATTTTGTTGCGGGTGGGGGGAGCACAGGTCTTCTGGTGTCGTGTTATCAAGAGAAGTCGGGAGCCATGTGGGCCCAAGCAGGGTGTGAGAAAGTGGAGAAGTCTGAGGAAGCACCATCCTTCCCTTGGAGTGAGGATCGATGTCACCAAGTCTTCTTCTGAGGACTGAAGCCAGGATGAGCTGGGTTTCAGGGAGGCTTACCACAGTCCTGGGGCAGGGCAGCCTTTGGGAATGTGGTAGACATGTTCTGTGACGGTTTCCCCTGTGGCACTGTATCCAGAACTCGCTCGGCCTTCCTGATTTGATATAGCCAGGAGATCAGTGGCTGGGAAGCTCCTTTGTTCCAGGTTTTGAAGTCACACTGGGCTGGAGCTAGGGGGCTAGAAGGAGAGGAAGGGATCGGAGCAGATGCCCTGGGAGCCCAGGGTCGTCTTCCTGGGGCCGCCAACCACTGTTTGCAGCACTCTAGGTCCATTTTGTTGTTGTTGTTGTTGTTCTATTCTCCAAGTTGCGCCTATTCCTTTGACTCCAAGGCCTCTGGACACAATGGTTTGACACCAACATTGTGCAGGACACTGAGACAGACCCCATCCTGGCACACACACCACAGAGACACACATGACGCCATTGCCAGAAGCCTGAACAGTCCAGTGCCGCTTGAGTCCTGCTTGGGAGGAGTCAGGAGCACCCGGGCAGGGTCACTGGCTGCATGCACAGGTGTGGCTGCAGCAGGAATTATCTGCTGCCTGCCCAGGCTCTCAGATCCTCTGTCCTAACTGCAGGTCTGACTCAGGAGATGAGCAGCTCCCAACTATTTGCCGGGAAGATCCAGAGATACATGGCTACTTCAGGGACCCCCGCTGCTTGGGAGAGCAGGAGTATTTCAGTAGCGAGGAGTGCTACGAGGACGACAGCTCGCCCACCTGGAGCAGGTGAGCTGCTCTGGTTCCTGCAGAGAGCAGGAGGCCGCCCTGCTCTGGTGCTGTGCCTGCTCAGGAAGCCAAGGGCCACCGGCAGCTGCACTTGGGCTTCCCCCAAAAAGCAAAATGGGAGCAGAACCTCTGGGCCACAGGGAGAGCTGGAATTGGAGAGAGCCACAGAGAGGCAGGCTGGGCCTATTCTTTCAGACTTGTTGCCTTATTTCCACCGGGGACCTGTGAGGCTTTTTAGTGAAGGCTCGAGAAACAGGAGCTGGGCCTGCTTCATGGCTGGGTTAACGTCTTCCCGCCACCCCGTCTTTGGAGAGATCAGTTTTTGCTGAATTAACACTGAGAGCTTTGGCGGACCCGGGTCTCTGTGTGTACAGTGGCTGGGTCAGCCCGGAGCTTGGCCAGGGTCCTCATGCACAGCGCCTGTCTCCTGCCCCTTCAGGGGGTCTCTCCTGGAGATGAAGAAACAAGGGGTCACTCAGCAGAGGGGTCTCTCTGGCTTCTGTCCACCAACAAGAATGTTTGTGGTTAGAATGGGCACTCTGCTTTGGGAAGGGCAGCAGGTGGCACAGGCAGATGAAAATCACCTTCTGCTGTCTTCTTGGAACTGCACCTCACTGTGACTAGGGGCCCAGTGAAATGGAAGTGGAATGGCAGTGAGGTGGCATCTGGCATCTGAGCCACAGCCTGACCCTCACCCTCTGCTCCTGTGGCCCTTCCCCATGTCTCCTTCAAATGCCTGACTTCTGGAACCACTGACTCTGAGCCAAATGGATTTGTGTTCCCTTCTTTAGGGCTCTTGCTCACACTGTGGCCGCTGCTTGGATGCCCTCACTCCATCTGCTGGCCTCATCCCACCTCTGAAGGACCTCCTCTAGGACCTTTCATTTTATCTCCATGACTGGGATTGAAGTCTGCCCCCCACACACCCCAGAAAAGAAAACCTCACAGAACCACATGAGTGCCTCTCTTCCAGCATTGGCCCTTTCCAGCTTGCATTCGAGTTCTGTGTGCTCATGGCATTTTCTAAGCCCACCGAGGGTGGGCTCATGCTTCCTGCATCCCTGGTGCCCAGCAGCTGGCAGAGGGCAGGCGCTCAGGAGAGAGGCTCTCACAGAGGGAATGAGTGGGTGAGAGCTTGGCTCACAGGACATCTGTGATCCATGTTTGCCCTGGAGCTGAGGGATGGAAACTCCCAGCACATCCCTCAGTAAAGGCCTTCAGTCCCCAACCTTCCTGTAATGGCCCTTGCTTTCCACCTGGAATCTTCCATGAAACTGAGGTCAGCCTTGTTCTCAGCCAGTTCTACTGTGTCCAAGGGAGGAGGTGGGTGTGGCAGGGCTGAGTGAAGAGCTTGTTACCTAGAACTCTACTGCCCCATCTCTTTTCTGACTGCCAGGCAAAACTATGGCTACTACAGCAGATACCCAGGCAGAAACGTGGACTTTGAGAGGCTCCGAGGCTACCATCAACCCCAAGGTTTCTTGGAGGACGATGACTCGCCCATTTGCTATGATTCACGGAGATCTCCAAGGAGACGCCTACTACCTCCCACCCCAGCATGTGAGGCCAGATTTTTTGTTCATGGGTGGAACCTCCTGGGGAACAGTGTGCTTCTCCCCCAACCCCCGCTCTGGGGGCCAGTGATGGATGTGTGCTGCCAGGTCAGGACCCTTAGTCCTCAAGATAGCCCCAGGCTGGAGAGCATATCTACTTTCCTTTCTTTCTCATCCACATCCCACATGATAGAGTTGCAGCCTCTTCAGTGCTGTGCTTGACTCTCTTCGAAAACAGAGAGGCTGTGAGGGCCCTAAGATTGCATACACACAGCTGGTAAGGGGTGTTTGCATATATAACATTGTCTTTGAACCTGGGACCATCCTGAGAAATAGGCACATCACACACATGCTTTTGCTGTTGTCAGTCCTGCTCCAGTCTGTGATGGGGTGACTGAGCCCTCAAAGGGGAAGAATAGGTTCAGGTGCAGAGCTGGCTGTGCCCCAGGCTTGTCTTGCAAAACTCCACACCTCTGAGGGGCACCTGGGCATTCTGGTGTCCATCTGTCCTCAGGCCTCTCCAGGGCTTATCTTCCCCCTCCATCTTCCCTTCTTCTCCTTCATCTTCCCTCCTCCTCCTTCATCTTCCCTCTTCTTCCTCCTTCACCCTCCCTCCTCTTCCTCCACCTTCCCTCCTCCTCCTCCCTTCTCTTCCCTCCTCCTCCTCCATCTTCCCTCCTCCTCCCTCATCTTCTCCTCATCCTTTCCTCCTCCTCCCTCATCTTCCCTCCTCCTCCCTCATCTTTCCTCCTCCTCCTTCATCTTCCCTCCTCCTACCTCATCTTCCCTCCTCTTCCCCCGTCTTTGCGTCAGGTCTGTCAGTGCCCTCTGCTCATGGTGCAGGTTTTGGACTTGTTGGTCCCCTTCATTCTGGGGCCAGGAAACCCATCCTGCCTAGAGGGGCTGGGGCTGGCTGCCGCCATATGCTTTCCCCCTGCAGTGGTGGATGGCAGGAGCTGGAGGGTCTGGGTCATCCTGAGCGAGGAACTCCAGCTGGGGGAAGAGGTGCAGCCCTGACCCCTTCTAGCTTCTGGATGAGCAGTTTCATTTTGGGCATGTGGGCATTTTGATGATGGTTAAGGACTATCAATTTCTGGAATTTCTGAGGAATGAAACATATTTTTGAGCAGAACTCTAATCAGTAACCAAAAATAGCCATGACACATTGGCTTCCGAGTCTGCCAACTGCATATACTATAAAGAGCACCACTGGGAGGTGCCCAGGGCCCTCTGCCTCAATCCAGCTGTCACAACCCCACTGGGGAGTGTGACCAGGCTCATTTCCATGGTTAATATTTTATTCCTCAGCCCCAAACACATGCTGCTAAATGAAGTTACTTCGTTCCCATGAATAGTAGATGAAGCAGATACAGAGGAGGCCGTGCGGAGGCCCTCACCCCTGTGAGTTCCATTGCCTTCCTCAGGCCTCGGCCTTTGTTGCCAACCTGGCCAATCCAGCAAGTACATGAATCCCACCGGCCACAGTGCTGGAGAGGAGCCTGAGTGGGCAGCAATGGACGTGCTCATGATTCGTAAGGTGGTTTTGCTTTGCTGCCCCGCAGCTCAGACTTTGGGCAGGGAGAACGTTTCACTCTTCTACCTGCATTCTCAGCTGCAGAGGGATTCCCTCCTCCTCCAGAGAGCGTTGTGCAGAGCACACGAGATGGCAGGGATCCATGGAGAAGTTTGGCAATGGAAAAGCACCTCACACGGGAGAGGGTCTGCTGCTCTCTCTCCCAGCTCTCAGATCTGGAAACCTATGCTCCATAGCACAGTTGGCCGCCGGGTGGTGGGTAGAGGGAGGGCTTTCTGATGAGGCAGTGTGTGTGTCCCATGTCGGCAACTGAACAAGGAGGCCCCACAGTGTGTACTGGGTGCAAGAGGCTGGGACTGGCTGTTTCGTTCCTCTCTGCTGGGCAGTGCCTAGCCAAGGGCTCAGCCCGGCCTCTGTGTGCAACGGCACTGTGCCAGGGAGCCCTCTCCCAGCTAGTTCCTGGGCTTTCCAATAGAGGAATGAGAGGCATGTGGAGTTTTGCCAGGGCTTAGAAATGTCCCGTGACCTGAGGAAAGCGCAGTCAAGATAGGAGCCGTAGAAATGCCTATAAACTACAGGTGTGCTCTCGGAGGAGGCCCCTGCAAGGGTAGGAGGTTTCTGGGAGGAGGCTGCTGATTGTGTCCCAGGATTCAGACTGATGTCATGGGCCTGGCGTCCTGTGAAGCTGGGCATTATGGATTGTCTTGTCACGGCTCAGCCTGTGTGTGAGCCTCTGTTGGACGAGCTGTTCGCAGGACAAGCGTGTTCTTAAAGTTAGAGGTGTCCTTTGTCTTCAGTGCTGAATCTTTCCCAGTGAAAAAAAATTTGCTATTACCTGGTCAAACCCACCAGGGCAGGTAAAGTCCTTCCCTTTAAAACAGGTGTAAACACAGGAGCTTTGGCAAGATATCTCAGCCCCTGGGGACACTTAGGGCATCTGGAAGGTGACAGTGGGAAGCATCGTGGGGTTCTGGAAGGACTACGTTCTTGCACTGAAGTGCTGTGCACTCCTCACAGTATGCAGGGCCAGGGCTTCTGACCTAGATCAGTTGCACTATGGGCTGCCTCCGCTCCTCCTCCTGAGAACAGGTGAACATTTAAAAGTAAGAAGTTCGTACCTTTTTTTTTTTTTGGAGACAGTCTCACTCTGTCACTCAGGGTGGAGTGCAGTGGTGCAATCCCAGCTCACTGCAAACTCTGCCTCCTGGGTTCAAGTGATTCTCCAACCTCAGCCTCCCAAGTAGCTGGAACTACAGGCATATGCCACCACACCTGGCTAATTTTTGTAGTTTTAGTAGAGACAGGGTTTCATTATATTTGTCAGTTGACCTCGATCTCTTGACCTCATGATCCACCCTCCTTGGCTTCCCAAAGTGCTGGGTTTATAGGCGTGAGCCACCGCGCCTGGCTGTAAGTTCATACTTTTAAAAACATCCCTCACTGGGGCTTCTTCCTTCATCCTCTCCTCCTGAAGTTTGGAGACCTCACAGCCGAATCTTTCTCTTGGACAAACCACTTGCTTCCTCCTGGGATCCTTGCTGAGCGTTGGGCCACCCTGACTCCAAGAGACAGTGTCCTGGCAGAGAACTTGCTTCACAACTGCATGATGTCCTTTGCTTTCCCAGCCCACCGGAGATCCTCCTTCAACTTTGAGTGCCTGCGCCGGCAGAGCAGCCAGGAAGAGATCCCATCATCTCCCACCTTCTTCCCCCACCGCACGGCCCTGCCTCTGCACCTGATGCAGCAACAGGTGAGCGGCCGCCTGGCCTTGCCCCCATGCCCTGGGGCACCCCACATGAGACCCACCATCAGGTCATGCCCTTCCCCTTGGCCTTAAGCACCAGGAGGGAAGGAGAGAATCTTCACCTACAGTCTGGCTAATCCTTGTAACAATCCTGCCAAATGGCTATGGCCGTGAGCCCCATTCTGCCCAGTCACGCACAAGTGAGTGGCTGCTAGCATTTGAATCCAAGGAGCCAGCTGTCAAAGCTGGCCTCTCTGCCCAGGTACCTCCCGCGACCCCCACCACCTCTTCCTTGTATTGAATACAGAGCCTGATGTGATCTGAGCGCAGGATGTGGGGGCTACTTAGCTGATTCTGAACAGTCAGTGTAGCCCTTGATTTTCGCCAAGAAGTAGTTCCTTTGTTAAAACAAGTTTATGGGTCCCTCCGTGGGCAGGGCCCTGTGGGCACCATGCAGGGTGAACTTGCCCCGCCTACAAAGGGAGCAGTCCAGGGAGAACAATCTGCCCACATTGACGGTGGCTGCACAGATGAGAGAGTGGGGCCAGAGGCCACTCACCAGGGCTTTCCCTTGAGGATAAGAATATGGCAATTTTTCTTTCTGAAAGTGTCACATCAGAGGTGCCATCCATTCGTGCATGATGGGGTGGTGGGCATGGGCCTGTGCTGTTTATAGCGCCCCTCTCTGCAGAGTGTGAACCCCAAGGTGCATCTGCTGTTGTGGGATTGTCAGCCCGGGGCTTGTACTCAGTGCTTTAGCACATGCCAAATGCCGGCTCTAGGATGTGTTACTCCAGAGCAAAGAGAAACAGCTATGTTTTCATGTAAGTGCTGGGAAGCCCTGTAGCTTCCCCTGAATGTACTTCGGTATGTAAGCCCAGCATGAATTGGGTGGTGTGTTCATACCCACAGCTTGTTGGGCTTCCCTGAAGCAATTTCATGAATTAGCAACCGATATCTCCTTGGGAACAGTCATAGAAAATGCATTATGGATTCGGGGAAAAAGAAAGCGTGTGCTAGAAAACCAAGTCGTCACTGGCCATTCACTCAGCATACTTCAGTGTGCCCATGTTCCTTCCAAGCCTGGTCCAGTCCCTGGACTGCCCCTGGAGAGCGCAGCACCCATGCTTGGTCTGTGTGCAGGAGGTTTGAGGCCAGGGCCTCTGGTGTCTCAACACTCCTCTCTCTCCTCAGATTATGGCAGTTGCTGGTTTAGATTCCAGTAAAGCCCAGAAGTACTCACCGAGTCACTCGACCCGGTCGTGGGCCACCCCTCCAGCGACCCCTCCCTACCGGGACTGGACACCATGCTACACTCCCCTGATCCAAGTGGAGCAGTCGGAGGCCCTGGACCAGGTGAACGGCAGCCTGCCATCCCTGCACCGCAGCTCCTGGTATACAGACGAGCCCGATATCTCCTACCGGACTTTCACACCAGCCAGCCTGACCATTCCCAGCAGCTTCCGGAACAAAAACAGTGACAAGCAGAGGAGCGCAGACAGCTTGGTGGAGGCAGTGAGTATGGCTCTTGGTCACAGAGGGCAGGAAGCACCAGGAGCAGCAGAGGTGCAACCACAATAGCAGGAGATGCAGTGGTGGGAGGGTGGCCAGGCTGTGAGCCAGTGTCCCTCAGTCAGACACTTCTGAGCAGCAGGAATGTACCTGAAGCATGAGTTAAAACTGGTCACCACTGCTGGGTGCGGTGGCTCAACCTGTAATCCCAGCACTTTGGGAGGCTGAGGTGCATGGATCACCTGAGGTTAGGAGTTCAATACCAGCCTGGCCAACGTGGTGAAAACGCTTCTCTACTAAAAGTACAAAAGTTATCCTGGTGTGGTGGTGTGTGCTTGTAATCCCAGCTACTCAGGAGACTTCAGCAGGAGAATCGCTTGAACCTGGGAGGTGGAGGCTGTAGTGAGTTGAGATCACGCCACTGCACTCCAGCCTGGGCGACAGAGGGAGACTCTGTCTTAAAAAACAAAAACAAAAACAAAAAAACCCCTAAACACTGGTCACCACCATACAGCTCATAAATGAGCTGTGCTGGCATTATGGGTGCTGTTCCAGCAGTATGTTTCAGTTTATACTAAATGTCTTACCCCAGTGGGTTTCACTCTTGTTGGGCCATGTGTAGTTTTTTAAGCTCCAGGGCATTTTCAAAGTCATTTACATTAATTATGTATGAGCTCCAGAAAACATGATTGAGCCGCATCCCCAAAGCACATGGTGCAGTTAAGTTAGCACTGGAGTTGATTTTTCTGTCCTCTCCCCTGCCCTGCAAAGCCTTATAACACCCCCATGCCGTCCATCCCTCTTTCCTGTACAGGTCCTGATATCTGAAGGCTTGGGACGCTATGCAAGGGACCCAAAATTTGTGTCAGCAACAAAACATGAAATCGCCGATGCCTGTGACCTCACCATCGATGAGATGGAGAGTGCAGCCAGCACCCTGCTTAATGGGAACGTGCGTCCCCGAGCCAACGGGGATGTGGGCTCCCTCTCACACCAGCAGGACTATGAGCTACAGGACTTTGGTCCTGGCTACAGCGATGAAGAGCCAGACCCTGGGAGGGATGAGGAGGACCTGGCCGATGAAATGATATGCATCACCACCTTGTAGCCCCCAGCGAGGGGCAGACTGACTCTGGCCTCAGGTGGGGCGCAGGAGGGCCAGGGGAAAAGTGCCTCATAGTTAGGAAAGTTTAGGCACTAGTTGGGAGTAATATTCAATTAGACTTTGTATAAGAGATGTCATGCCTCAAGAAAGCCATAAACCTGGTAGGAACAGGTCCCGAGTGATGGAGCCTGGCAGAGGACCCTGCCCTCAGCCTCAACTGCAGGAAACAGCAGGCCCCACCCTCTCACAGAGGATGGGTGAGGAGGGCAGACCCGCCCTGCCCCATTGTCCAGATGGGCCCTGCTGTGGAGTCTACTTCTCCCATGTACCGGGGCACCAGGCCCACCCACCTGAAGGCATGGCGGGGGGGCGGGGGAAGGTAAAGGTGATGACGACCATCACACCTGTGTCATTACCTCAGCCATCGGTCTAGCATATCAGACAGTCACTGGGCCCAACATATCCATTTTTAAACCCTTTCCCCCAAATACACTGCGTCCTGGTTCCTGTTTAGCTGTTGAAATACAGCGCGTAAGTCAGAACCCAGCTACCAGCGGTCATTGTAAGGGCAATGGACCTTATAAATAAGGTTTTCTGTGATGTGATGCCAGTTTACATAAGAGAATATCACTCCGATGGTCGGTTTCTGACTGTCATGCTAAGGGCCACTGTAAACTGGAATAATAATGCACTCGCAACCAGGTAAACTTAGATACACTAGTTTAAAATTATAGATTTACTGTACATGACTTGTAATATACTATAATTTGTATTTGTAAAGAGATGGTCTATATTTTGTAATTACTGTACCGTATTTGAACTGCAGCAATATCCATGGGTCCTAATAATTGTAGTTCCCCACTGAAATCTAGAAATTATTAGTATTTTTACTCGGGCTATCCAGAAGTAGAAGAAATAGAGCCAATTCTCATCTATTCAGTGAAAATCCTCTGGGGGTAAAATTTTAAGTTTGAAAGAGCTTGACACTACAGAAATTTTTCTAAAATATTTTGAGTCACTATAAACTGATCTTTCCACAAGATATACCAGATGGCTCTTTGCAGTCTTTTCTTTGGGCAAGAGTTCTACGATTTTGATACTGTACCTTTGAATCCACGGTGGGTTGCAGCTATCTTTGGTTTTGTTTGACGTGAACAACCCTCTGGTAATTACAGAGCAGGTCCAGCTGGCTATTCTGCCCCTAGGGCATCCATAGTTATGGTTTTCTCTGCTGCCCACACAGGGCATTTTTGCATCTCTGGTGCAGAAATGCATAGATGAATGAGGTACAGCTGTTCTTGTCTTCTGGGTACTGGTGGTGCTGCTTTAGAAATAAGGGGTGCTGGGGTAGGGGGAAGGAAGAAGCAACATGGTGATCTATAGGATTGGAATGTCGGGGTCTATACAAATCGTATTGTTGCCTTTTATACATTGCTGTACTGTGTGTTCTCTTTGAGGGCTTTTATATGCAATTGAATGAGGGCTGAAGTTTTCATTAGAATGCACTCACACTCTGATTGTACGTCCTGATGAAAACCCACTTTTGGATAATTAGAACCATCATGGCTTCCTTTTCTGTCAACGGGAGTATGCGGACTATCAAGTTACCTTGGCAGGGATTCCCTGCAATCAAAAAGACAGGTAGCAATTTTGGTCTAAAATTTTTAATAGTATACAGACAACCTGTTAATGGTTTTTGTTTTGTTTTGTTTTGTTTTTGTAAATAACACCACTTTGTTATGAAGACCTTACAGACCTCTTCTTATGACATTCTTATTCTAATCCAGGCAAAAACACTTCAAGGTTTGTAAATGACTCTTTCCTGACATAAATCCTTTTTTATTAAAATGCAAAATGTTCTTCAGAATAAAGCTGTGTAATAATTTTGTTATGTTTGGGAGCTCTCCTCACACAGAGCTGGCGTTTGCCTCTGACAGGGCAGGTAATGTCAGGGCAGGTACTGTCAGGGCAGCTCTGAAATGACTCAGCTCTGATATTCTTTCTTATCCTCCTGGCTCCTTTGGTGCCCATGGTAACCTCATACCAGCTGCAGGGAGCACCGTTTCTCCTAAAGGGCTACACCACTGTCAACATTATCTTGGACACTGTGTCTCTGTTGGGTCTTGGTCTTACTGTGTGGCTTCTCATCCGGCCAAAATTGCCAGACCAGGACCCTGAGTGTGTGGTAGAGGCGATGTTCTTTTCCAAAGTCAGGGCTTAAAAACTGACGTTTTTATAGGCTGCACCACTTCCTAATATCTATCTGCTTTAAGCCTGGTTCAACCTCTCATCGAATATTAAATTTTTCTTTGTAAGAAAAATTTGGAGTTGTAGATCATGTTGTTGTTTTTTTCCTTTGTTTTAGGAAAGTGTTAAGATGAAATGGTTTTCCTTTTTGGTTCCCTCCCCACCTGAAAAATACACATTTTGTGTCCACAAGAATAATATATTTAGTTTCTTTAATCTTGTGTTTTTCATAATCTCACAAAATGTAAATGACAGCTACGATTTCACCGTCAACTGGCATCAAGAACCTCACTGAGAACCGTCTCTGCTCAGCCTGTGGACTCCGACATCCACCCAGACAGCTGGATCGCACTTTGCCAGGTGTCCCTTTCCAGCTCTGTCCTAAGAAGTTTCAGAATTGGGTGAAGGCCAGGCCTGGTGGGCTGTGAGGGCCACGGTACCTCTCGGCGCAGGCCCGCCTTTGTGAAATGGGACCGGGGCACCACTTGCTTTACTACTGACCCTGCTGTGAAAAAAACTGGAGCAGTTTCACCTTGTATACTTATCGGTGTCATAAGTGTCTTTGCCAATTGCATCTCCTACAAAGGTTTTTATTGTTATGATGGGCATCTGGCTGGTTTATAAATACTAGTTAGCAGTAGAGCTGACATCATGCACAGAGCCTCGAATCCCTGACTAGACAACTGATGCCAGGGATGTTTTGTTGAAAAGGTTCTTATTTCTCTAAAACAGTATTTATTCTCCTCTCCTGGGGACTGGGAGGGCAAGAGAGAATGAGGAGCAGTCCTGCGCCCTGGTTCCAACATCAGGAGTGACAGGGTGATCTCGGGGATGTCCTGTGGGGACAGCCTGGGCCACTAAACAGGGCCAGTAGAGATGGGCATTTTAGCTTTAAAAAAATCTGTATTGGAACTGATGTTAAACTGGCTTATCAGTAGAAGCATGAAATCACCTCTAAGTGGTGGGACATGGTTGGCTAGAAAAGAATCTGGTTTTTGTTTTTTTTTTTTTTGGTACACGGGCTGGTGGGAGGGGGCAGTCTCACTCTGTCACCCAGGCTGGAGTGCGGTGGTGCAATCTTGGCTCACTGCTGCCTCTGCCACCCAGGTTCAAGCCATTCTCCTGTCTCAGCCTCCCGAGCAGCTGGGACTACAGGCGTGTGCCACCATCCCCAGCTAATTTTTGTATTTTTAGTAGAGATGTGGTTTCACCATGTTGGCCAGGTGGGTCTTGAACTCCTGGCCTCAAGTAATCCACCCACCTTGGTCTCCCAGAGTGCTGGGATTACAGGTGTGAGCGAAGCCCAGCCAAAAAGAATCTATCTGAATTCGTGGAGATGATGATGCCTGCAACGCACGCTGCAGGCAGAAAGACTAGATGCTTAGGTGCCTACAAGTCCTGCTTCAGGAGCTCACCATCTCTAGTCGGGCTAGCAGATGCTCTTGGCTCCTATGCAGCCCACCCGTCCCCTATTCCATCAGAACAGCCTTCTGCAACAGGTCAGGGCTCCTGAGATCACTCGGCACATGCAGAGCATTCTGTTGTGCTATTTGAACCACTGTTTGCAAAGCACATTTCTGTTTTTTAGGTACTGCAGGCTTTTCCCCAAGGGGCCCGATTCCCTATGAGACCGAAGATGGGGGGACACTCTGTGCACCCCGTTTTGTAGCAAGTTCCTTTCTCCCCATGCCGGCATTCTCAGCTGACAGCCTCTCCTCCTGGGGTGAAAGGCTCCCCTCATGGCAGGGGAACTCTCAGGTTCTGGACATGTGACACTCACCATCTTTTCTTTTGAATCTCATTTCTGTTTATGGCCAAATTGTACGACTGCATAGAACATGACTAAGTATTTCAGAGAGAAGGGCCTGGTGCAACTGAGCAGCACTCCCAATGAGCTCCTCTTACCACATGACAATTTGCTTGTTTTAAAATACAGCCACTGGACTGAACCAACCATGGTCTCACAGGCTGACACACCATGGGACGCAGAGATAGAACTAAATGACTGTCACCCTGCCGTATCCATACGTGTTCCAAAGAAGAAGGGTCAGCAGAGTCATGGCTGGCCCGGGACCATCCCGTTCCCGAGTCCACACATGCTCCAGCAGGAGGGCTGCACGAGGCCCTCCGAGCCCTGGGACTGGCACCTGAACTGCTGTTCCTGTACTCCTGCAGGCAGCCCCGAGACGCAGGTGACTGATGGCCATGGACTGCTGCTGTGGGGCAGATGGGGACCCTCCGTAGGAGAAATAAGTCTTGGCAGATTTAGAATTTTCTTTCTTGATCCTCTCGGAATAAAAAATACAGGTAAGATTAAACAAGAGCTGCTTAAGATTTTTAAAAGGAGAGGTGTGATGGGTTTCTTCCATTCTGCCTTTCTAGAAGGTTTTTCTCAGAAACCTAAGTAGTGGCTGTCAGGCCCCCAATGTCTATAAGCCACCTTAGTACCTTCCGATCCCAGCAAAGCCTGGAATCCCCCAATTCGCTCCTGTCCTTACTCTGGGCCTAGTACAGCGGTTTCCACGTAACACAACTTTTCTTCCCAGCCCTTGACGGTGGATGTCTTTGGAAGAATCCTAGTGCATTTCATGTTCATTACCTCGTCGGATCAGTCTGGAGAAGGCATCTCAGTTCAAATGTAAGTGACTGGATTACTTTATTGAATGGTAAGAAATTTAAAGAGCAAAGAGCTGTTGTAAATGCTACTTGTGTCTTTTTTTCCTCCAAAACTCCAATCTTGAATTTTTCTTTCAGTGGCATTTCTACAGGAACAGGGTGTGCATGGCTGTGCTTAACTGCGCTTAACTACATTTTCCATCCTGGTCTGTTCCTGTGCACGTCTAGAGAATAAGAATTAACCAGCCTTGTCCACTGCTGGGGCAGCTCGGGCTGCCAACTCATTTCCCAAGCCCAATATGAGACAGTCCTTTCTCAGACTAGCTGCTTCAGTAGGAAGCAGTCATCCGGTATGTGGGGTTTGCTCTGGGTTTCTGCATTTCTTGGTGAAAGGAAGCCCTTTTAAAATGTTAAGTCATGAAACCTTTGGTAGTGAAGCCAAGTGGCATTCCCTCCAGATTCCTGTCTCCTTGAATAAGGTCCAAAAAATCTCAGGGTTTTTTTTTTTTTGAGACAGGGTCGGTCTCTCACCCAGGCTGGAGTGCAGTGGTGCGATCAAGGTTCACAGGAGCCTCGACCTCCCGGGCTCAAGCCATCCTCCTGCCTCAGCCTCCCAAGTAGCTGGGACTATAGGTGTACACCAGTATGCCCAGCTAATTTTTTTTTTTTTTTTTTCCCCAGAGACAGGGTTTCACTATGTTGCCCGGGCTGGTATTGAACTCCTGAGCTCAAGTGCTCTTCCCAAAGTGCTGGGATTATAGGTGTGAGCCACTACACCTGGCTCTGGTTTAATAAGAACCAGAGATTCAGAGAGGTGGGCCACAACCCTTTCAGAGTGACCCAGCGGAGCCCCAGTTACCTGCCTGACTCTAAGAGTGAAATTAGGAAGAAAGGGAAAGCCAGTTTTTCTGCCAGCAGGCAACTTTCCCCTCTGATCAGGGACACCAGGGACTTATGTGCCAGCCCAGGCTGAACTAACTACTGTGTGACTCTCTGCCTCAGCTAAAGCTTGCAGCTCAAGGAGGAGGATGCCCCTTCCTTGGTGAACCTGTGCACATCTGGCAGGCACCCAGCTTCTGTGCATGCCCTAGGAAGGAACCACTCCCCTGGGTTAGAGAATGCCACGTGAACACAAGACAAAGGATGCGGCAGGAGTTAACCCTCCTCCCCTGCTGTCCCTCCACGAGGCAGGGAGGAGCATCTCAGCCTGAATGCTGGCCTTCCCCAGCAGCCCACAGGGAAAGTCTGGGGAAAAGGAGCTTGATCCACTGCCCAGTATTTGTCTCATTTCCCAAGAGTTTATCCCATTCTCAGCCACTGAGTAGGGATAAAAGGAGAGGTGTGATAAGCAGCCATTCTCAGCCACCTGGATCCTAGGGTGCTACAGTTTCTGGAAGGAGCCTGGGAGCAAGGGCTGTGCTGGCCCTCTTGGCTCATCAGGGGGCTTCCCCAGTCATCCTCCAGCAGCAACTGTTTAGCGCTGCGTGGCCAGCGTCCTGGGCTTGTAGACAGAGACGTCTTTGTCCCAGAGTGCAGGCCGCCCTTTGATAATGTCAGCTGCCTTCTCTGCAATCATGATGGTGGGGGCGTTCAGGTTGCCACTGACCAGGCTGGGCATGATGGAGGCATCGACAACCCTGAGGTTTTCCACCCCGAGAACCCTTGTCTGCGGATCCACCACGGCGGTGGGATCAGATGGCTGGCCCATCTTACAGGTGCACGAGGGGTGGTAGGCACTGTCGGCTTTTGCCCGCACAAAGGCATCTATCTCTTTATCTGACTGAACATGGCTTCCCGGCTGGAGCTCTTTCCCTCGGAACGGAGTGAAGGCTTCCTGTGCAAAAATTTCTCTGGTGAGCTTCACACACAGACGGAAATCCTTCACGTCAGTTTCTGTTGAGGAGAAGAAACAGGTGAAAACCCCTCCTTTTGCCATGCTGGCCTCACTGGAAGATTCACGGCATGGAGAAGCTCCGTAAGCTGCCTGAGGAGATGGTGTTTGGGGACAAAGTTCAGGGCCTTGGGGGACTGAGCCAGCAGGCTGCTTGTCACCTGCTGGTTAGACTTCATAGCTGGTTAGACTGTACCGTGCAGCTCAAAGGCAGCATCCTACACAGACACAGCCCGCCCAGAGGCCCAGGTTGAAATGAGGGGTCTGACTTACCTGTAGGACAGGGATAAGAACACACAACGCGCCCCTGCCACAGGGTTGCTGTGAGCACCCTGCAGCCATCGCTGGGCAAAACCTGCCCAGTGGACAGTGCTCATTTTTGCTGCATGCAAAGAGGCAGGCCCAGGAATGGAATGTGCTTTTAGAGGCTGCTCAGAGTAATAACAGGAACAATGCTCTAGCTACAGACCTGGCACCCACACGGCGCGGTCTCCCTTACCTCGTGGCAGATTGTTCTGAAAGATGCAAATCTCCCGTGCTGTCTAAAATGAAGCCCTGGGGTTACTTCATGTGTCCCAGGACACGAAAGGGCTGCTGAAGCAAGTTTACAGCCTGAAGTGATGGGGCGGGGGATGACAGAGGAGCACTTTTGTCTTGGAAAGTGTAGTCCAAGGGTATGATTCAGGGACAAGCAGGAACCTCACAAGGCATTCATTTGTTCAAGCCCAGGGCCAGGCAGATGCAGGTGGCTGAATTACCTGTTGACAAGTAGTTGGGCTGGATCACAGGGTGGTCTTGGGGATTGGCACTTCTCAGTTTGAGCCAGCCCACACTTGTGCCCCGCATGGTCCCCACGTGTACCTAGGAGAACACAGAGGAAGCAGTGATGGTCCCTCCACAGACATCCACAGTGACCTCTACCGACCCTGGTTTACCTGCACGGTGGGCCTCTGCTTCCAGAGTCAGTGGGGAGCGGAGGCATGTTAGCATTTGCCCGCATGGTACCCACCTCCACAAAGCGATTACAAACCACCTCGGTGAATCACTCTTTCATCCTGGCCTCATACTCCATGGCTCAAAGCTTTCAGAGATGGTGATCCCAGGGCCAAATCAGCACCCCCATTTGTCCCATTTCTGGCACTCGGGACCTCGTCTCCATGGACCAGTCATACACTTGGCATGCACCACAAAGACTGACTCGCTGGCCTCCCTCCCTGCTCCTCTCTCCACCCAGACATGCTGGACAGCTGGAAGGCAGGGGACAGGCCTCTATGCCCCCAACTCTGCAGCCATGTGGCACCAGGGAGAATGCTGTCTTGGAAAATGAGAGCATCTTCCTTCCTGGATGGTAGGAAGGAAACACCCTGGGGAGCCATGCCTCCTCCCCCTGCTCACCTGGTAAGCCTCCTGCTGGGTGGGGACCCGCCCATGGTCAATCACTTGGGATGGCAGGAAATGGAACTGGATATCCGGGTGGGGGACCCCGGGCTGGCTGCGGATGAACCCACCTGTTTCCAGATGGGCAGTGGCTCCCTCCCCTGAGAAGCAGAAGAGGATGAGGCAGAAGAGCTAGTCAGGACGTGGCAGGTGGGCCAGCTGCTCCTGGCTTCCCTCTTGGTGACTGGACCCAAGTCCTGTCCACATCAGTTTACCCCCTACAGGAGGCTCACCCAGCACCACACCATAAAATGTCAACTATTTGCCTGAAGTGGGGGCATCAGCTCTGCCCTCTACCTGGGCCAATTCTGCCACTGCCAATGCCACCTGCTTTCCTGGCTCTTCCCACCACATAGCACAGCACACACTGCATAGTAGGTGTGTGACAAATACAGGCTGAGTGGATGAGCAGGATTTCAAACTACCATTTCCTGGCCCAGGTGCAGCTAGAAATCAAATGGAAAAGGCTGAAAGATGAATGCTGATTCTGCAGTCTATCCCCAAAGTCTCCTCTCTCCACCTTTTCTCCCGGTTCCTTGGACCTCACCTGCTGTGTAGCACTAGGCCATCCCTGCCCATCTGTAAGGAAGAGCAGCCCCTAAGCCCTGAGGAGTCTCACCTTGAGCAGGCCCTGGGCCAAGCTCCTTGGTACGTGCTATTGCTTCTTGTCCTCGCTTCAACCCGTCAGGTTGAAACTGTGCATCCCCATTTTGAAGATGGAAAGACTGAGACTCAGGGCTAAGGTAAATGGCATAGTTCAGCATCAAACCCAATGTGCAGTGGCCAGAACCCTTGCTCAGCTCCTGAGGAAGGAGGTCTCAATGCTCATAGTCTCATCCCAGGTTACCGATGAGTGTGCTCACCTGTGAATTTCCAGAGCCACTCCAGACCAATGCGGGCCTTCCGCAGGGGCTTCTGTGCTGAATGGAGGGTGATGGGATGGGTGCATGCCTGCTGAATGTAGATCTCCAGGTGGTCTTGCAGGTTCTGGCCAACCCCTGATACGGGAGGCAATAGGTAAGAAAATGGCTACCAAGGGCGCTCAGCTGCTTCTCAATATCCCCCTGGTTTTGAAAAATTCTCCCCTATTCACTTGTCTTCTGGACCGAGCAGGAGCTCGATTTAAAAACTGGTCTCAGTTTAAAGGCTGCTTCCCAGAGACATCATTCTTGCACTCCTGGCCAAGTATGGCCTGCCTCTGATGCTGCCAAGGCTGCCTATCCTTGTCACTTACACCCAGGGCAGCCTCTGGGTGCTCCGTGTCAGCCCTGCTCAGCAGCCCCCTTCATGAGGGCAGGGCCCACACCTTCAGCAGGCACTGTTTGGTTAGCAGTGGCTGCATGGTGATGGCCAGAGGGTCAGAGAGCAGCCCCATCCTCGCCCCAGCGTGGGGAAGGAGGAAGCAGCCCTGTCGTGCTATGCAGCCCTTGCATGAGTTCATCCAAGCCTTTGGGCACACTGGGCAGGTCACTGTCATGAAGCAGCACTTCCCCAAGCCCCTCATGATGAAGCCTAAATGCACAAAGGCCCAGCCCTCCTGGAGTGAGGTTATCAGGAAGGGCAAGAGACAGAGCCTGGCCCTCAAGGGCATCTGAGACAGTTTATAAAATCAAGTTTAGGTCTTAACAGGGAGAGCAGGCTCTGGAGCACTGAGCTGACCTCATTCATGCTCAAGGCAGCCAGTGAGTCCTGTGGATAGAAGGACGAGGCCTGGACCCCTCTCACCATAGAGCTGCCCTGGTGACATGCCCATGGCTGACCCAGTGGGACTTCACGGGCAGATGCTCCCTGCTGCAAGGTGCCCTTCTCCAAGTGAAATAGGATGGCCAGGGAAGAGAGAGGGAAAACAACACAAGGCTTGGGGCCCGGGGTGACAGGGTCCAGTGAGCCTGGGGGACCTTCAGCCTCACGGGGATGACGTGACAGTTCTAAGGAGCACTGACTGCCACCACCTCCCCATTCCATGCTATTAAGATACACTAAGCCATTTGCTGAGCACAGACAGCCCCTGGGGAGCAGTAAAGAAGGGGGCTCACCAGGCAGGTGGCATATCACAGGGATGCCCAGTTTCTTGAGGTCGTCAGCATTCCCGATGCCTGAGAGCATGAGCAGCTGTGGAGAGTTGATGGCACCTCCACTCAGAATCACCTCCTTGCTGGCGTAAGCCTGGAAGAGGCAGAGGTCCGGCCAGGTCACACTCCCCGAAAAGCCAGCTCTTCTCCTGACTCACAGACCAGCGTCCTGCTCTACCCAGCACCATGAGAACACGGCCTTGGGATGTGGAATCCATGTGGCACGCCGGGACACGGCAACTGCTGTACAGCACCTGCTCACAGGCCCCAGAGCCAAGGAGAGGAGGCTCACTGAGTCACTATTTGAAAGCAACCGGCAGGTGTAACTACAGCTAGACGGTAGTGATGGCCTTAACAACAGGAGGGGTCAGCTTACATGAGATAAATGAAAGCAGACATTGAAGTGAGTAGTCTAAAGCAAGAAGTAAACCAGATCTACACGTGAAGGTGCAAAACAATCTGACCCCCTGCCAACAACGCAGAAATATAAAGTATGACCACACATATGGGTTTTAAAACCTCTAGTGTAAACCTATAGTTTCCTGTGAGGTCAGTGCCCTGAAATGGTGCGGAAGGCTCTGAATTAGGCATGCACACAGGGGCACTGACACCACAGGCCCTCTGCAGGTGGTAGGACTGGGGGCTTCCTCACCTCCACCAGCCCACTGCTACCAGCTGCTCAGCCCCCCCATCACAGGTACGAGCATACAGGGCTGGGGGTGAGGGTGTGAGTCCTGCCCCCTCTGAGCTGAACCACCAGGGTCACTGCCCACTCTCTTCTGCCAGGACCCCGCTGCAGTGCACTCACCCTGCAGCTCTGCCCATTCTTGACATAGTCCACGCCCACTGCACGGGTGCCCTCAAATAGCACCCTGCTCACAAGCGTCTGGGCCTCGGCCTTGAGGTTGGTGCGGCTCAGTGCTGGGTGCAGGTAGGCACAGGCCGTGCTCCACCGTTTGCCTGCAGGATGGAGTGTGGTGGTCAGGCACAGCCCCGCCCTCCCCTGGCACCTGGGCAGGAGGAAGGAGCTGGGGAAAGAGTGGATATGCCCAGCTCTGACTGCAAGACCTGCCTTTACAGCTGGGACAGAAAGAACCTGCCCTGCAGAAGTCCACAGCTGCCTGGGGTCCCCTGGACGCAGGTGGAAAAGTACCCTTCACCCTCAAACAGGAAGACACAGAGACCAGGAGCACGGCCAAAGGGCTAAGAGCCTTGAAGAGGCAGGCAGGAGCCCTGGGTCAGCCCTGACTTGCCTCTGCCCTGCTGTGACCACTCAGTGTGCCTCAGTTTGCCCATCTGCAAGTCCCTAGAGGACTTTAGGCTGTCTGTCCAGAGAGCTGATTCTCCATTATCCACACAAACGGGGGCCAGAGGTGCAGAGAACACCGAGATCCCCATCGTGTATCACTCACCGCTCTGGGTTGTATTCTGTTGGGGTGTACTGAGCCACATCCCTTCCCGCTCATGCCAGGCTCAGCGTTCCCATGCCTCCTGGCCATGCTGGAGCCAGGAGCCCGGAGCTTAGGCCGACATGGGCGGGAGCTGGGGTAGGGAGCAGTGCTTTTAAAAAGAGAAAAGACATGTGGATGGGAAGGGAGGCCACACCTTCATGGATGGTCATGTCCATCCAGCCGAAGCCCTCCTGCTGGAAGCCGTTCATGTCCTCAGTGAGCGGGTAGCCAGCCTGCTGCGTTGCCTCCAGGAACGCGCGGTGCAGCGGGTGGTTGGTCTTGCCCCGAGACACCCGCAGCGGACCATCGGCGCCCCGGTACAGGTTGGCGCCCAGCTCGTGGCCCTGCGCCTTGCGGAAGTAGGGCAGGCAGTGCGCGTAGTCCCAGCCGAGGGCGCCTTGGCGCTGCCAGCGCTCGTAGTCCTCGGCGTGCCCGCGGACGTAGACCATGGCGTTGAGGGACGAGGAGCCGCCCCAGACGCGGCCGCGCGGCCAGTACAGCACGCGCCCGTCCAGGCCCGGCTGCGCCTCCGTGTGGTAGCACCAGTTGTACCTGTCGTCGCACAGGTTGGCCACCAGGGCCGCGGGCATGTGGATCTTCCACAAGAGCCGCTTGCTCCCGGCGCGCAGATCCTTGGGCCCCGCCTCCAGCAGCAGCACGCGCTCGGCGGGGTCCTCCGTGAGCCTCCCAGCCAGCACGCAGCCCGCCGAGCCCGCACCCACCACCACGTAGCTGTACTCGTCCCGCATCTCGGAGCTCGCGCTGGCCAGGGTCCGGGCACCTGGGGGCCCCACGGCTCCCCGTGCCAGGGCTCCGGGCCGGCCCAGGCCGCGTAGGAGACACCACATGCTTCTATCTAGCCCAGTCCTCTGATCCACGGAGGGGAATGAGATGACTCAATTCTCCCTAAAACAGGAAAAGAAGCTTTAAAAATCTTAAATCGGCATGCACGTGCAGAATCGGTCCCAAGCTGGGACAGCCACACTGGTGTGGCAAAGCTCCAGGGCATGCTCACCAACGGCCTGCCAGGGCAGGGTGCAGCAAGCCCAGCCTGACGATGGCTGCTCAAAGAAACGAGGAGGAGGAAGTGAGGGGCACACAGGAATTTCAGAACTGTTTTATATGTGCCAGGATGGACAGGCACAGGATGGTGGGTGGGGCAGCAAAAAGGCCCCTCCCCCAACTAAGGGGTAAAATGCTTCCCTGTGCTATGTGTGTGAACCTGGAGACTGGGCAGCAGTCCACCTGCCGGAACGCAGGGGAGCAAAGGGCTTTCCAAGGGGGAGAGAAAACAGGGAACTTGTTCTCATCGTTCGAGACAGCGGGCTCGGCCCCTACCATGTGCTAGCACTGTTTCCTGCCCCACCCGGTTCCTCTAGCAATACAAAGAAAGACATCTACTCTCAAAACTGATGGTTTAGGCCTGGGAGAAGGACAAGACTCAAATAAATAGCTGAAGGAAGATCAGCAGGAGAGGCAGGAGACTGTAGAGCTCAAAGACTTTGACCTGAGGGGGCCATGGGGTACATTAGAGGGGTTTTAAGCAGGGTCAGGGTCAGAGCTACACTCTTCAAAGATCACTCTGTAGAATGCTAGCGTCTTAACACAAAAAATGGCAATAGCTTTGAAAGGGTCCTTTCCTAACAATGTTCAAATCAATCTCCACGTAGTGTACAGAGGTAGAAGAAGAAAACAGGATATGCCATGAAAACTTCCACTAAAAAGAACACCTGATGACGCCCCACCCATGAGGCTCAGACCAACAAGGCCTGCCCAAGACTGAGGCTGAAACACAAGGAAACCCTGATAAATCCCACCATCCCTTCCACAAGCCCTGCACCAAGTAACAGCAGCCTACCACTGGAGTGCAGAGGCTCTTTCTCCTCCTCCTCCCCCGTTGCACAGGCACAGGAGACAGAGGTGGCGGAGCCTCCTGCATGCTATGTCTGAGGCTGCTGGAACACTGAGAAGTACTCTTCGGAACTCCAGGCCCCACACCAGCAGCAAGCAGCAGCCCACCACACCACTCCCCACCCAACAACACTCCACACTAACAACCCAACAGAATGAAAGGCAGGCTCTTTGCTAGGCATACTATTTACCTCAGTCTCCACTATCCCATTACACACAAGGTCTAGCATTCAATAAAAATTTAGGATACTAAAAGCAAGGCAAATAAAGGGCTCCTTATCAAGAGATATAGTAGTCAACAGAAACAGACCAAGGAGTAATGTACCCAGATGTTAGGACCCATCAAAGACTTCACAATAACCAAGGTGAACATTATAAAGCTACAGTTGAAAAGGTGGACAACATACTGAACAGATAGGAAATTTCAGCCAAACATTGAAAACTATAGAAAAAAACCGAAATGCAAGAAAAAATACGATGTTAGAGATGAATACTTTTTAATTGGATACAGCACAGAAAATAATCTGGAAATATAAAGAGAAGAAAGAAAGAAAAAACAAAACAACCAACAACTGTGGGACAATATCAAACTAAAGGATGGATCACTGGAGTCTGAGAGGGAAATAGTGGGGAAGGAGGGCCAGGGGGAAAGAAGAACAGAGAACAAGGGAGGAGAAGTGTTTGCGGAGAGAATTGCTGAGACTTACCCAAAAGTAGTGCAAGACAAAACACTATGGATTTAAGAAGCTTAGAGCATCCCACGCAGGATTAATACAAAGAAAAACACATCTAAGTACATCACAGTTAAGTTGCTGAAACTCCAAAATAAAGAGAAAATCATTAAGTAGCCAGATAAAAAGAAACATATGCAGAGGGATAAATGTAACAGTGACAGCAAACTTCTCAGAAAATATGCAATCCAGAAGATGATGGAGTGACAACTTTAAATACTGAAAGAAAAAAGAACCTCTGCTAGTTTACTGAAATTTAAAAATTATCTATAACCAGGAAATACATCTTTATAAAGTAGATAATTTAGATGAAATGGACTAATTACTTGAAAAATACAAGCTGTCAAACTCACACAAGAAGAAACAGACACTCCGAATAAGCTATATCTATTAAAGAAACTGAATCAATAATTGAGAAAGCACCAAGCTTGACTAAGCTCACTAGTAATTTCTATCAAACATTTAAGGAAAAAATTATACCAGTAATCTACAGTCTCTTCTAGAAGACAGAAACAGAGGAATTACTTCCTGACTCATTCTGTGAGGCTAGCACCATCCTAATACCAAAACCAGACAAAGACATTACAATTAAAAACAAACTACAGGCCATTAATCTTTCATTAACATAGATAAAAATATTAGAAAATTGAATCAAATATGTATAGAAATAATTATATACCACAACCAAGTAGGCTTTATCTCAGGTATGCAAGAGTGGTTCAACATTCAAAAATGAGTTAATGTAATCTATTACATCAACAAGCTGAAAAAGAAAACTCACATGATCATATTAATAGATGCAAAAAAGCATTTGACGAAATTTAACATCCATCAATGATAGAAACTCTTAGTAAACCAATAGTAGAAGGAAACTTCCTCAACTTCGTAAAGAATATCTATAAAAACCCTACAATCATACCTGGTAGTGAAAAGCTCAAAGCTTTCCCACTAACACCACGAACAAGGCAAGGATGTCCTTTGAACCACTCCTTTTCAGTACTGTACTGGAAAAGTCCTATCTAATGCAGTAAGACAAGAAAAGGAAATAAAAGGTATACAGATTGGGAAGGAAGAAATAAAACTGTCTTTGTTTGCTAATAACATGATTATTTATGTAGAAAATCTAAAAGAATAAAAAATTCCTGGAAGTAATAAGCAATTATAGCAAGATTTCAGGATACAAGGTTAATATATAAAAGCCAATTGCTTTCCTACATACTAGCAACAAACAACTGGAATTTGAAATTAAAAACACAATGCCATTTAAATTAGCACCCCAGGCTGGGCACAGTGGCTTATATAACACCAACACTTTGGGAGGCTGAGGTGAGAGGATCACTTGAGGCCAGGAGTTTGAGACCAACCTGGGCAACACAGCAAGACCCCATCTGATACAGTTTGGGTTTGTGTCCCTGTCCAAATTTCATGTCAAATTGTAATCACCAATATTGGAGGAGGTGACTGAATCATGGGGGCAGACTTCCCTCTTACTGTTCTCATGATATTGAGTGAATTCTCACGAGACCTGGTTGTTTAAAAGTGTATAGCACCTCCCCCTCCTCTCTTTCTTCCTCCTGCTGCAGCCATGAAAGACATGCCTGCTTCCCCTTCTGCCATGATTGTAAGTTTCCTGAGGCCTCCCCAGCATGTTTCCTGTAGAGCCTGTAGAACCATGAGCCAATTAAACCTCTTTTCTTATAAATTACCTAGTCTCAGATAGTTCTTTATAGCAATGAGAGAACAGACTAAATACATCATCCCTACAAAAATAAGTAACTAATAAAAAATAAATTAGTTGGGTGTGGTGGTACATACCCGTAGTCCTAGCTACTTGGAAAGATGGCTTGAGGCTGCAGAGAGCTATGACTGAGCCACCACACTCCAGCCTGGACTACTGCACCTCAGCCTATGTGACAGCAAGGCCCTGTCTCTAAACAAATAAGCACCCCAAAGAAATACTTAGGTATAAATCTAACAAAATATGCACAAGATCTATATGAGGAAAACTGTGAAACTCTGATGACATTTAAAAACTAAATAATGGAGATATTTCATGTTTGTGAATAGGAAGGCTCACTATTGTCCAGATGTCAGTTCTTCTCAACCTGATCTACAAATTCAATGCAGTCCCAGTCAAAACCATAGCAAGTTATTTTGTAAATATTAACAAACTGGTTCAAAGTATATATGGAGAGGCAAAAGACTCAGAATGTCCAACATAATACTCAAAGTGAAGAGCAAAGTTGGAGGACTGACATTACCTGACTTCAAGATTTACTATAGAGCTACAGTAAACAAAACAATGTCTTATTGGTGAATAGATCCACGGAATGGAACAGAAAACCCAGAAATAGACCCATACAAATATAGTCAACGGATGTTTGACAAACGAGCAAAGGCAGCACAATAGGAATAACTGGACACACACACACACACACACACACACACACACACACACACACACGCAAAGTAAATACAGACAAAGACCTTATGCCTTGCACAAAAATTAACTCAAAATGGATCACAGACCTAAATGTAAAATATAAAACTATAAAAATCCTAGAAGATAGCACAGGAGAAAGAACACCTAGATGATCTTGGGTTTGATGATAACTTTTTATATTACAACACCAAAGGCACAGTCTATGAAAGAAAGAATTGACAAGCTGGACTTCAATCAAATGTGTGTTTTCTACTTTGCTAAAGACACTGTCAAGAGAATTAAAAGACAAGTCACAGACTAGGAATAAATCTTGGCAAAAGATACATCTTACAAAGGATTACTATGTAAATACACAAATAAATATATTCTTAAAACTCAATAGCAACCTGATTAAAGAATGACCCAAAGACCTTAAAAGACATCTCACCAAAAAAGACAGATGTCAAAGATGCACATGAGAAGATGCCCCACATCCTGTGTCATCAGGAAAATGCAAATTAAAACAGTGAGACAACGCTACATACATATTAGAATGGCCAAAATCCAGACACTGACAACATCAAATGCTGACAGGGATGAGAAGCAACAGGAACTTTCATTCATTGGTGGTGGGAATCCTAAATGGTACAGCCACTTTGGAAGACAGTTTGGTGATTTCTTGTACAAATCAACACACTTTTACCATGTGATCCAGCAACTGTGCTCCTTGGTATCTACCCAAAAGAGCTGAAAAATATGTCCACACAAAAACCAGGAAATAAATATTTATAGCAGTTTTATTCATAATTGCCCAAAGCTGGAAGCAACCAAGACATCCTTCAGTAGGTGAATGGATAAACTGTGGTACATCCAGTCAATGGAATATCATTTAGTGCTAAAAAGAAATGAGCCAGGAAACCATGAAAAAACAAGGAGGAAACTTAAAAGCATATTACTAAGTGAAAGAAGCCAATCAGAAAAGGCTACAAACCATATGAGTTCAAAGATATTACATCCTGGAAAAGGCAAAACTATGGAGACAGTAAAATGATCAATGGTTGTCAGGAGTTCGGAGAGGGATAAACAGGCAGACCACAGAGGATTTTTAGGGCAGGAAACTACTCTGTTTTCTGTATGCTGGTAGATATAGGTCATTATACATTTGTCCAAACCTACAGAATGTACAATACCAAGAGTAAACCCTAATGTAAACTATGGGCTTTAGGTGATAATGATGTGCCAACATAGGTTTATCAGTTGTAATAAATGTACCACTTTGGTGGGAGGATGTTCGTTAATGGGAGGATTATGTACATGTGGGGACAAAGCCTATATGGGAAATCTCTTCACCTTCCTCTCAATTTTGCTGTGAGCCTAAAACCGTCTTTTTAAGGAGTATTTTTAAAATATAATAGAGCCTGACTCCATTTTTGATGTTTGACTACTGACTACTTTCAAGCTCCACCCCTCCCTCTTCCCCTCCTGCCCCATAGCTGGGCAAGTGAATAAAAAAGCCCTGGCATTCCTGCCCCAAGTATCAATGGGGAGGTTCAAATCATACAAATCCAATTCATGTGTGGGACTGTTACCATGACTCCATTCCCTAACCATAATAGAAACCAGGAACACTGGCCCTTTCCTTCACAGACCAGCCATGGCAGACCAGCCTGGGTGCTTGCCCTGGTCTCCCTATGAAGCTCCATTATATGAGCAGTAAACCTTATTGTAGCCACTTGGTGTGTGTGTGATGTCTTCAGTCTCAACTTTCAAACCAACCTTGGGTGGTGGGGGTTGATCCCACCCTCCATGGGCAACCACAAGACAAAACAATACCACTTACAAGAGCATCAGGAAACATGGCATACTTAGTGATAAACTTAAAACATACACAGGACCTATTTACTGAAAACTACAAAATATTGACAGAAGTTAAAGATAGCCTAAATAAATACCATGAACAGGAAGACCCAGTGTTGTTATGATGTCAATTTTCCCCAAATTGATGTATAGATTCGATGCAATGCCAACCTCAGCAGGCTTTTGTGTGTGTGTGTGTGGAAATTGAAATGCCAATTTCAAAAGGTACATAGAAATACAAAGGACATAGAAAAAGTTGTAGTTCAATTGGTCATACGAAGAAACCCCACACAGCTGTGAAAATGAAGGAAACATAGCATCTCACATCATATGAATGAATCCTAAAAATATATTCAGCACACAGAAGGAAAATTACAGGAGGCTGTGGCCTGAATGAGAATTTAGATAGATAGATAGATAGATAGATAGATAGATAGATATAGTCACATATATATGCATATATGTGAAGTTTTAAAACTCGTATTCATATGTGCACCAAATATCGGGGTCCCAAAATATATGAAGCAAACAATGAGAGATTTGAAGGGAGAAATAAACAGTCCTGCAACAATAACTCGTGACTTCAATACTCAGATTCCAATAATGGATGAAAGCCAGAGAGAAGATCAATCAGGAAATAGAGGACTTGAATAACACTATAAACCAGTTGGAGACCTGACAGATATATACAAAACATTCACTACAACAAGAGAATCTACACGTTTTCCAAGTGCACGTGGAACATTCTCCAGGAAAGACCATATGCTAGACAATGCAACAAGTTTTAATACAACTTAAAAGACTGAAGTCTGGGAGGGGAAGAGCAAGATGGCAAAGAGAGGGCTCCATCAATCGCCCCCTCACCCTCCACCCCCACAGGAACGCCAAGTTTGACAACTATCTACACAAAGGGAGCAATTTCATAGCAACCAGAAATCAGGCACCAGCCTGGCCACAGTGGAGGAGAGCACCAGGAGGGCTCTTGGGTTCCCTGATTCCAGGCCTTAGCTCTTAAATGGCCTTTCCGGACCAACCCTGGGCCAGAGGGGAACCCACTGCTCTGAAGGGTGAGTCTCAGGCCTGGCAGCATTCACCACAAGCTGGCTGAGAGCCCTTGAGCCTTAAGTGAATACCGGTGGTATCCTGACAGTACTCCCAGTAGGCCTGTGGTGGTGGCCATGGTGTGAGGCTCCTCTGCCTGTGGAAAGGAAAGGGAACAGTAGAGAGGACTGTGTCACACTGTGTGAGTGCCAGCTCAGCTGCAGTACACTAGAACACAAAGTAGGTTTCTAAGGTTTTTGACTCCAGTCCCTGGCTCCCAGACAGCATCTCTGGACCTGCCTGGGGGTGCGGGGGGTGAAACTTGCCACCCTGAAGGGAAGGCCACAAGCCATCTGGCTTCACTGCTGGCTGACAGTAGAGCCCCAGGGCCTTGTGTAAACATAGGCGGTAGCCATGTAGTGGTTGCAGCATGCCTTGGGCAAGACCCAGTCCTCAGCTGGCTTCAGGTCTGACCCAGCGCAGACACAGTGGTCGTGGCCACAGGGGTGCTTGTGTCACTGTACCTGTAGCTCCAGGCAGCTCAACGCAGAGAGACTCCATTTATTTGTGGGAAAGTAAGGGAAGAGAATAAGAGTCTCTGCCTGGTAATCCAAAGAATTCTTCCAAATCTTGTCCAAGACCACCAAGGCGGTACCTCTGAGAGTCTGCAAGAAGCACAGTGTTCCTGGGCTTGGGTTGCCCTCTAATACGATACAGCTTTGATCACAGCACTGAAGCAAGACTCCATTTAAAAAAAAAAAAAAAAGAACTAGGGAAAGAACAAACCTAACCAAAAGCTAGCAGATGAAAGAAAGTAATAAAGATTAGAGTGAAGACAAATAAAACAGAAAATAGAAAAACAACAGAATCAAAGAAGCCAAAGTTAGGTCTTTGGGGGAAGAAATAAAAATGACAAACCTTTAGCTAGACTGACTTAGCTAGATTGACTAAGAAAAATAAAAAAAAAGACTCCAATTAGTGAAATTAGAATCAGTAAAATAAACACTTTACTGCATCAAAGGGCACAATGAAGAATGAAATGACAACCCATAGAAAAGAGAAAATATTTGCAAATCATATATCTGATGAGATCAGTATCTAGGATTTGTCAAAAACTATAACTCAACAAAAAACCCAAATAGAAAATGGCCAAAGGACTTGAATAGACATTTCTCTAAGAAAGAAACACAAATGGTCAATACACACCTGAAAAGATGCTCAACGTCACTAGTCATTAGGAAAATAGAAATCAAAATCACAGTGAAATACCACTTCATACCCACCAGCATGGCTATAATAGAAACAAACAGGAAAGAGAAACTGCTAATGAGGATATGGAGAAATGGAAACCCTTGCACACTGCTAGCAGGAATGTAAAACGCTGTAAAGTCTGTAGAAGACAGGTTAGCAGCTCCTAAACACAGACCATGTGCTCCAGTCATTCCACTCCTAGGTATATACTCCAAAAACCTGAAAGCAGAAGCTTGAACAGATACTCTTACACCAATGTTTACAGCATCATCATTCACAACAGCAAAAAGGTGGAAACAACTCAAATATCTATCAACAGATGAGTGGATAAACAAAATGTGGTATGAACATATATGGTATATTATTCAGCCTTAGAAAGGAATGAAATTCTGGCACATGCTACAACATGGCTGGACCTTGAAAGCATTATGCTAAGTGAAATAAACCCGACACCAAAGGACAAATATTGTGTGATTCCACTTACATGAGTTACATAGAACAGGCAAATTCATAGAAACAGAAAAGAGATTAGAGGTTACCAGGGGATGAGAGGAAGGAAAACAAGGAGTTACTCTTTGGGGTAACAGAGCTTCTGTTTGAGGCGATGGAAAAAAAGAACAGGAAACGGATAGTGGTGGTGATGGGTGTACAACACAGTGAATATACTTAATGCCACTGAACTATGCTTAAAGTGGTTAAATTGCCAACAAAATCCTACATGCAACTGACTTCTGGATCTTGTTAAGTAAATCAAACCTATGAGGGAGAAAGGTATGAAGGAACTTAAGGACAGTAGTAACCTCTGAGCAGGAAGGCATTCCTGGGGTTTTCACTTGCACCAGTCACATTTTATTTCTTGATGTAGATGACAAGTACATGTGTGTGTTGTTGTGTAGTTTTACTAAAGAATTGCAGTAAATGACAATAATTAAAATCAACAAGATCAAGAGGCAACCCAGGAGCTTCGCCAGGAGGCACAGAGCCTACCCTGCAGGAGTGAAGACAGATTCCTTCCTTAGGTGGCGGCAGGTCATTTACTCTTCCGTCCTCAATCATTCAAAAACCCCACACTGCATCACAACTCTGCTCCCACCCTCCCCACATGAGGGAGGAGCCTGCTACCCAGAGGGAACTCCTTGAGGGCAGGGACTCCTAAGCTGCTAGCGTAGTGCCCTCTCAGGCCAGCAGGCTGGGTGGGTGGGCAGACTGACCGGCGTGCTGCAGGAGTTCCAGGGAAGCAGACCCTTCCACTTCCCTGGGCTGCCTGGGCAGGGAAGGAGCTGCCTGGCATTGGCAGGATGGAAGGCGGGCAGGAATGGGAGCAGGGAAATAGCATGTGTGTTCATTTCTGTGCGTTGGGGTCGGAGTCCTCCCTGCCATGTCTGGGTTCTGAAGTTGATGAGGTGGCATCTGAGGCTTCCCTTTTGACTTGGGGTGCCTACAACCCTAGCCCGCTCTGTTTCCTGAAACCAACTGTGGCTAGGTCCAGTCCAGCACTTGGACCAGACGAGGAGGATGTGGCTTTGCCAACTGCCATGCACAAGAAAGAAGAGACTTTTGCCTTGTCTACCTTACAGTCAAGAGGAAAAAACTCATGTGACATGCGCCCTCCGGTGGTACTGGGCAGCCCCACCAAGCCACACCTTCCATCTGACCAGCTGGCCTTGGTGATGGACACCTGGTCCCTGTACTGCCGCTGTGTGGGAAGCAGGCTTTGGTCAACTCGAAACCCCCACCCCCAATGCCATTGAAGTGAGTAGATCAAGCAGAGAGAGAAGTAAGAAACACGGGGGCTACCACGTCTTACTGGTTATGGCTGGTAGCTTTCATTGCCACAGCCCTTTGTAGCATCAGCTAACAATTCTCATTTCAAATTCTCAAATCAGTAGTCAAAGATTGGTGGGGTGCAGTGGCTTGCACCTGTAATCCCAGCACTTTGGGAGGCCAAGGGGGGTGGATCACTTGAGGTCAGGTTAAAAACCAACCTGGCCAATATGGTTAAACCCCATCTCTACTAAAAAAACAAAAAAAATTAACCAGGTGTGGTGGTGGGCACCTGTAATCCCAGCTACTCGGGAGGCTGAGGCAGGAGAATCTCTTGAACCCGGGAGTCAGAGTTTGCAGTAAGCCCAGATTGCGCCACTGCACTCCAGCCTGGGTGATACAGCCAGACTCTTTCTCAAAAAAAAAAAAGGCTGCTATTGAAAAGTCTGCTAAACTTTGTGGTTAGAAAACTGATGGCTTTATAACACAAGACAGAATTCCATGTAATTTTGAGCATGTGGTCAATTCCACAACACATTTTATTACTTCGGTGGAGTTAAGCTGCAAAAGGATCACGCCCAGAAGAAAAGGCTTACGCACCATTCCAGAAGTGTCCATACTTGCGACACATCTGCCTACAGACTCACACGGCTGGAGTAATGAGGAAGCTTCCTGAAAGGACCCTTCGCACAGGGCCCCCAGCGGCACTTGCTTCCTCACCACATCTTGGTGTGCACACGTGTTTTCTTTCTAGCTCTTGGCCAGGGTAGCTTCTGTCCCAGGGTAGGCCAAGAGCTAGAAAGGTAGCTGTGGACAAGGCTCAGGTAGTCCCATCACGAAGCTCAGCTACGCATGAGCTTCAAAGCCCAGAAAGTTACTTCACAGCCCTGAGCCCTGGCACCCTGAAGCCAGCACTGCCCCAGGCTTGCACTCAACCTTCACACCTGTCACTGTGGCCATGGGCCAGGCTGATGATGACAGTCTTTCTGGGGAACTGCAAAACATGTGGTAAGGACCATGGCCACCTTTGCCCTTCTGGGGGTCATTCGCCAAAGGAGGATTCAGGGCAGGTCACCTGCTCTTTTCCACCTGGCCGTCTAGTACTGGCTTTGACCTGCAATCTCTGTGAGACCTCAAACAAGATTCCCTACATGCCAGGCTGGGCTTTGTGTGGGTAAAATACACTGCTCTTTGGTTGCCTTTGTCTGATCATAGAGCTCCATTCAACCATGGGCCCAAACTGAGTTATATTAACAGGAGCAGCTACCCCTGCTGAGCACATCACGTGGGTTATCAGGTTTAAGCCCCCTAAGATGCTGGGTGGGGTGGAGAGTCTTCATCATCTCTCCATCACCATCAGCCCCATGTCACGGAGAGAAAAACAAGGCTGAAGAGGTCGAGCCCCTGCCCCATGCCAAGCCAGAGGCTGGGACCCTCTCCAGCACAGGCCCAATCGACAAAGCCACATCACAGAAGCCAAAAGGTCATTGTCAGCATGCGAAAGGGTGCAAGACACCAAGTTCCCATGCCAGGGGTCTCAAGCCAAGAAGGCTTGGCTGCTTTTCTGCATCCCAGCAGAGCTTCCCAGGAGCACAACTGTCTGAATACCCAGCCCTGTGGTGGGCTGAGGGGAATGTAGTACAGTGGCCAAGGGTGGGAAGGATCCCAGTTAGAGAATGGAACCTGGCTGGGCCCAGAGGCTGTGGTGGTCCAGGGAGTAACCCTGGGCAGCTGCTCCTCCTCCCACAGGAACTTCATGCCATCCCCTACCCAGGTCCTCCACCTCCTGAAGACAGTGGGACAAGCTTCCTCATGGCCCCCCAGGCCCTCTTGTCCTAAGCCTGACCAGGCTAGGCCCCTGCCTCTGTAGCCATTATCCCACTGTAAGCCTCACTCTCTGGGCTCCAGGCACATGGTCCACCTTCCCTTCCTCCCCAGGGCCTTTGCACATGCTGTTCCCTCCTCCAGGTACAGGTCCTAACCTCCTTTCACCTATTCACTCCTCACCTTCCCCTAGGCCTTGATTTTCCTGGAAAGCCCTCCTCACCACTGATCACATCCATCCTGGGACTTCTCTGTGTCACTTACTGGGACCTCAACAGGCTAACAATGAAATGAGCTGTGGAAGGCCCGCATCCCTGGCTGAGGGCTCCACGCCCTTGCCTCCCACTGAGTGCTGAGCCTGGCCTGAGGCTGGCATTCTGTCATGCTGGCTGAGGGGACACGTGCAGAGGATGAGGCTACACAAGGCCTACAGCAAACCCAACCTGGGCAGTCTGAGATATGGATGCTGAGCTCATACACCTGTGCCAGGACCAACAGAAGGCACCCTGTGGGAATGTTCTGGATCCAAACGTGGTAATGGTTACCCAAGCATACACACAGAGCAATACCAGCGCGAGGTACACTTTACTGTATAACTGTTGCACCTCAATTAAAAAGTGTAAAACAGTTTTTCTGAAAGCATCTTCTGGGCTGAGGCAGGAGGATTGCTAGATGTAACTGAGGAGCTGAAGACCAGCCTGGGCAACATAGCGAGACCCAGAAATTTTTTCTAAAAAAAATTTGTTTTTTAATTAGCCAGGCACAGTGGTGTGTACCTGTAGTCCTAGCTACTCAGGAGGCTGAGGCAGGAGAATCACTTGAGCCCAGGATTTCAAGGCTGCAGTGAGCGAGCACTGTTCCACTGCACTCCAGCATGGGCAACAGAGCAAGACCCCGTCTCTCTATAAAAAAAAAAAAAGGCATTTTCTTCAGTGTCAAGTTTCTCTTCCCAGGAATCTTATCTCCCACATATTGATACACAATTAACAACTGAATAGGAAACTGCCACCTGGGAGATGATTCTGGACAGTGTGGACAAGGCCACATCACTTGGCCCCTTGTGTCCTGGCTTCTTGGGCAGAACCCTCCTGCCCTCTGATCCTCCTGGTGAAGAGGGGCAGATGAGGCAAGGCTGAGGCTGGTCAGGACGCACCACAGGCTGCCACAAAAATCCAAGGTGGAGCCCTAATGTCTGACGTCGCATCAGAGCTCTGCCAGGCCTCACCATGTGACCCAGGGCAGGGGTTTCCTGTTGGTAAGGCATGGACGCTGGCCTCTGTGGGCACCTCCGATGCCTGTGAGTCTGCCCCCCTGCCGCCCCTCTGCTGCCCTACAGTGGGTGCTTCCTCAGCCTGGGAACCCTGTGCTTCATGTTCCAGGCCTCTGCCCTCTGCACGCACCCCTCCACTCGCTAGCTGCTTCCCCAGTTTTTAAAACCTTCACGGTAGTCTACACCAAAACCAGATTGTAAGGTGGGAGGCTATGCGACGGCTCACACCTGTAATCCCAGCACTTTGGGAGGTTGTGGTAGGCCGACCACCTAAGGTCAGGAGTTCAAGACCAGCCTGGCCAACATGGTAAAACCCTGTCTCTACTAAATATATGAAAATTAGCCAGGCATGGTGGCACGCGTCTTGTAGTCCCAGTTACTTGGGAGGCTGAGGCAGGAGAATCACTTGAACCTGGGAGCCAGAGGTTGCCACGAGCCAAGATCACACCACTGTACTCCAGCCTGGACAAGACAGTCAGACTGTCACCAAAAAAAAAAAAAAAAAGAATGTAAGGTTGGAAACCTAGAGTCCTAACACCCAGGCAGGGGTGGAGGGCCCAGACCGCTCAACCTCCAGGGATGGCTCTTCAGGGTCGCCTACCATTTCTTTCCCTTGCAGGTGTTTCTGTGGATCCAGTCTGTGCAGGTGCTATGGGCATCCAGCCATGGGTAGGAGGCAGGGTGCAACAGAGGTCACTGCTGGGGAGACCCGAATCCCTTAGGGGCCCCTCCCAGAGTCAAGTACCTGATAGACTAGGGGGTCAGTGGCTGCGGTGCCCCAGGCCAGCCCCTGAGGAAGAGCAGCCACTCTGCTCCAGATGTGAAGTCCCTGCACTCCGCGCTGCACTGTGCCTGGGTGAGTGGGCTCTGCAGCACAGAGGGCCTCAGGTGAAAGTGGAGAGGTGGGCGTGGTAAGCCAGAGCACAGCCAGAGGCAGGCGGAGAGGACAGAAGGCGCTGGTGTCCCAGCTCTTACGCAGTAACATAGCAGCAAGAGAAAGACAGCTGCTCTTCCCTCTCCAGGGGAGCTGAAGGCCCTCCTCATGCCAGGCACACAGAAGGCTTCAGAGGCCACGAGTTAGCAAGCTCCCACCTGGCACAGCCCGTCCACAGAGCTGCTCTTCCTACCATGTGTGTTCACTTACAGACAGCAGCGGGGACAGCTGGAAGCTCTCAGAGCCAGGTATGCAGCAGGCACTCAATAAATGCTTGTCATGTGACTGGTATATAAAAATGCACTGTCCAGGGAGAAAAAGCAGAAATGGAAGCCAAGGCCTAAGGGCAGTAGCTCCTCTCATAAGAATGAGGCTGGCGCTGCAGAATCTGCCCACTTTTGTCCACCCCTTGGACACTACCTGGATCAGGCCCCATCATCTCCCACTGGAACCCTCCCCATAACATCCTAGAAGTGTCCCTGCTACTACTGATGCCTCCTCAGGCCACCCCACAACCAGCTCTCCACAGAGCAGCCAGGGTGATCTCAGAACAAGCGGGAGCCCAGACCAGCAGAAGGAAAAAAGATGTGGGCAAGGGTCAGCTGGGGACTCACCAAGGTGACTTCACACCCAGGCGGCAATTAAAACACTGACTTCTCCATACAGTCCAGGCAGGGGTCTGAACAGAAGAATGCAACACCACCTACAAAACATCCTTGCCCAAAAGTTCAAATCTGAATCTGATCACACTTCTAGATCAATCCACTGACTCACAGGAAATGCAAAGGTCAGAGCAACTTGCAAAGATCACCATCAGCAGAACCGAGGCAAAGGGAAGCCCCACAGTTCTTCAACAACAGATCCAAGTATAGAATGGATAAATAAGAGAGAGATGAGAGAGAGGAAGGAAAGCCTAAGGGCTGTGAGAAGCAAAACCCAACCATGAGAATGTGCCGCTCTTGACTGGACCCTGGTAATTTGAACACTGAGTGGGTATGTGAGGATGTCAAAAAATCATTATTTGTCAGACATGACTGTGATCCCGTGGTTATGTTGTTTAAACTCACCCTTTCATGAACCTTTGTACATTGTTTGTGGGAATGTAAATTAGTACAGCCACTATGGAAAACTATATGGAGATGCCTCAGAAAAAACAAAATAGAAGTATCATATAATCCAACAATACCACTACTGGGCTGGGTATACAGAAGAAAGGAAATCAATATATCAAAGAGATAGCTCCACACCCATGTTTACTGCAGCACTACTCCCGATAGCTGAGACATGGCATCAAACTAAGTACCCATTAACGGACAAATAGATTTTAAAAATGTTATACACAGTGGAGTACTATTCAACTGTAAGAAAGAATGAGATCCTGTCATTTGCAGCAACATGGATGGAACTGGAGGTCATTAAGTTAAATGAAATAAGCCAAGCATGGAAAGTCAAAAATCACATTCTCACTCATAGTGGGGAGCTAAAAAAAAAAGTGGATCTCATGAAGATGGAGGGTAGATGGGCAGTTATCAGGGTTCAGGAAGGGTAGGGAGGATGGGGGAAGATAGGTTGAGTAACGGGTACAACACATAGTTAGACAGAAGAAATGAGATGTAGTATGTGACAGATGAGTATGGTGACTATAGTTACAATCTATCGTACATTTCAAAATACCTATGAGAAAAATTCAACTATTTTTTTTCTTTTCTTTATACTCTAAGCTATTCAAACTTGTGTACTTAGATAACTCAACTATATCTAAAGTTAAATATTTAAGGCTGGGTGCAGTGGCTCACACCTGTAATTTCAGCACTTTGGGCGGCAGAGGTGGGGATGGGAGGATGGCTTGAGGCCAGGTGTTCAAGACCAGCTCGGGCAACATTGTGAAACCCCATGTCTACAAAACAAAAATTTTTTATTTTTTTTTAAACAAAATTTTTTATTAGCTGCACATGGTGGCACACAACTGTAGTCCCAGCTACTTAGAAAGCTGAGGGGGGAGAGTTGCTTGAGCCCAGGAGATTGAGGTTACATGAGCTATGATCCTGCCACTGCACCCCAGCCTGGGTGACAGAGCAAGACCTTGTCTCAAAAACAAAAAAGTGATCTAGGATTTGGCTTACAGTCACCCTAGGGATTAGGAGGACATACAAAACAGGACCCCCACGAGGTGATGCTAACAAAGTTATGTGATGGGAACATGAAATTCCCATCTCCATCATCTCTTCTGGCTAATTTTGTACAGGTTTCAAATCTTCCACGATGAAAAGGATTTCTGTAGCTGTTGTTTGTTTGACATCTCGGGTCTCACTAGAGGAGTGAGGGAACGTACAGAGGTGGGAGCACTTCTGTGGCACAGGCCTGGCCTACAACGAGGGATTTCCAACAATTCCCCAGATGTTTGGGGTGTTCTGCAAGTGCTCATCACCAGCTTCCTTTTTCAAGTAAATTTTTAACCCATTTTTTAAAACTTCAGTTAACAAACACCCACCTCACATCCAGAAGGGACAGGATACAGTGCACTCTGTGACCGAGGCTGGCCCACGCACTATTTGTGATGGTCTGTGAAAGATAAGTACAGAATCGAAAGTCAGAGTGTATAAACTTTTACAGTTTCATCATTGAACACAGCCGCCTCATGTCCGTGGAGTCTAATAAGCAGATAATGGGTTTATCTTTTCATATATCTTCAATTTTATTATAACAATTTTCATATGTTAAAAATTGGCCCATGAAAGATTACAATTTTAAAAACAATCATCTAGTCTTTCACCAAGGAGAGTTTGAGAACCACTGTTATGGACCAGACATTGATCCCCTGGAGACCCCAAATCCATCCACTTAGGAGGTTGGCCAGAGATGCCAGGACAAAGCTTCCCTTCCCACCGTCTGCTGTGCCAACTCCAGTATTTCCTATAAATACATCACAAGCACTGCAAAGCCTATTTGATTTTCTGTGCTCATTTGCACACTTTCACAGCAGTACAAGCAGTGCCACTTCCAGCAGACACCTCTGTCGCTCAGGCCAAAGTGCAGGATCATAGCTCTCTGCAAGGTCCAGGTTGTGTGACGTGTGCTCCTGTTAGTCAAAGCATCTTGGCCAGCCATGGTTAGCCAGCCAGCTTTCACACACACGCCCACCACCGTTTCCCTTCAAACTTCTGGATGGGTTTAACTGCAGAGACTAAGACTGCAAGGTGAGCTGTTTGAAAAACTGACTGCTTCTTTGTATCAACTGGAAATCACTCTATCACTAAAGTACTGAAATAAATCAGGAGCTGGGGCTAGTGTAAGACATCAACCTGCACTCATGGCCCTGGTTTCTAGTGTGCTCCTGAAAATGGCATCACTGTTCTAACTATGACACACACACACACACACACACATCACAAGCATAAAGTTATAAAACAAACTCACAGCTGGGCACTGTGGCTCACGCCCGTAATCCCAACACTTTGGGAGGCCGAGGCGGGCAGATCACCTGAGGTCAGGAGTTTGAGACCAGCCTGGCCAACATGGTGAAACCCCGTCTCTACTGAAAATCCAAAAATTAGCCAGGCGTGGTACAGGGCACCTGTAATCCCAGCTACTCAGAAGGCTGAGTGAGGAGAATTGCTTGAACCCAGGAGGCAGAGGTTGCAGTGAGCTGAGATTGCACCATTGCACTCTAGCCTGGGAGACAAGAGCGAAACTCCATCTCAAAATAAATCAGTAAAATAAACTCACACTAATATGGAAGGTCGCCTGAGTCTGTGTCACGCATTGAGGTTCCATGTTCACGTTTCACTACATTAAAAGAGAACTGAAAGTGGCTGGTAGTGAAGATCCTTAGGTTGCAGCCTCCACTCTGCTACCACTCATGGTTTAGCATCCCTGGGCCTGTTTCCTCATCTATGCAATGAAAATGTAACCACTCATTTTATAGGCTCTGTTGAGGGCAAAAGAAAATAAGAGCTAAAAATACACTTCAAAGAATTAAAAGGACCAGGTGCAGCGGCTCATGCTTGTAATCCTAGCACTTTGGGAGGCCAAGGCAGAAGCACTGCATGAGGTCAGAAGCTCAATATCAGCCTGGGTAACACAGCAAGACCTCGTCTCTAAAAAATAAAAAAAGAAAGAAAAAATTAGCCTTGCATGGTGGTGCACACCTGTAGTCCTAGCTACTTGGGAGGCTGAGGCAGAAGAGTCGCTTGAGCTTAGTGAGCTAAGACTGTACCACTGCACTCCAGCCTTGGCAACAGAACTACATACTGTGTCAACAACAACAACAAAAAAAATGGAAAGAAAAGTGTGAACCTAAAACTACATGGTGATTTTATCAAGCTTACAGCATGGCCTGAGTTTCATCCTCCCTCTTCTTACACACCCTCACTCATTCCATTTCTTCCTCCATAAAGTGCAGTGCTACATCTATGACCAATAATATTATTGACAACAAATAAATTCAAGTATCATGGATCAAAAAATATACCACCGACCCTGCTGCATGTGCCCAATGTAGGGCCCACCATAGGGTGACAGGGTCCTCCCTGCGGCCCTGCGAGGCTAACCCCATCGCTCCTGTTTACAGATGGAGCTTTGAGAGGAAGACAATAGTACCTACGTCCTCTGCATTCCAGGCTTCCTTTGAGGCCCCAGTGTGATAACAATAATGTGAAAACCACTGCAAGTTCCTAGGAGACAAGGCACAGGGTCCACAGCCATGAACAGGACACATGTACGTGACCTCACAGGAATCAGTAGGAGTGGTATTAAGCATGAGTTAACACCTGGCCTGAGTCTGTGGGCTTTCTTGGGCCAGCCCCTCCTACTGGGGCAGAGAAAATGCAGTTTTGTAGCCCTGCTGGGAACAGTGGGGTGCAAGCCCTCAGTGTGGCTTCAGGGTCTCTCCCTCCAAGCAGGGATTAAAGGTGACCCTGCCAAACTTAACCAGATGGAGCAGAACATGGGGTTGAGGGACCACTGAGGCAAGGAGTGCTCCCAACAGCTCCCCTCCCAGCTCAGGCTCACCACCGGGGGCCCTGAGAGACAGCCAGTAGGTGCCAGAAACGGCTCACTCTTCATGAGACAATGAATCCACTGTTGACCAGCCAGGGCCTTGATTAATATTTGCAAAAGAATGATGTGGAAAATTCCACCTGTGTGGGTGGAGACTGGACCCGCGGGACATGTCAACAACCCTGATGGCCTTGTTCTTCCAGGGATGGATCAGGCCAAGAAGCAAAGGTCTGAATAACAATGACTGAATCTGGAATTACGGTGATTCTTGGAACATAGGGAATTTCCCTTTTTTTTTTTTTTTTTTTTTTTGGTTCTGCCTCTCCTGCCCCTAAATCTGCGCAGCACTTGTAAATCCTTCAACTTGCTTTCCTATCTACTGTATCTTCTGAGTTTCCTAACCGCCCTGCTGGGGAGACAGAACTGATGTCAGCCCCACGTTACAGATGGAGAAACTGAGGCTCCAGTTACAGATGGAGAAACTGAAGCTGAAGACCAAAAGCCTCACTCAAGGCCAACAGATGGTGACTGAGTTACAGAACCAGGTGGTCTCGAAGCCAGGCATCTCACCATGCCGTGGCTGCACAGAGCCTGTCCCGAGGGTCTGGGTCAGAGCCATGGGGACTTGACACAGTGGTTTTCCAGGCTCTGGCAGAGGCCCTGACCTTTGCTCTGCTTATGAAGAAACAGGAGGAAGTTCAAACCACCTCCCCTGGGTGGGCAGGCTCCGGCACTGGCCTTGGAGGAAGGTATGTGTTAATTTATTCATCCATTCAAGCATTTAATGAGCACTTACTAATCCCCCAGATAGGAAGGCACACTGTGGGGTAGCTCTTTCAGAAACCCAGACCTAGCAGAATTTATGACCGAAGGGAGAAAGTCAGAAAATCTCCAAAGGTCGCTTCTCTCATAGACTCAAATCACTTCATTGCCCCTATCACCACCCCATTGTACAGAAAAGGAGACAGTTCTGAGAAGAGCAGTGACTTGCCAGGGCCTCCAGTTCAAAACGCCACAAAGTTATCTGGCTTAGGCAGCCAAACAAATCACGTCCCTTCCGGTAGGCCAAGTGGGACCTCTCATGCAAGGCCACTTGAGGCATGGCCTTCTGCAGGGAGAAAATCCCCCAAGGGGACAGGCAGACACACCCTGTTTGTCCACTTCAACCTCCAGCTGTGGCTTCAGGGCCCTTCACACCCTCCCCTCCCACTCCCCACTCCACAGCCCCGTATCACCCATCCCTAAGCCCCAGGGGGGCCAGCAAGGGCAGTGTCATTCTGAAGCCAGAACAGCACCAACCAGCCTCAGGCCAGTGCCCTTGGTTTCTCTACCTCATCTGACCCCACAAGCTCCTCCCTCACTACTGGGCTTTCTTGCTGCAGCCCCTCCCAGATCTCCCCAACTCCTCTCGAAAGCTCTCCTCCCCAGGGCTCCATCCTCCTCTCCTCCCTACTGACTCCTAAGAAAGTCTGACTCACAAACCCTGTCTCCAGGCCTAACCTCTGCATCCCTGCTTGTCTCAAAGCCCATGTGCCCATCAGCACCAAGCTCACCGCAGCAGGGCCAGCCCTGGTGCACAGCTGAAAAGCCAGCACAGTCTGGAGCCTGGCCGACAGCACAGAATCAGATACTCACGGAATGAAGGACTAGCCCTCTATCTGCCCTGCAGGGGCAGTTTTCTAAAACTGAAAACTGACCACCGTCTAAGCCCATAGCACTGGTCCTCAGCACCACGGGACAAAGTTCACAGTCTTGAACTTGCAGACGAGGCTGTTTTCATCTGGGCTTCCGCAGCAGGGCGGGCACTTGTGTCCTTGAATATACTCCTCACGGCGCTCATCCTCACTCCAGGAATACCCATGAGCCAGCACCTATGTGTCGTTCACCTTTGCACCTGGCACCCAGCAGGTGTACTTAGAGCTGAAAATCTTCTCAGGGGCCACAGGACCCAAAGCAACTCAGAGGTGGAATGAGGGGCTCAGGGTGGCCCAGCCCCCAGCCACAACCTCAACTGAGTTCCCTGGTCAGGAACCAGAACAATTCTCCGAGAACGCTACCTGCAGCTCCACACGTTTGCACGCCAGAGCCCAAACCCCTGGCTGATCCCCACTCCACGCAAGCCCTAACCAAGCTGGTAGGTGGGCCAGGCCTGACACACAAGTAGAGCCTCAGCTAAAACAGCTGCTTGACTCAGCACAACCTCTCACCAGCTGACAACACATCCCTAAGTACCATACCCCTCTCTAGGACTCCGTCTTCCCATCTGTAGAATGGAGCTAATTCCACCTACAAGTTTAAATGGCCCTGAGTTGGTCACCGCAGTCCAGCCTCTGACTCCACTGTTAGCCCAGCTGATCTTTGTGAACTCTCCCCCAAACCACTGCGCCTCAAAGGATGGTCCCGGGGCCACCCACCCACGAATTACAGGGGCTTGGGTTGAGGTTGCTTAAATGCAGATCCCAGGCCTGGCCCGGACTCGCCGTCCGGATTTCATTTTAGGCGGCGCTCAGAGATCCCGGGCCAGGGAAACTTGAGAACTGCAGCTCCAAGTCGCCAGTGCTGACGGCTTCCGCTCCGGGAGCCCCAGGTGCTACTGTCCGAACTCACTTGGTGGAAACAGGCATTTACCAGAAAGCCTGGGGTCGGCGCTGGGCATTCCTACCGCTCTAACACCGCGTAGCTGAAAGAACTCGCCCCCTCCAAGGAGTCCGTGTGCCTCCGCAGCCCCGGTTCCACCCCTTTCACTACGCGGGACGGGGCGGTTGTGTAAAGCGAGCCCAGGTCTCGGCGTCCAGCCTGGCCTCTGGTCCCCAGGCCTCTCTGGGCTCCCGGCCTGGCGGCGCCGCTGAGGGCGGGTTCGGGGGTGGTCGTGGCGCATCCGCGGCTACTCACCCGGGGCGGCTCGGCCGAGGGCCCGACAGTCGAGGCCCGGAGCGGGCGGCTGGGCCCGGCCCCTGCTCCTCCACACTTTAACCGGCGGCGCCGGAGCCGGCGCCCCGCGCGCTCTCTGCGTCCGGAAGGGGCACGCGGCCGTTCCGACCCGGTCTGCCCCGGGGCAGCTAACTGGACGCCAAGCTAGCCAGGCTCGGGCGGGGCGCGCGCGGCCCGAGGGCGGAGGCGGCGGGGCACCTGGCTCACTGCACGCAGGTGTGCGCGGGGGCCGGCGCGCGCCACGAGCTCTGCCGGTGCGGAGACAGCCCACCCCTCCGAGCCCCTGCGGGCGAGAGCGCGGCGACCTGCCCAGATGGGAGGGGGCCGGCGGGCCCGCCCTCTGTTCGGGTGGCTGGGCTGGGCCGGCGCTGCGAGAGGCGGAGCCGAGAAGGGGCGGCCCCGGGGCACCGGGATAAGAGCGCAGCGTGCGGCCTGCCGGGGTCCCGGGCGGTAGCTCCGCGATGTCGCTCGTGCTGCTGAGCCTGGCCGCCCTGTGCAGGAGCGCCGTACCCCGAGAGCCGGTAAGCCCCCGTCAGCACCCCTTACCGGGTCTCCTAGCCCTGGAGCCCAGATCCTGACGTCGTCTGACCCGCGTGCCGAGGCTGCCCCGAAAGAGTGCGCGGACCGTCGGCTAGAGGGGCACGCCTGTACCCTCTGGGCAGCCCCGACATCGGCCGGCGTCAGGCTGCTTGAGTCAGGGGCGTGGGAATCAGGCAGACCCGGCGTCAGATGCCACCCTGTACTGTTGGTTCTGTGATTTATGCTCACCACGCTTCAAGTCCTGAACGGTAAAACGAAGGGCAGTACCAAACCCACCAGGGCCTCTTAAGGAACGACGACGGCAAGGGGCCTGGCACGTAGTCGGCACTAGTTACTGTTACTTGGGGTCTGCTCACCTGTTGGAGCATAAGAACTTTCTCCACTAGCATTCCCTCCCTTTTTGGCCATGTTGATTGCCTTCTTCATTCGTGAAGGCAGTTTCCTTTCTTCCCCAGTGCCCTGAATGACAGGGAATCTTCTAGGTCACTGAAGAGAAAATAGCTCATCCCCTAAATAACCTTTGAAATGATACCTCTGCCCTCTTAGCATATAGCATATAGCATCAAGCTCGGTAGTTACCTGTTAGCGGAAAAACTCCATTCACTGTTTCCTGATGTCTTCAGCTCCTATCCTTCCCCTCTGTGTCAGTTCAGAGGCTCCCTCGGCTTTTTGCACTGGAGGGAAGAATACATTCCTTTTGCTGTAGTTGCTACAAGGCCAACAATTTGAGCTTGGTAGCATTTAGGGTTGTTGCTTGGCTTGTCTCACTAGGCCTTTGATAAGAACTCAGCCGCTGGTATGATGGCTTATTAAAAAAAGAAAAAAGAAAAGCCTGGTTGGGCACAGTGGCTCACGCCTGTAATCCCAACACTTTGGGAGGCGGAGGCAGGTGGATCAATCACCTGAGCTCAGGAGTTTGAGACCAGCCTGGCTATCAGGGTGAAAACCCATCTCTACTAAAAATACAAAAAGTAGCCAGCCAGGGTGGTGGGCACCTGTAATCCCAGCTACTCAGGAGACTGACGCAGGAGAATCACTTGAACCCAGGAGGCAGAGGTTACAACGAGCCAACATCGCACCACTGCACTCCAGTCTGGGCCACAGAGCGAGACTCTGTCTCAAAAAAAAAAAAAAAGAAAAGAAAAAAGTCTGATGCTATCCCTTAGAGTTCTTTTTTTTTTAAAAGACAAATGATTGGCAATTTTGCCCAAACTCAAATCACTCAAACCATCCAAAGGAGGTCTTATATGGTGTTTGGAAATGTGGATGCTCAGCAGGGTCAGATTACAGAGCTGCTGGACATATCACATTGATCTTGTCATTTGAACTTGCTGCTGCCTAAAGGCTCAATATTTTAGGTTCAGTATTTTATTCCAGAACCAAAGCACAAATTATCTTTTCTTACGAAAAAACACAAGCAGTTAATTTCAAAAGATTTAGTACCAGCCTTTCTTAAACACTAATAATAATATTTAGTTTTTGGCAGCTCTTTTAAAAATATAATATGGTACGCCGGTCGCGGTGGCTCACGCCTGTAATCCCAACACTTTGGGAGGCCGAGGCGGGTGGATCACGAGGTCAAGAGATCGAGACCATCCTGGTCAACATGGTGAAACCCCGCCTCTACTAAAAATACAAAAAATTAGCGGGGCATGGTGGTGCGTGCCTGTAATCCCAGCTACTCAGGAGGTTGAGACACAAGAATTGCCTGAACCCAGGAGGCGGAGGTTGCGGTGAGCCGAGATCGCGCCATTGCACTCCAGCCTGGGTAACAAGAGGGAAACGCTGTCTCAAAAAAAAAAAAAAAAAAGATAATATGGTGCAATCACAGTTGCTTATGGTTTCCTAAATTGCTCGGTGAGTCCTGTGTTAGAAGGGGAATATTTTAAAGAACCTGAGGGAAGTACCTTGCGACTGAATTCAAAGCTTTCTTTTGTTTATCTCTTTAGCATAGCTACTCCTTAACCTGGGGAAAGCCGGTAAACACTCCAGGCCAACCTAAAAACTTAGCGTTAAACATTAGAGTGTAAAGGTGCCTCTCATCAGTCTTGAGTCATCCCCTGCTTGCAGCAGGGAAGGCTGACACCCAGAGACAGGTGGAGACCCACCTCTGGTCTTTTAGTGAGGTTATGCACAGGCTTGAGGATGAGGTATACTGATGGCTAATCCATGGTCCATCATAGCCTACAGTGGGCAGCTTAGTTTCCCCCTAAGCTGTGAAGCAGAACCAGTTCACTTTTCTTTGAAAGTTTGTCACTCGTATATGAATTTAAGGGAAAAATGGTGTTCTGCCTAATTTGGCAAAGGAAAGCTTGTGGTTTGATGGCTTCAGCATGACGCTCGTTTTTTTTCTCTCCCACAGACCATTCAATGTGGCTCTGAAACTGGTAGGTGCATTAGAGAATGGGTATTTGGAGCTTTACATTGAAAGCACAGTTGGACTTTTAGGATGCCTAAATACAGGCAATAGGTTATCAAAGACCAGGCACAGGGTGAACCATTGCTTTGTTGGCTGATGCAAATGAAGTCTCTGTCTGCTTAAGGCAGAACTCTGGGGTCTGGGGGAAAGAAGAGTGTTTCAGACAGACTGGCCTCCTGTCCAGTCAGGGTAGGCCTTACCTTACAAGGTGGAAAGTGATGCCTGCCACTCTGCAGAGGGAGACAGAGGCCGTGGGAAGAAGGTCGTTTAAAGTTGGGATCAAGAAGCAAACGTTTCAAAGAAGAGCGAGTGTTTGAGATGATGGTATTTGAAGAATAGGTAGGCTTCTGCCCAAAAAATGTGGGTAAGGAAAGTGAGCTGGAGGAGAGATGGCAACAGCAAAGGTTAGGAGGTGGGAAAGGGGGTTGTGTGGGACAGCTGGCTGGAGTCCAGGGCCAAGGCATGAGGAAGACAGGGATGACTAATAAACATGTCAAGTACACTAAATATATATACCTATGTATATACACAGGCACCTGGAGTGGTCATTAAGTGCTCTGTAGGTAGAGGCCAGGTGGTTAAATCAACATTGATTCTCTTAAATCAACATTGTCTCTGATATAAATCAGCCAGTACTAAGAAACATTTGGCCTTAGCAGGAAGAAGTGAGGAATTGTTGGACGTTGTAGCTCACACCTATAATCCCAACACTTTGGGATGCTGAGGCAAGAGGATCATTTGAGACCAGGAGTTTGAGACCAGCTTAGGCAACAGAGTGAGACCCCATCTCTACAAAAATTTAAAATAAGAAAGAAGTGAGGAATTGTGAATGGGGGAAGGTTTGCGGTGGGTCACTGAGAGGAGATGGCATCAGACTGGTCTGGGAAGGAGAGTGTCCTGGAAGTCTTGCCTTTTCCCAGGGCCGTCTCCAGAGTGGATGCTACAACATGATCTAACCCCTGGAGACTTGAAGGACGTCCGAGTGGAAACTGTTAAAATGAATGTTGCAACAGGGGACTATTCAATTTTGATGAATATAAGCTGGGTACTCCGGGCAGATGGTAAGTTTGCATCCATCAAAGATAAGGCTGAAAGTGTCTACTAAACCAGAAATGTGCAGACTATATGAACCATTAATTCCACTCCTAGGCGTAACCAACAGAAATACATGCATGCACCAAAAGGCACATACTAGGATGATCTTAGTGGCACTACTCATCACAGACATTAGAAAGCACTCAAATGCCCAGCAGTAGAGAGAAATCACCAAATAAATTCCCTTACAGCAACAAGAATGAATGATCTATAACTACACACAACAATATGGATGAATCTCACAAACATAAGAAGGCAGATTCAAAAGAGTTTGTACATTTATATCTGTGTGCATGCCTGTAGGCATACACGCCATATGATCCCATTTACAGAAAGTGCAAAACAGGCAAAAACCAATCCATTGGTTAGAAGTCAGGATAGTGGTGGAGCGCAATGGCTCATGCCTGTATTCCTAGCACTTTGAGAGGCCAAGGTGGGTGAGTTGCTTGAGACCAGGCATTCGAGACCAGCCTGGCCAACATGGTGAAACCCCGTCTCAACTAAAAATACAAAAATTAGCCAGGCATGGTGGTGAGCGCCTTTAATCCCAGCTACTCAGGAGACAGAGGCACAAGAATTGCTTGAACCCAGGAGGCAGAGGTTTCAGTGAGCTGAGATCACGCCATTCCACTCCAGTAGCCTGGGCAACAGAGTAAAACTCTGTCTTTAAAAAAAAAAAAAAAGGCCTGGCGCAGTGGCTCTCACCTGTAATTTCAACACTTTGGGAGGCATAGGTAGACGGATCACTTGAGGTCAGGAGTTCGAGATTAGCCTGGCAGACATGTTAAAACTCTACTAAAAATACAAAAATTAGCCAGGCCTAGTGGTACACACCTGTAATCCCAGCTACTCGGGAGGCTGAGGCAGGAAAATCATTTGAATCTGGGAGGTGGAGGTTGCAGTCAGCTGAGATCGTGCCACTGCATTCCAGCCAGGGTGACAGAGCGACTTTGTCTCAAAAAAAAAAGAAGAAAAAAGTCTGTTTGAAAATATATGCAGAGTCACCAAGTAAAAATAAAGAAAAAGAAAAAAAAGAAGTCAGGATAGTAGGTCCTGTTGGGATAGGAGTGACTGAAAGGAAGTACGGGGGGCACGCCTGGGGGGTTTCTTAACCTGCATACTGGTCGCGTGAGTGTACCGACGCATCAAGTGGTACACTTATGATCTGTGTACTTTTCTCTGTATGTACTCCATGGAAGAAGATAAGGTAAGGCCTGAGATGATTTCTCCCACCCCACTCTGGTTTAGGGAAAGCGTTGGCTTAGTTAGATTACTTCTTCACTTCCCAGATGATGTCGTGAAACTTGGCATTTCCCCAAGATTGTGCTGCAAGGTACCATGTGAGTTCTTCAAGTGAGCTGCTCCTGGGATCCTAATTACCCATCCTTTTGATTTCCATCTGCTAAATTCACGTCGGAAAAATGTCTATTCAGTCAAGAATCCATGAGTGGCAGGCACAGCAAGTCACCTACAGTCTCCACCTAGGAGGATTCAGAGGGGTAGGGGAGGCAGACACAGGCACAGTCAGGGGAGTCCCAGAAGGGAGCTGTGCTCCATCTCAGTGGGATACCGTGGGAGGAGTGGGAAAGGGGCCCTGTGAGGCTGTTTTAGGTGAGATGGAGCCATAAGGGTTTGGAGCCTTACCTGGCACAGTGAGCTCTTTGTCAGCTGTGGTTATAGGCTGTGGTGCATGAGTGAGTTGGACTTTAAAGGAGTGAGACTTGAAGAGGTAGGGAATGGGAGGAAAGGACCTTCCAGGAAGAAGAATCAGCATGGATAAAGGTGCAGTCGGAACAGGCGTGGTTTGGTGATGACACTCTTAGAGGGTCTTTGTGGGCTTCCCGGAGGCCAGCCTGTTCCTCTTAAAAGAGACCCAGACATCTTTGCAGGCATCCTGTGAAATTCAGGCTGACCTGTGAGGAGGAGGGAGCCTGGGCTTTAGAATCTGAATCTGGTGCTGGTGAGCTTTATTAGTTTAAGCAGAGCTCCCTGAAACCCCTAAGCCTCATGATCCCCATCTGTAAACTGCAGACAGTGGTGCCTACCTTTCAGTGCTGTTGTTAATATGAACTGAGACATAAAGTAAAACGTGCTAGTAAAGCATCTAGCATCAAGTCAGCCACATAGCAAGTGCTAAATAAACCAGTGTCCTCCTTCCCATCTCGGCAGCCAGCATCCGCTTGTTGAAGGCCACCAAGATATGTGTGACGGGCAAAAGCAACTTCCAGTCCTACAGCTGTGTGAGGTGCAATTACACAGAGGCCTTCCAGACTCAGACCAGACCCTCTGGCGGCAAAGTAAGCACTTTTTTGGTTTTCATTTTGTTTTGTTTTGTTTTTAGAGATAGTCTTGTTCTATCACCCAGGCTGGAGTGCAGTGGTGCGATCATGGCTCACTGCAACCTCAACCTCCTAGGCTCAAGCAATCCTCCTACCTCAGCCTCCAAGCAGCTGGGAATACAGGCATGAGCCACCAGGCCTGGCTAAGCTTTATAGTTTTTGTAGAGATGGGGTTTCACCATGTTGCTGGTCTTGAATTCCTGGGCTCAAGCGATCTGCCTGCCTCAGCCTCCCAAAGTGCTGGGATTACAGGTATGACCACTGCGCCCAGCCATAGGCACTTGTATGCATTTGGCTAATTGCTGCTGAAAGCTAGGCCCTTTGTTAGGGGAGCATGGATGATGTACTGCTCACACAGGCTAGAAAATAGTTCTGACTCAGAGCTTGGAAAAAGATGCCTGAGTTCCAATCCCGTTTTTAGCTACTTCTCTATTCTGTGCCTTTGGTAAGTCAGCATCTCTGTTTTTCCCTACCAGCGAAGGGAAGAGAACTGGACTTCAATTATATGCTGGCTTTAAAACTTTACACTTCTCTGAGTCTATAAATTGTGTGGTGCCCATTTCCTCGGTGGACATTGGCCAGAGACCTAAGTTCTCACAGAATAAGTAATGAAACACAAAGTAAAAGGGCAACACACAAAAGTATTACAGTTTCTGTATTGCACAGTGTTTTGGGAATTGAGAGTTCCTTGCTTTGCCTTTCAGTGGACATTTTCCTACATAGGCTTCCCTGTGGAGCTGAACACAGTCTATTTCATTGGAGCCCATAATATTCCTAATGCAAATATGAATGAAGATGGCCCATCCATGTCTGTGAATTTCACCTCACCAGGTAATCTTCCTCACTTGTTTATTATTCTTTGTCTTGCTGGGATGCCTACTTTGGGATAGGTACAGAGGGAGCCCAGGGAACTTTGGATAAGGCTTTTGACCTTGCCATATCTCAGCTCCCTTACCTATAGCATGGACACAGTAGTAACCATGCTTTACCCACAGAGCAGAGAGGATAAAGTCAGGTGAAATGTAGGAAAAAGCCTGTTCCTGTGTGCTGAGCACTGTGCTGAATCCTTGACATGCATCATCTGACTTAAGCATCCCAACAACCCCAAGGTTGGGATAGCTGCATTTTTTACATGAAGAAACTGACAGGTTACGATGCACTTGAGCCACTCTTTATTATCACCGATGCAAAATGTTTGTTCATTCCAATCTCGGCTTTCTCGAGTGGGCTGCCTACGACTGGGCCTCTGAGGATCTACAGCCTCCAGTCGGCTTGTCCCCGAGCTGTCCATGAGAGGCAGGGTGCTCCTGAGTTGCATGCTGGGCTCTTGCCCCAGCTCTGTGACACAGGTCCAGTTCTCTAGTACAATGTCACACACAGGGCTGTGATGAGGAGAGACAGGATGGTGTGTGTGAAGGGTCCATTCGAGCTGAGTCACCCATTCCATATCCCCATCCTGTCATCTGTCACAGACAAGGTGTCAAAGCCAAACAGGTAATTTCCAATTCATGGCTGGTCTTGGAGATTGTGATCCAGGGTGTTTTTGGTGCTGCACGATTTATTATGCATGGTTTCCAGCTTTCTTGATGAGACCAAACCTCATTTTATTTTTAAATAAGCTTTTTTATTTTGGAATTATTTTAATTACTTTTTTTTTTAAAAAAATGTTGTTTCGATCTTGTTGCCCAGGCTGGAGTGCAATGGCACCATCTTGGCTCACTGCAACCTCCATCTCCCAGGTTCAAGCAATTTTCCTGCCTCAGTCTCCTGAGTACCTGGGACTACAGGCACGCACCACCACGCCTGGCTAAGTTTTGTATTTTAGTAGAGATGGAGTTTCACCATATTGGCCAGGCTAGTCTTGACCTCCTGACCTTGGGTGATCCACCCACCTCGGCCTCCCAAAGTGCTAGGATTACAGGCATGAGCTACTGCACCCGGCCTTATGTTGGAATAATTTTAGATTTTTAGAAAAGTTGCAAAGATAGTATAAAGAGTTTCCGGGGCCGGGCGCGGTGGCTCACACCTGTAATCCCAGCACTTTGGGAGACTGAGGCGGGTGGATCATGAGGTCAAGAGATCAAGACCATCCTGGTCAACATGGTGAAACCCTGTCTCTACTAAAAATACAAAAAATCAGCTGGGCATGGTGGCACGTGCCTGTAATCCCAACTACTCAGGAGGCTGAGGCAGGAGAATTGCCTGAACCCAGGAGGCAGAGGCTGCGGTGAGCCAAGATCGCGCCATTGCACTCCAGCCTGGGTAACGAGAGCAAAACTCCGTCTCAAAAAAAAAAAAAAAAAGTTTCCATATACCTCTCACCCAGCTTCTCCTATTAACGTCTTATATTACCATGATATATTTGTCAAAATATATAATGTACCAACATTAGTACATGTCTGTTAACTAAACTCCAGACTTTATTTGGATTTCACCTGCTTTTTCATGAATGTCCTCTTTCTGTTCCAGTTGCATTTAGTCCTTTGTGTAGCCTTAGTCTGCTCTGGTCTGTAAGTTTCTTAGTCTTTTTCAGGACCTTGACAGTCTTGAGTTCTGGCCAGGCATCCTGTAGAATGTCCCCCAGTTTGGGTCTGTCTGATGTTTGTCTAATGATTGGACTGGGAATTCATACCACAGAGGTGCCCTTCTTAATGCATCCCATCAGGGGCGTATGGCACCCAGATGACACCAGGTGAGGGTCACCTCAACACTAGATTAATGTGGTGCCTGCCAGCCTTCTCCATGTAAATCTACTGTTTTTCCCAACTCTCGTTTTTGGAAACAAGTCACTAATTCTACCCCACCCTGAAGTGAAGGTATGGAAATATTAGGCTTCACACCTAGAAGGGGCAGGCAGTGTCTACAGATATTACCAAATGTCATTTTCAAATGGTGGATGGTTTTCAAGTTTTCTCTTAGGTATCAAAGATACTGTTTCAATAAAGGCTGTATTTAAATTAGACTTTGGTTACCAAGTCATGGGAGGATGATCTTCTGTTTAACAGTAAAATGTTAGAGCCACATTTGAATTTGCTATCTTACATCTGGAATGTTTTGGCAGTTTGTTACAGGTGTGGTATACGTATGTGTGTATGTACTTGTTGACAAGGGGGGTGGGGCAGAGATACCTTTTTCTAAAATGTAAAAACTTTCATTTAAATTTCCAGGCTGCCTAGACCACATAATGAAATATAAAAAGAAATGTGTCAAGGCTGGTAAGTAAATACAGCATTTGCTTTTATTATTTGAAGAAATGTGTAACTTGAGGCAGCATAGGTCTCTTCATCTTTGCACAGATGAAAAAACTGAGGCCTAGGGGAGAGTTGCATATCCAAGTCACCCTGATGGTGGCGGCAGAAGCACCTAGAGCTCCTCATCTCCTGCCAGCACTTTGCCCACTGAGTGGAGCAGCCTGTCCAGGAAGGGATAGACCCTCAGCACATTTACATAGCGGAGCAACAGTCACAAAGAACCACCCCTACCCCCTTGGTTAACAACATTTTAGCCCAAATGGCTCAGTGGTGCCAGTCAAAGGCTCTTCCTGATGGATGGGAGTCCTATGAGCCCTTCCACTTGCTCAGACACCAGCACCACCCACTTGTGGCAATGGGGACCCTAAGAACCTTCTGTTTGGATTAGCAAACATTCAAGGTGGGAGTGTCAGTTCGCTAAAGGACTGGCCCAGAAGTATGCTTTCAACTTGTGTCCTCAAAGAGGATTGCTTTTCGCAGAGGCCAGTGAATTTTACCCCTTGAATTTTGTAATAAGCCCCTTTAGGATTATCAGTCTCTAGTGCCTAATTTCCAAGGGTTTGTGTAAATTTCTGAGTAATATAGTGTTGGAATGCTAATGAGGCTAGTGGTATTTGGATCAGTCCAGAACTTTTAGACACCCTTCACCCCACAAGGCATCCCTCGTATGTCATCAGACAGCTGTGCATGCTGTCCTTGCTAGAAGGTGGATTTGGATGCTGAGCTTCCCACCGAGGGTACAGAGGATACCACAGGTGTGAGGAGGTCAGAGGGCCTTGGGTCAGCCCTGGGCCTGAACTCCTAAAGACAGTTCTGAGCTAGGGCCTGAAACGGTCTCCTCGGTGGGGAAGATAATTTCTGCTGTTTACATTGTGTTCCTGGAAATCAATCTAGTCCTTATTTGCAAGTCACATGAATGAAACAACTGACTATTTCTGCCAGAGTGGACCTTTCAGGGTATATCCTTTAAGCTACAAGCCAGTTCCTTCTTTCTTTCCATCTAGTGAAGCTGGCAGAATGGTCTGATGGATGAAGCTTCTGGAACACAGAATATTCTTGTGGTTGTAGTCCTGATTGTGAATTCACGTGCTCTATAATCTTAGACGTTTTCTAACCCGTGGCTCCTTCTCCCCTTCCTGGGAGGGAGAAAATACTGACCTATCCCTTAACTCCAAAGAGGGGTTGAGAATAGCAGTGAGTAGCAGAACCAATCTGTGCCTCGCACTACCCTCAGCCCAGGGAAGCTGTTTTTAGCAAAGCATTGATGTGCGGATCCCCAAACTGTCTTGGGCAGCAACTACTTTGAGACTCTGGAAACAATGATAAAAAGTTCACTGTGTAGCAGCGTCCCTGTCTCTTGGACATTGTTCCTGAGAACTTGGATTCGTTTCTATAAAGCCCTGTGGAGAACTTGAGGTAAGAGTTAGCAAGTTCATCCACATGGTTCTCTCTCAACTCACAGGAAGCCTATGGGCTCCGAACATCACTGCTTGTAAGAAGAATGAGACGGTAGAAGTGAACTTCACAACCAGTCCCCTTGGAAACAGATACATGGCTCTTATCCAACACAGCACCGTCATTGGGTTTTCTCAGGTGTTAGAGGTACTTTCTCTCTTCATCCCCTTCACCCCTCCCTCTAGCTTTCCTTAGTGTGTTGACAGAAAATGGGGATGATGTTGTCCAAACATGCTGGGCTATTTTGATGAATTCAACAGATAAAAACAAGTCCCTGTGGGCATCCTGAGAGATGTTACTGTGACCCTCAAACCACAGGAAAAAAGAAGTCTCCGAAGCAGGAAATGAGCCCTTCTTCACACAGTCTAGTGAATAGTGTCCGTTTGGGAAGCAAAGCTGCTTTGCTGGAAGCCTTGGATCTACTCACTCATGTGCCTCATAATTCTTACTTGAGGGGGTTGACACAGGGTCTCACTCTGTTGCCCAGGCTGGAATGCAGTGGCACAGTCACAGCTCATTACAGCCTCTACCTCCCAGGCTCAAGTGATCTTCCCACCTCAGCCTCCAGCTGGGACTACAGGCACATGCCATCATGCTGAGCTAATTTTTTCATTTTTCGTAGAGATAGGGTTTCACCATGTTGCTCAGGCTGGGTCTGGAACTCCTGGGCTCAAGCCATCTGCCCGCCTCGGCCTCCCAAAGTGTTAGGATTACAGGCGTGAGCCACTGCGCCCAGCACCTCATAATTCTTGACCGTCTCTCTTAGCCATACCAGAACGAACAAGCGCGAGCTTCAGTGGTGATTCCAGTGACCGGGGAAAGTGAAGGTGCTGTGGTGCAGGTAAGGTTCAGTGAGCTGTTCTGGGGAGGGAAGGGACATAGAAGACTTCCACCATTCTTTGCTTTTTAAGGATGAATTCTCTCCTTTCAAATGCACTTCTGCCAACAGACATGAATTAAGTGGCATTAATGGGGTCTCCTTTGCTGCAGCCTCTGCAGTGCCAAGGTCAGAAGGCCAACGTGGCGGTCATGGTCCCTTTTGCTTGTATTAATGGCTGCTGACCTTCCAAAGCACTTGTTATTTCCATTTTCTGTCACAGGCACTCAGGAATAGCAGTACCTTTTTACTTCCCCGAACCTTTAACTGCAAGGCGAAGCCGCAAAGGGTTTGAAATGGGAAGGTTTGAGTTCCAGTAAGTGTGTGAACTTTGGAAAGGGGCTGCCCATCCTCTCTGCTGCAGCAGGCCCAGCTGGAAAACAGGAAGTTTGAGCAGCAGGTCTCTTTCAACTCTAGTTTTTGAGGTGGGGATACAGGAGGTCCAGTGGTACACAGCCACTCCCCAAAGAGTAAGGAACTTCCGTGCTTCGTTCCCTGGAATATAAGTGCTCAGACATGCCAGAGGGGCCAGCCTATGATGGCTACTCTGCTTTTCTGGGGAACCACAGGCTTCCCTAACTACAGGGACTTGCATGTCCTAAAGCACTGGCTAAAGGAAGCCAACACGATCACTGCTGCTCCTTTTCTCTAGAGGAATGTTTGTCTATGTGGTAAGATATAACCTAGCCCTTTAGATAAGGGAACCGGTATGTTAGTAACATGTACAAAGTTTAGGTTCAGAATCTGGGAGTTGTAGGCATGTGGGTTTTGGGTCACTGGTTTTGACATTAGGGTTTTGTTATAGATGTGTGACCAAGGGGAAAGTGCATGACGACACTAGAGGTAGGGGTGAAGCCGGAAAGAAGGGAAGTTTTGGCAGAAGTAGGAGTTGTGAAGAGGTTTTACTCTGATGCATGGTGTGAGCTTTCTGAGCCTCTCGTTTTTCCTCAGCTGACTCCGTATTTTCCTACTTGTGGCACCGACTGCATCCGGCACAAAGGAAAGGTGGTGCTCTGCCCACAGACAGGCGTCCCTTTCCCTCTGGATAACAGTAAGTGCCCTGTCACTTGCACCGGATGATGAAGGGGCTCGGGACACACGGTCACTGCCCCCCACTCAGTATGTGACAGGGTGTATGTAGGCAGTACGAGGGGCCCCTGCCTGTGTACACTGAACTGGCATGCAGAGAAAGCCAACAGTGCTGTCCTAGAGAACGTGTAATCTGAGTAAGAACAGGCTTTGTAAAACCACTCATGACTCTTTACAAAGCAGGATATACAGAAGGAAAAAAAAATACACAGTGCACAATGTATGTTCTGAGTGCCACAAGGATCTGCTGAAAACAGCTAAGGTGTAAGATGACTGGATATATAAAAGAATGCATATTTCGCTATATTTTGATTCTTTTACTAGTCTCAGTGGCCCAGGATTCTGTTGATGTGGTCACATGGCCAACATTTGGATAACAAATGAAGAATAATGGCACCAAAAGACACGCCTTACCAGTGCCTGAGAACGGCATGTTCCGGAAAGTGTCTCTGGAGTTAAGAGATGTGTTAGCTTTTTCATTACAGATGGAGAAATACAGTGTTTACACAACTAGCCCTGGGGTGGGATCAAAAGTTGGAAAGTGTCATTAGACTCAGCCAAATGAAGTGAAGACAACCTAGGTGCCTGGCAGTCCTGACTTCTGTGTGGGCGAAGCCTTATGGATTCCTGAGCACGTTGTGCCTGAGCTTATCTGATGTGCTGATGAGGCATGTGGCATTATCCTCCATGGATGTCTAACAAGACAGCCTGTAAAAATGCCATCTATATGTGCTATGTATATAAGCAGTTGTACTCAGAGTAACATTAATTCCTTAAAGGACAAAAAAACCAGACAGAAACCCTAGTTCCTGCTGTAAAAATGCCAGTGCACATCAGGATAAAGAAGCCAAAGAGATTTCAGGACTGTACTTAACTTCCTGGGTCCATATCCCTTTTGAGAATCTGTCAGACCTGCACACTCTAGGGAAAAAGCTATGATTGGCAGACTCACTAAAGAGGTTCTCACTGATGGTTTTAAAGGGATCTAAACCCCTACAAAGTGGCTGGGTGTGGTGACGCATGCCTGTAATCCCAGCTACTCAGGAGGCTGAGGCAGAATTGTTTGAACCTGAGAGGCAGAGGCTGCAGTGAGCCGAGATCGTGCCACTGCACTCCAGCCTGGGCGACAGAGTGAGACACTGTCTCAAAAAATAAATAAATAAATAATAAATAAACCTCTACAAAGCATACAAAAATCTTAGTTTTTAAGTAGGAGATGAGTGTGGATTTGTTTTCCAAAAGTGAATAAGCTTTGTTTTCTCCAGACAGAAGCAACCTGGGAGGCTGGCTGCCTTTCCTCCTGCCATCTATATTGGTGGCCACATGGGTGCTGGCAGCAGGGATCTATCTAATATGGAGGCACGGTAAGGGTTATAATTCTTTAAAGATATCCTAATAAGGAAATGACATTTTGAATTTTCTTTTTCAAGAAGATTCCTCTGGAGGCAATCATATGTTGGCATTTCCTAGAGTTAGACAGCATTTATTTAATACCTTCAAGCGCTTCTATGGAGACTGATAGGAGAATGACTAGATTATACATGCCAGGTGAAAGCAGGGTAAAGATTTCCAGATCTTCTGACTGTCCCATTTTTATTTTTACCATTGAGTCACCTACCAGTATTGAAATGCGCAAAAGATGGCTGACAAAAAATTACCCTTCACCTGTGATGGTTACTCTATACTAGTTCCTGTTTTTTAAAAAACAGTTCTGAGGTGTAAGAAAAACCTTCACTTGGATTCATATATAGTTAACTCTTGAACAACACAGGTTTGAACTGCGCAGATCCACTTACACTTGGATTTTTTCAATACATATACTGGAAAATTTTTTGGAGATCCATAACAATTTGAAAAAACTTAGATGAAACTCAGTTGAATTTAGTTTTCAATAAAAATATTGAAAAAATTAATTTTTTTCATAAATTTCTGTCATAAATGCAGAAAATGTATGCAGATACTAGTCTACTTTATCATTTGCTACCATAAATATACACAAATTATTAAAAGTTAAAAATTTATCAAAACTTAAACATACACATACCAACTATACACGGCACCATTCACAGTTGAGAGAAACATGAACAAACATAAAAGATGTGGTATTGGCCGGGCGCGGTGGCTCAAGCCTGTAATCCCAGCACTTTGGGAGGCCGAGGCGGGTGGATCACGAGGTCAAGAGATCGAGACCATCCTGGTCAACATGGTGAAACCCCGTCTCTATTAAAAATACAAAAAATAAGCTGGGCATGGTGGTGCGTGCCTGTAATCCCAGCTACTCAGGAAGCTGAGGCAGGAGAATTGCCTGAACCCAGGAGGCGGAGGTTGCGGTGAGCCGAGATCGCGCCATTGCACTCCAGCCTGGGTAACATGAGTGAAACTCCGTCTCAAAAAAAAAAAAAAAAAAAAAAAAAAAAAAAAAAAAAAGGAAAATCACTGAAGAGAAAGGACATCTGCCTCAGCAGGTTTTCAGTGCAGATGAAAGTGTTCTAGGGAAAAAATGCCACAAAGGACACTGATTAGTAAGGAAGAGAAGCATGCATCAGGATTTAAGGCAGTAAGGGACAAGCTAACTGGACTGCTTTGTGCAAATGCAGTTGGGTTTATGATCAGGACTGCCCTTATCTATAAAACTGCTAATCCCCTGGCCTTGAAGGGAAAAGATAAACACCAGTTGCCAATCTTTTGATTGTACAGTAAGAAGGCCTGGACAGTGAGAAAACTTTTTCTGGATTGGTTTCATTGATGCTTTGCCCCTGAAGTCAGAAGTACCTTGCCAGGAAGGAACTGCCTTTTAAAGTTCTTTCGATATTGGACAATGCCCCAGCCACCAGAACACCATGAATTTAGCACCAAAGTCCTCAGAGTGGTCTACTTGCCTCCAAATGCAACATAATTTGGCCTCTAGATTGGGAGGCCATAAGGACCTTCAAGGCTCATTACACACAATACTTTATGGAAAGGATTGTCAACACTATGGAAGAGAACCCCAACAGAGAGAACAACATGGAAGTCTGGAAGGATTACATCACTGCAGATGCCATCATTGTGACAGAACAAGCCATGAAAACCATTTAGCCTGAAACAATAAATTCCTGCAGGAGAAAACCGTCCAGATGATGTGCATGACTTCACAGGATTTACAACAGAGCCAATCAATGAAATCATGAAAGAGACTGTAGATGTGGCAAAAAAAAAAAAAAAAAAAAAAAAAAAGGTGGGAGGTAAAGTGTTTCAAGATGTGGATCTTGGAGAAATTCAAGAGCTAACAGATAACCACACCAGAAGAACAAAGAGAAGACAATCTGATGGAAATGAGTGCTTCCCAATCAGTGTGAGACGATGATGAAGACTACGCAGAAGCAGTGCCAAAAAACAAATTGACATTAAACAACCTGGCAGGTTTCTGATTAGTCAAGATGGCTTTTCACTTCTTTTATAACACAGACCCTTCTATGACATGGGCATTAAACCTAAAGCTAATGGTGGAGGAAGGATTGGTACCACATACAAGTAATTTTAGAAAAATGAAAAAGCAAAAAAGTCAGAAATGATGTATTATTTCTGTAAAGTTACACTGAGGCACCTAACTCTCCTGCTGCCTCTTCCACCTCTTCTGCCTCTGCCACCACTAAGTCAGCAAGGCTAACCCCTTCCTCAGCCTCCTCAACGTGAAGATGACAAGGATAAAGACGTTTCTGATGGTACACTTCCATTTAATGAATTAGTAAATATCTTTTCCTCCTTATGATTTTCTTAATTACATTGTTTTCTCTAGCTTACCTTATCATAATATAGCATATAATACATATAACACACAAAATTATGTGTTAACAGGCTGTTTATGTTAATGGTAAGGCTACTGGTCAACAGTAGCCTATTAGAGGTTAAATTTTGGGAAAATCAAAAGTTATACAAGATTTTCAACTGCATGCAGGGCCAGTGCCCCTCCCCGCTGTGTTGTTCAAGGGTCAGCTGTACTAAGGACTTTGCCAACTTTAAAACATGGAATATTTGAATACAGAAACCAGAGTATTTACATACTCAGCTTGGGGTAGACCTATTAAAAAAACTTCTCCATATGTAGAAAAGGAAATATAAATGCATCCTTTGAGATGTTTGTGATGTTGTAAATAGAACGAGATTAACTCCATGTTCTTTCTAACCTAAGAAAGCCACAGGGGCACTTCTATCTCAGGAATACTTAAATTTAGGGTATGCTGTCCGACCTGTATTCATTACAGTAGTTTCAAACATGGTTTCTGTTTTATAGCACACCATATAGGGCAGAATTCCAGGTAAGTCCCAGGGTCTGAAAAGGGGTGCCATTTAACTTTGGGAACTATAAAGAAACTCTACCACCTGCAAGTAGAAGATGGTATAAGCAACTATTGGCCCAACTTAAAATGTGAAGTGCAGAGGTCAAGTGTCGCTGTTCATGTACAGCACTAAAGTACTGCAGTTACAATCACCCACCACAAACAAAGTATCTTTTGTTTATTTATTTATTTAGAGACAGGGTCTCATTCTGTTGCCCAGGCTGGAGTGCAATGGTGTGATCTTGGCTCACTGCAACCTCTGCCTCCCAGGCTCAAGTGATCCTCCCACCTTAGCTTCCTGAGCAGCTGGGACCACAGGCATGTGCCACCATGCCCAACTAATTTTTGTACTTTTTGTAGAGATGAAGTTTCACTATGTTGCCCAGGTTGGTCTTCAGCTCCTGGGCTCAAGTGATCTTCCAGCCTTGGCCTCCCAAAGTGCTGGGATTACTGGTGTAAGCCACTGCACCTGGTCAACAAAGTATCTTAAATCTAAAGTTTCTATGAATTTATTTGAAAAGAGAAGGCTTAGTTGAGAGGATTGTTTAGTGAGAGGGACTTAGAAAATACCTCTTTTAAAATAAGGTTTAAAAGTTAAAGTATAAGCATCAGTGTATTTCAGGTGATGTGTTCAAAAGGAACATTAAGGATGTTTTTCCTTGCTGTCACTAACAAGGCCCTTAGTGCTCAGCTGACATTGTCTAGGAGGGGATCATTTGTCAGGAATGGTCTACACAGAGTGAAAGCCTGCTGTTTGCTATTCACAGATAACAAATGCTTTTCTCCCCCAACAGAAAGGATCAAGAAGACTTCCTTTTCCACCACCACGCTACTGCCCCCCATTAAGGTTCTTGTGGTTTACCCATCTGAAATATGTTTCCATCACACAGTTTGTCACTTCACTGAGTTTCTTCAAAACCAGTGCAGAAGTGAGGTCATCCTTGAAAAGTGGCAGAAAAAGAAAATAGCAGAGATGGGTCCAGTGCAGTGGCTTGCTGCTCAAAAGAAGGCAGTGGACAAAGTCATCTTCCTTCTTTCCAATGACATCAACAGTGTGTGTGATGGTACCTGTGACAAGACTGAGGGCAACCCCAGTGAAAACTCTCAAGACCTCTTCCCCCTTGCCTTTAACCTTTTCTGCAGTGATCTAAGAAGCCAGACTCATCTGCACAAATATGTGGTGGTCTACTTTACAGAGACTGATACCAAAGATGATTATGATGCTCTCAGTGTCTGCCCCAAGTACCACCTCATGAAGGATACCACTGCTTTCTGTGCAGAACTTCTCCACGTCAAGCAGCAGGTGTCAGTGGGAAAAAGATCACAAGCCTGCCACAACAGCTGCTGCTCCTTATAGTGTACCCATGAGACGCAAGAGACCTTAAAAGCTTCCTATCCCACCAATTACAGGGGAAAAAAAAGTGTCTGTGATGATCCTGAAGCTCACTCTACAGCCTACAAATAGCCTTAAAACATTTTATGCCAATAAAATTGTTTCAAATATTGCTAACTAGCATTAACTAAAGAATTGACTAGTAGCATTAACTAAAGAAACTACATTTACAACTTCAAAGCTATATCAATTTTATACATAGAAATGAATTACAATTATAATTGAAAACTATAACCATTTTGATAATGCAGCAATAAAGTGTCTTCCAGCCAAACATCTCGTTTTGCATTGTCCATGCATTGCAGTAGGATCATGCAGTGGTTGCATGAGGCTACCTGCTGATGAGACTCACAAGCCAAGTTAAATGAAGGGCTTCACCACATGAGAACCTTCAATACCAACACAGTAGGCAGAACAGTTTAACTATTCTATGTTTAATTCATGAATACTAAATCTAAGAACACCTCACTGATTCACTCAATAGCATCTTTTTTTTTTTTTTTTTTTTTTTTTGGGACGGAGTTTCGCTCTTGTTGCACAGGCTGGAGTGCAATGGCGTGATCTTGGCTCACCACAACCTCCGCCTCCTGGGTTCAGGCAATTCTCCTGCCTCAGCCTCCTGAGTAGCTGGGATTACAGGCACGCGCCACCATGCCCAGCTAATTTTTTGTATTTTTAGTAGAGACGGGGTTTCACCACGTTGACCAGGATGGTCTCGATCTCTTGACCTCGTGATCCACCCGCCTCGGCCTCCCAAAGTGCTGGGATTACAGGCTTGAGCCACCGCGCCCGGCCACTCAATAGCATCTTAGGTGAAAAAACCTTCTGTTACATGCAAAAAAAAATCATTGTTTTTAAGATAACAAAAGTAGGGAATACACAATCTTTACCTTTGGAAACAGGACTTGAATGGGTCCCATTTTTTTTTTTTTCTGTAATCCAACAGAAAATGGAAAAAAAAAAACAACCAAAACTTTTCCCCCTATTTGGGATTCTAAGAGGACACGAGTCATGTCGTAAGTGCATTTAACTCAAGACAACATTAGATCCTAATGAAACACTAGACAAGGGAGAAAATGGCATGAGTGGACGGTTCTCCCTCATGACACACTACCCCTGATAGCCATCCACACGAGGCTGCCTGCTGATGAGACTCACGAACCAACTTAAATGAAGGGCTTCACCACATAAGAACCTTCAATAGCAACTTTTTCATCACTGGGGAGTTTATGAGACCCTGAGAGAGGACAAGAGAGTTTACAACTGAAGAATGAGTTCCTATTTATTCTCAAATGCCCTGACTAAACTGCTCAAAAGCACTGTATAATTTGAAACCAATGTCATGTCCCCAACATAAAGTTGAAATTTGTTTACTGTCCATGACACTTAAGCATCTACATCAATAAATTACAAAACATATATTCTGTAAGTCTTTTATACCAAGAACCTTGTTTTTGGTCTTTGATGGTGACATTTCCTCCCCATTTACCACACAAAAGCAGCCCGCTCTCGTAACATGCGGACACCAAAGCGCTGCCACTCTCGCTGATAAATCCACAGCTCCTGTGTTGTATCCAAACAAGCCAACACTGCCCCTCCTTTCCATGCAATCAGCCGGGGGTCCATGTCCTAGAGAAGGGATGAAGACATTTCAGCCTCATTTACTTGAATGTGGGACCAAGAAAAATCCCTGTTGAGTCAATACTTAATAAACCAGGCTTACTAATACATCCTGTATTAAAGACAGTAGGACTTAAGAACTACAATCATGTTTGTTTCAATAGCCAAGAAAACCTTTAAATTTTTATAACTAAAGACGCTACTGTTTACTACTATTGCGCAAATACCCAGGTCCAGTAAACAGGAACATAAAGAAATGACTTATTTCTAAGTTTGAGTGGAATAAATAGACCACCACAATCCCTCCCTTAGGATTAGAAATATGAACATTTCCAGGAATTGTCAGTGAGACTTAATAAAACGTACACATAATCTATTTATCAATTCCTGGGTTTCTCTTTCTTTTCAAGAAGTTCAAACCAAAAAAGATATTTAAAGATTATCTGGTCCAGGAGCCAGGAGTAGATCTTTAATATAAAGAAGAGATTAAAATGGAGCTGTTCTGGCTGGCAGGGCACGAGAGCAGTTGGTCCTCCCCTTCCCCAACCTGGTCCTTTAACAAAGGTGCAATTCAGTCACGCTAGTTTGGGGAGCATGGCAGGGGAAAGGAGCAGAAAACCCGTACCTTAGGCCAGAGTTCCTTCCACCACTTCTATGGCTTGCTGAAATTAATTTTTCCACTTGCCCTAAACCCTCAAGAACTCCTCAGACACAAGCCCACGCCTCCCAGGATTTGATCTGTCCACATAGGAGGCTGGTTTCATTTGCATACAGTTGAACATGCACCAAGAAACAACCTACCTTAGGCCTTGTGATCACATCCACATTTTCAATAATTCGCCTGAACGACGGTGGCATTTTGTTGAGAATTCTGTGCTGCAGAAATTCTTGAGCTTTATGAAACATCAAACCACCTCCCACCACTAGGATGGAGCTGTACATCTTCTTTTTGGTATCATCAGATGCTGAAAAGACAGTGACACCCTCCATGCTTCTTTTCCACATCCATAATTCTAGGCCAAGCCACCACCTCTTGCTTTGGGAAGTGCAATAGGCTTCTCAAAGATCTCCCTCTAGCCCACCCTCCACACTGCAGCCAGAGGAACCCTGCAAAACACAAATGTGGGTGTGTTACCATGCCACTGCAATCCTACTTGTAGGATTAGGATCAAAATCTTTAAAGGGACCTACAAAGTCTACTGTGGGTGGTCCTCACCTGATTCTCTGACCTTATCTCACACCCTGCTTCTCAGCCACACTGGTCTTCACAGGCTTCTTCCTCTGCCCCATCTGTGACTGCTAACTGCCCCCTTTCATCCCTGACATCTCTCTCAAGAAGTACCTTCCTCAAGGAAGTTTACCCTGCCTCCCCCCTTCCATACCACCCCCTAGTAAGTGAAGTTTCTATATAAAATTCTGCAAATTATTACACAAATGTGAAATTACCACTGGCAGGTGCTACAAAGTTGCACTGAAGGGCACTGACTATTTAATAGTATTCTGCCAGTGGTAATTTCACACTTATGTAATAATGTGACTTATTTTGCTCTCTTCCACTAGGCTATAAACCCATTCTACTTCATTAATGTATTCCCAACACCTGGCAATGCAAGCCAAGTAGGTGCTTGATCATTTTTCAATGAATATGTTACACTGCACAAGTACATTCCAGACTCAACCAATTCATTTCACTGGTGTCTTGTTTCACTACTATCCCCCGGTCTCCCCAGATGTGCTTACAACAGCAGTCTATGCTATGAAGGATGGCTTTATCCAGGCCCAGGGCTTTCCCTTCAAACAGCGAGATGGCAGTCTTCCTGGACATCAGTGCAGTGAGGGCCTCCTCGGAATCGTTGCCGGCCATTAGGCCATCTCCCTGTGAGGACCCTAAATCTACCTCCTGGCAATGGAGTCTTTCTGGAAGATCAGAGGACTGGCCACGAAGATCCCCTTCAAATCCAATAGGCTTGGATGCAGACTTTCGGTCAGCAGTAGCTTTTGCAGACTTTAAATCAAAAGGAAAACCAAATAGGTGGTATTACTACAACAGAACACTGTTGATGTTGTCTAGTTAGATTCCTCCCTACCCTCCTACTATGCGCTCCTATAAAACAAAAGTCACCACTGCAATACAATAACTGCCCAGCACCCATTCCCAGGTAACTTAGTAATGAGAGACGGTGCACAGATGACGATCCTCTGACCATTCCAAAGCAGTCTCTGGTAGGCAGGGTAGCTCTCAGAACCTTATCATCACTGGTTAGATTTTAAAAGTGAAATGCCAGTGCAAACAGACTTTCTTCCCCATACCCTGAGTTTTTAAGTGGAGAATTCTAGTGGGATTCATGGGCCATGACTGTTAAGGAATTCTTACTTTAAGATCCTATCTGTCTGCTTCATGCTTGCCTCTGGGCAGGAACAAAGACTAGAAAAATCTAGTCTCCATCATGAGCTGGTGCTGTTTCATTAGTAGTCAACACCTTCAATTTGTGCCCCTGTACCAGACATCGTATTATGGGGATCTGCTTTCAACAAAGGAATTCAGCTCTTTGGCTGTGCCACGCACCTTTCACAAAATTAAGTAATAGGTGAGATTTTAATGAAAATACTACTGGAAGAAATATTCAGAAGTAAATAATGTAAGTAAATGATATACATCAAAAGGAAAGTGTCATTAACTTTTAAATGTATGGACTAGCATTCAGAAAATTGATGTTTGCTGAATAGAGAAATCAATCTTCCAGATTTTAAAATCAGACTTCTGTTCATCTATAATTCTAAAAGCTATATCAGTGTTAGTGTGCTGGAAGATTGCACTGACTGCAATGGCCTATTAACTCTGCACAGATTTCTCCCTTCAGGGACAAAACTCTCTCTTCTTCTACCAGAATTGCTACGGACCTGTTCTTGCTTGCTCTGTGTGGCCAGCAGGTAATGTTCATCATGAGGATCCTCAGGATCGCCCTGAGATCTGTGCTGCAAAGTCGTCATTTTCTGTCCAACAATTCCAAAAGTTGCTGGGTAAAACAAAGCCATTGGAGCCTGTGCACGGAAGGAAAAGAGTGATCAACAAAAGATACTGCCTCCTAAAAAAAACTGATCCACTGAATTCTGTTCTAAAAACAAAACTGGCTGATCAGATTCTCTAAGTTAGGCTGGGCAGTGTTTAGTTGTTGTTTAATTCCCTTTTGGGAGTCACATTGTTTCTCTGGTGTACCACAGGCCAGAAAACTCACTCATCACCCAACTAGATGGGTGATATGTCACCATATGAGAGAAATCTCAAAGCAAATATAAAGTACCTCATCATCTACTTCATAATTTCTTAATAAGAATGATACCTTTCTCTCTAAATAACAACTCATCATATAGTGGCTAACTAGAAAGATGTTCTTCAGATCCATTCTAGTCTATACTCTACCAGTGGCTTAAATATTGGTTCAGTGGATAATCTACAACCAGTTGACATTCTGATTTCACAGTGTTTCCAGCAAGTGCATATTCCCTCAGTTTGACTGGCCTGGATAACTTTCTTTGTACCCATGGAAATATACACCTATAAGTTACCTGGAGTTTTTCATCTCCTAATCGAAATTGGTAAAGCAGGGCAGGAGAATCAGGATGTCGAATCTGAAACTCATGGTCCTGAAGCCCAGAGATGTCCTGATTCCAGGAAAATATGCTGTCAGTGAATCAGTAAGAATGCATGTAAACTCTTCAAATTATGCTTCAGCCTCCCCAACATCTAAATATCACCTATAAAAAAGTCCATGTTGGCCAGGCGCAGTGGTTCACACCTGTAATCCCAGCACTTTGAGAGGCCGAGGCAGGCGGATCACGAGGTCAGGAGTTTGAGACCAGCCTGGCCAATCTAGTGAAACCCCGTCTCTACTAAAAATACAAAAATTAGCTGGGCGTAGTGGTGTAGCACCTACAGTCCCAGCTATTTGGGAGGCTGAGGCAGGAGAATAGCTTGAACCTGGAATGCAGAGGTTTCAATGAGCTGAGACCACAACACAGCACTCCAGCCTGGGGGACAGAGTGAGACTCCATCAAAGAAAAAGCCCCACCTACAACTTTGTACCACTCTCACTGTAACTTAATAAAACAGGAATTCAGCTGTACTTTGTTTCCCTATTTAACATTTCTGGAATTTCTACTGTTTGCATTGTTTTCTCCATTATCAATATACATTAGTACAAACGACCCAAATCAATAAGCAAATTCCCTCAGTAACTGGGAAATTTACAGTATTTTTATATTTCCCCAATTTTTAAAAATTTAGAATATTACCTGAAACAGGTAAAAACAAGTCTAAAACAAAAAAGAAGATAGAAATCCACATATAGCAATGATTGATTAAATATTGTCTACCAATACTAAGGAATTGCTTCAAATTACAACATTTAATAAAATGTCTGTGCTTACATATTTACCTGCTATACTCCTTACACCTAAAGGTTTATCTTCATCTTTTATCAGAATGAGAGAGAAATTTGCTAAATTGTGTTTCCTAAAACAATCAAACTGTTTTCCAGAGCCTGAGGACACATCTTCACTGCTCTGACCTTAGCAAAAAACTCACTCCTGAACGGCTTTAGCTTCAAGGCTTTATCTTGGATTGAAAGGGGTAGTGTAATGCTGTTACATTTTTAAGTATCTTTTAAATCTCTTAAGTTTTTCCTAGAAACAAAAATAATCAGCAATATTGATTCTGCTCCCACCTGATCTAAATGACAAAAAGTTTCTTTAAGATGTTGCAGAAGAAGACAATCCATTTTATTTGTTAACTGGCATTCTCTGTAAGGGAACCCAGCTCGCTGCATTAGCCAGTAAAAACATCTTGACACATCAGATCCTCCATATGCCAGACAAAGCCTAAAGTTAGGAGAAAAGGGTAGATGGTTAATCTATTGGTTAAGAAGAGGAAAAGGTCTTTGCACCATTAAGGGCCAGTCACAGTGGTTCCTGCCTATAATCCCAGCACTTTGGGAGGCCAAGATGGGCAGATCACTTGAGGCCAGGAGTTTGAGACCAGCCTGGCCAATAAGGCAAAACCCTGTCTCTACTAAAAATACAAAAATTAGCCGAGCATGGTGGTGCACACTGTAATTCAGCTACTCGGGAGGCTAAGGCACAAGAATCACTTGAACCCAGGAGGCAGATGTTGCAGTAAGCCACAATCACGCCACTGCACTACAGCCTAGATGAGAGTGAGATTCTATCTAAAAAAGAAAAAAAACCAAGGCAAAACCCCACAAAAAACAAATCTATTAAACACAGTGATATACAGCAAGTTTCAAGAAATGTTTGTTGAAAGGACAGAGTGAATGGATGGAAGGGAGAAAGGGAACTTTAGCAAAAACCAGTGGAGGGGCACCTAAAGTAGTGATGATGTTTGCAAAATGTATCTGAGAAACACAATACTTACTATTAAATCCAGCTCACTTCCAAGTCAGTATGTGTTTATCATACGACAGCTGTTTGCTGGTCTACACTCACTAGCATATAAGGATGGCAGGCAATGACAATATAAGACAAACTTATGGGAGAAAAGCTTAGAGAAAGCTGTCTACTAATTGAAGGTTTCTACAATTTGGGAAGACAACTGCTATACTATTTTATTGGTAGGAAACCTGGGTTCAGCATTTTCTCCATACTTTGAGAACCATTAGCACTGGATATTTTAACAACGCATGAGCCAAAATAACTCAAAATGGATTTTAGGATGTACTGGAACTTGGGGTGGGAGGCAGCAATTTCTCATGGACAATTTAGGGCCTCTTTTAAAGACTCAAACTACTTAACTGTGGAGGACGGAAAGAATGAAAGCATCCTGAGGGGCAGGAAGAAGCTCTCTCTGGAGCACACAATGCTGCAAGAGAACCCATACTTGCATTACCTGAGTGTGCTTATGGCTGTCTGGCTTGCCTGCTGAAGGACAAGCTGCAAATCTGGTCCTGATAGTTATTCTCTTTTCCTGTCTATCATCATAAAGTCACACACTGAACACCACTATGACAAAAAATGCAGATATTCAAAAGGCTAGCCAGAGAATTCTGAAAAATCTATTCTCTCCTATAGGACTTGCCTAAATAAAGCTCTGCAATAACGGAGTGATTAGTAGCTCTATGCCAAACCACAGCTAAAGACATGAAGCTACCGTTTACACTTCCACTATGCGAAAGCACACAAAACATACCAAGACTTTCAGGGGCTGCTGATGTAAATCCATATTAAGGAGTTTCAATGGGAAGGGTAAAATCATTTTGTTTTAGCTTTGCTAGAATTTGCACTTCCATAATCTTGCTGGTTTCCTATGCAGACTTTTGAATATATGCTAATCATTTTTAACTTGTGATTTTTTGTTATTTACGGTTGAAAAGATTATGAGGGAAGAGGGAATAGGGAATGCCACCTTCCAAGTTTCTTACCGAGTGTTCCGATGAGACACCCCATCCTCCACACAGCACACGCTTGTCTTCTGGTCCCCAACGTCTACAATACATGTGCTGCTTAAGCCACTTCCATAGGTGGCACACACAGACTCCTGATGGACCACAATCCCTGCAAAAAAAAAAAAAAAAAAGCAGAGTAGTCATTAGCTGCAGAGCAGTAAAGATCCCAAAACAGATAATCAACTGAAGTGGGGAGCCTAGGGACCTCTGGGCAGAGCGTCTGAGAAACACTCATCTTTTCAGAATAAGCATTTAAATAAGTCAGTACATTAGATTAACTCTGTTACAAAAGAAAAATAATTCCATTTAAAATAGGTTTCACTGGGATATCAGACATACCTGAAAAACCCATCTTCATTAGTATCATATTCACTAGTTCCTTCACATGCTGTTTATTATAGATATCAGGAATTAATAAGATACATCTGTAATACTAAAAAGAAAAACAAAGAAGAAAAGATAAAAGGGTTAACACTTAAGTCTAGTTAGGTCAAATTCACCAAGCTTCTTTAGACAGACTTCCCTTCGAAGGAGTAGTAGCTATGGTTACACACCCAGAATAAACGCTCAAACCTCTGTGCTATCCTCTGGGTTTTGTAAAGAAAAAGAAAATGCTCAAGTGTTTTGTTTTTTTTTTTTTTTTCTTGAAATTATTAAAAACTTATAAAATGAAAAGACAAGTGATGTGTCAACAGGTCCAAAGAGGAGACATAAAAATGAGCAAGCTTGCTGATCTGAGTCATAGAGAGAGACACCAAAGAAACAGAGAAGAAAAAAAAAAGGCACCAGAAGGGAATTAAGTGAAGAAGAAAAGACATCCTTATGCCACCAAGATCCTCACCCTGAAAGCCAAGAATGCTTCAAGAAGGACACTATATTACGAACAACTCAGTAACGTGTACTTTTATTGACGAAGAATATTAAAAACAATCCAAATAACTGAGAATTTTAGCTCACCTTTAAATCTTTCAGTGGGATTTCCAAGTATTTTTGTATTGCATGAGACCATATTACTTCAATATCTGCCAGAACAGCTGTAAGAGAGCCCCCAGGGCCTGGGTGAATATTTAACTGACCTCTCCTGATAGGCCAGTGAATATTGTAACAATCAAGTGGATTAACATACAAGGCCTAGAAAAGGAGGACAGAGGTGAGTGCATGGTTAAAACTTTTCTCTCAAGGTTTTCTGGATTCATATCCAAAAATTGAACTAACATTTGCTGAATGTTAGAAATGTTGAGAGTGAAGCAGGGAGGTGTGACTATCTGGTCCTCAAAGTAGGGTTACAGAATGCTAGGAAACAACTAGAACTGGGTGGCAATGTAAGTGAATTTTACGAGGAGGATCAGGATCCTCTTCTTTCAATCTATTGTAAAGAAATTTCTTACCTCTTCTCCTACTAAATACTCAGGGTGATGAGATGTGTTTGTCCACTTATTTCCCGAACAGTGATCTAAAATTGCAGGTCGCATCTGTTTATTGTATGAGCGTGCCTGAAAAGAAAAACCATCAAAAAACAATCTGAATTTATACAAGGTAGGGGCAACATAAGGGACTCCTTTTCTTCTCTCTCACACACTAGATACATTGGCAAATTTTGATCATACATATTTGGGAAAACATTGACTGGTTGCAAAAGGATTCTCTTGTCCTTTTCTACAATCTTGATTTTTTTCCCAATTTTAACACAGGCTGTGATTCACAGCCAGTCCAAAATTAACACTAGACTGTGCCTAAAGCTGAATTCAAATTTATATGTAATACAGACTCATGTTCATTCCTATCATATTGGTTTATCATATGAAATTGAAGAATGTAGTAAGAACAGTTTCCCACCAAGATCCTGAAATTACACCTTCTCAGGTAAAGTATAAACTTCCGTCAACTTGCCTACCACCACCTTATAAATTATGTGGCTTGCCTAAGCATTGATAACACTGACTCAGGTATTCTGTAAGTAGTTATGAGGGGTTTTTCTTCCTTTTTAAGGAACTCCCATCTCGTATTTGCATAGTGATATAGGAAGAACATGGGAATGATATTATGATAGAAATAGTGGTGATACAAGAATAAATCTGAAGAAGTGATCAAACCTGTTCAGGGGACACAGGAATGCGTCTTGTACCATTGGACATCTTTTTAGACCATATTGCTTGATCCACCATTTTAAGTCCATTCTGCCTTTGTTCATTACTTTCTGGTTTCTGGGGGAAAAAAATAAAAGATGAGCAGTATAAAAGATTTAATGAGAAGAGAAAGCAATTCAAAAACTACTAATTTAATCCATCCTTAGGAAATGCTCCTTCATCAACAAGTAGCATTTCCCTAATCTTTATCATATGTGCTACTTTTTTTTTTTTAATTGCATTTTAGGTTTTGGGTTACATGTGAAGAACATGCAAGATTGTTGCATAGGTACACACATGGCAGCGTGATTTGCTGCCTTCCTCCCCTTCACCTATATCTGGCATTTCTACTTTTAAGAATTCCCTCCAGCCTGGGCAACATGGCAAAATACCATCTCTACAAAATATACAAGAAATTAGCTGGGTGAGGTGGCACAGGCCTGTGGTCCCAGCTACTTGGGTGACTAAGGTGGGAGGACTGCTTGAGCCCAGGAGATGGAGGTTGCAATGAGCCAAGATCGCACTGACTATTCTCCAGCCTGAAGAAGAGAGCAAAATCCTGTCTCCAAAAAAAAAAAAAGAATTCCCAGAAATCTTTTATTATAAATAAGTCAAAAGCAGCCCTCGCTATAAACCAACTATAATTTCCAAGTGATTTTTCATAAAATTTCTCACAGCACTAATCACAGCATACCGACTTCATATTTACAAAGTACTTCAGAGACTCTGCCATACAATTATATAATGCTTATGTTTACAATTTGACAATGTCACATTCCTTCATGTTGATCAGCAAGTATTCTCATTATAAAGATGTCCATAAATATCTTTATAGAACTGTTTTTTTGATTTTTATTCCTTAAACGTATTTCCTAAAGTAGAATTATAAGATCCAAAGATAAATAATTAAGTGTAGACTCTTATATCAGCAAGAGTCTACGCTTATTAATAAGTGTCTACTTATTATATTAAGAGTCTATACTGAATAATAAGCTTAAACTTATTATTCACTTTAAGCTTACAACTCAACTTTTGTAGAGTCTGCTGGTTATACTAAAAAAATGAAACCCTAAGGCCTACTATCAGAATTAAAGAAACTTTACATTCCCAAAACTATCCTTGACTTGAAACTTCAAAGTAAAAAGTGGATTATGATGTAATATATAGATTTATCACTGATCACAAAGAATTTCCTGATAATAACCAACTGCAACACAGGATAACGTAAATGCTTACTGCAGGGAAATTTTTTTTTTGCCTTTAAATTATGGTTAATCTAAGACCATAATAAGTGCTTATTGCAACAATTTAATTTGCTAATGGATTGAAAATAAGAGTTTGACTTATTGACTTAAACTCTAAGTATCTGGAAGAGATACTTACAGTTTAAGTACCTCTTAACCAGTAAGTTTAAACCTGTCAACAAGGACCTGAATGTATCACTTTGAGTGACAATTTTGTGTCTTCCATTATAGATCACCTTCATCAACACTCAATTCACCCTGAAAGATTTACTTTTGTTGTAATTCTTTACATCTAAATTCACTAGCTCCGATGAAAAACGAGTGACATTATTATTTTAAAACACAGCAAAGCTATGAAGATGTTTCTGCAAGATTCTGGTGTACTTAAGTCTCTAAGCCCTCCCAGGTAAACAACCTTAGGCTTTCTCTCTAGGTCCTCTATTTTTGACTTACATTTAGTCCCTCCCTTAGAAGCCAGTTGTCCTTGTACAAGGGCTGCCCTTGTTGTTTGTGTCTTCGTGCAATGACGTGAGGAATGCTGGCAGGAAGAGTGTCTGTGGCTCGACCAATCCTTAAAGTTGTTGAACCTGGATGTATGACAATGATGAAGTTGCTCTGGATTTGCTGCAGATATAAAACATACATATGTGACCTTAGTAAATTATATGCAGGTAACAAAGTTAAACAACATACATATAACAAGCTAAACTAAGAAGTTGGCTCAAAGGTATCAAAATAATTCAGTAAAGGGAGTTCTTTGAGAAGTTATCTAATTCTTCCTCTCCACCTAAACACAAACTCACTGTTTATTATGTTCCCTTAACCTGAGTCATAGTATATAGCTCAACAAATATTTGTTTCAATGAATGAAGCCAAAATTATCCACTATAAATTAACATACAGTTATTGAGCATTTATGTGACTGAAGAATTGTTGCTATAGAATCTGGGCCCAGGCTCTGAATTCACAGATGTGTGTGCAAATTCAGAAGGCCACTCCCTTGCTCTGGAAGAAGTTCTTAACTCACAGTTACTGTGAGGATTAAATGAGTTAATCATGTAACTCAGAGCTGGGCCACAGGAAGCATTCAAGGAATGCTGGCTCTTAATAAAGCCTTTCAAGGTGATCCACTGCCTTCACAAGAGGTCAGACACTGTGGCTTACATGACCCTCATGATATGGCCCCTGCTAAGATCTCCACTCCTCTTAACTCCAGACATCCTAATCCACTGGCTGTGCCTCCAACACTTCATATCTTCTCTTGGCACAAGTCTCTTCCACACTGTTCTTCCTCCCTGAGATTCCCCCCTCCCTGTGGCTAGCTCCTAATCACCTTCAGGTCTCTCTTCAGATGTCACCTCCTTTGAGGAAACCCTCCCTGTCAGGGATGGAGGAGGTACTTGCTTGAGGGCCCAATACTTTCCTCTGCACAAGACCATTCCATGCCATGCTCTGATACCTGTTGTCCTATGTCCAAGTGTGAGCTCTCCCCTCCTAATCACCCCCGACAGAGTGGGAGAAACCTAACGGGAGGGATCGAGCAAGGCCCTTACAGACCAGACTGTCCAAGCAGCCTTCTCAACCAGATGGATGGAGAGACCAGGCCTGTGCAATACTAATGGCCACTCCGGGGTTACTGTGTGCCAGGCACCGTCACACTAGTGATAGCTAACTAGCTGCCCTACTAGTTAGGTATTATCCCAAATCCATCTCCTGGTGAGGAAGCCGGCTCAGAGATGTCCTACATGAAGTTCCAAGCAATTTATGCCTCCTTATTTCTTATGTGAATTGTACACTGCCGTTGCCCGTTTTTCTACATGAATGCTGTGTTTTAGTTACTGATCGGTAGGGGTGTGTGTGCATGTATACGTCTAAGGTCCTTTGCCAGGCATGCTACTGCAAATACTTTTTTCTGATTAGTTTGGTCTAATCGGGTTGTTTTTGATACACAAGTTCTTAATATCTATTCAGACAAACGTACATCAATTCCTTGCTTTTAAGCTTGTAATGACTTCCATTATCTGAAATTTCCTTAACAAGCGAAAAAGCCTGAACCTCCGAACTATTCCTTAACAACTACAGGCTGACACTCCCAGTGAACCAGCCTCGTGCTAAACTCCATCTGCCACCATTTAAGCCTCAAGGCAACTTGCGAGGTGGGAGGTATCGCCGTGGTCTTTTTACGGTCGGGGAAGCTGGGGCCAGAGCTCGGGCCCGAGCGAACACAGCCAGCCGGTGGGGCAGGAGGGCGGGAGGTCGGAGCAGATTCCCTGCGGGGGCTCCGCCTGATACCTGGCGCTCCGCGCTTCCTAGTCCTCGACGTCCCGGCGCGCCACGACCCGGAAAGGAACGACCACCTCCGCACTCCCCACCAGGGCTGGGGCCTGTAGGGGGGACCCGAAGCCTCCCGCCGCCTCCAGCCCCCTGGCCGGCAGCGGAGGACCCAAGCTAGGCTACAGGGTTTTAACCCAAACCCGCCCCGAGCTGCACCTCCTGCAGCGACTCCGGCACAAGCGCGGGCACGATGGGGCGCTTCACGCCGCGTTGCTCCTTCTCCTTCTCCCCGCCCTTCTCCTTCCCGTTCTCCGTGTCACCCTTCTCAGCCTGGGTCATCTTGGCCGCCGACACCTACAAAACTCTTGCCTCAGCAACTGAGCCAGGACTGCCGGGAACGGCCACCACGCAGGCGCACGGCTGGCTGCCCACAGTCAAGATGGCCGCCGCGGAGTCGCCCCAGAGGGCTCCGGAAAGGCTGGGGCGTGGCTGCCCGGAGCCGGGGTCGGAACAGGGTGTGCTTGCGGGTTGGGTGGGTGTTTCTGTGATTAGTCCTGGCTGTAGGATGCTAGCAACATAGTACACATAGCTTTTTGAGCGCCTAGCGGGGGTCGGCCGATAACCAGCATCTTATTTCGTTCTCACAGGTGTCTGTGCTCCTGGCTTCCCAGATCCACATGTACTCTTAGTTTTTCTTGTATGTCCTCGTGTTCTGCCCAGCTTCTGATGTTGGGGTTAGGTCTCCTCCAGACACACTCCTTGGGTGACTACCCAGTTTTCTAGCTTTAACAATGAAGATGGCTCCCAAATATACATGTCCAGGCTGAACCTCTCTGAGATGCGGACTGATAACCAGTGCCTCTTGGTCTCCATCTGGATTGACCACAAGGCACTGCAAACTTAAATATGTCCAAAATGGAATTCATGATTCCCTCCCCTCTTTCACCATCTCAGTAGATGTCATTTTGATTCTTCATTTGTCCACAGCTTCTGCATCCAATCCGTCAGTAAATCCTGCAGTCTCTCAAGTAGATCTTGAATTCGTCCACTTCTCCAATCCCAAGCCACTACCATCTCACCTGGATGACTACAACAGCCTCTTAACTTGAATTCCTTGTCCTGTCACCATATGATCTGTTCTTATATAGTTGCCCACATGTTGTTTTAAAATACGTAGTTAAGACAATAAATACTATGTACCCTGTACTCCACTTAGTAAGACTTATCTCAAAATTTAGACGTCACTTATGCTTTAAACTCTAATGGTTTCCCTTTTCTCAAGGAACAGGATCTAACCACCTAAAGACCATATCTAGTTCTTGCTATATTTCTAATTTCACCTCACACTGCTCTCCCCATTCCTTGGCATTTCCAGCTACACTTACCCTTCTGACATGCCAAGCCCTTCCCATCATCAGGCTGTTGCACTTGCTGTTCATTTTGCTTTGGATGCTCTTCCCTCGGCTGACTCATTCTCACCTCCTAAATCAAATGTCACCTCAGGCCTTTTGCCGTTAACCTCTCATCATCCTATTTCCTTTGAAGCATGAAGCATTAGTCTGTAATTACCTTGCCTGCTCACTTACGGTCTCCACACTGGAATGTAAGCTCTGAGACTTTATTTGCCAGTTATCTTCAGTACAGGTAGGTGCCCATAAGCATGTGTTGACTAAATACTAAATAAAGAACTCTTTGAGATAAAAATTTAATCCCCATTTTACAGGTAAGCTGAGATAAAATGGCATTACCCACTCAAGATCATATTGAGTAGCAATGACAAGTGTTAAGCACAAGTACTCAAGAGCCCGTGTTTCACATTTTAATTCTATCACACTGTAATTCTATCTGAAGTGCAAAATAGAACACCTGAATGTCAAAAGCAGCCAGGACTCTGGGATAACATCTGAAGAACAAGTCCTGCAGCAGTGGCAATGCTAGAAGGCAGAAGAGGACCATGGTTCATATGCTCAGGCGAAGCCATCAGTAATACCAACCAACCATCTACTGAGACTACCATGGTCTCCCTAGAGAGTCAGATGGAGGTTTAATAATGCCTCTGCCATTCACTGGCCATACAATCTAGGAAACTGCCAAACTTTACTGAACCCTTGCATGTATCTGTATAACGCAAATGTCATTATACATTTACCTCACTTTGTATATATGTATACATTATACATATACCTCACATTGTCAGAATTTAAAATGTATAAAAATTTACAGGGTGGCCGGGCGCGGTGGCTCAAGCCTGTAATCCCAGCACTTTGGGAGGCCGAGGCGGGTGGATCACGAGGTCAAGAGATCGAGACCATCTGGTCAACATGGTGAAACCCCGTCTCTACTAAAAATACAAAAAATTAGCTGGGCATGGTGGCGCGTGCCTGTAATCCCAGCGACTCAGGAGGCTGGGGCAGGAGAATTGCCTGAACCCAGGAGGCGGAGGTTGCGGTGAGCCGAGATCGCGCCATTGCACTCCAGCCTGGGTAACAAGAGCGAAACTCCGTCCCAAAAAAAAAAAAAAAAAATTTACAGGTTGGGCACAGTGGCTTACACCTGTAATTCCACCATTTTGGGAGGCCATAGCAGGAGATCACTTAAGCCCAAAAGGTTGAAGCTACAATGAGCAGCCACTGTACTCCAGCCTAGATAACGGGGTGAGACACTGTCGCCAAAAAAAAAAATCTGATACATAACTGAAGTGGCCAACAAACTGTTATCCTTATCCTCAAACTTGCATTATAATTACTTCTTTATCCTAATACTGTTATCTTATGCCACAATATCCCATTTCCTGACAAACAGGGTTGAATAAATGCTGATAAATCAACATAAAAAGACTTTCACCTGAATACTTGGTTTCAAAGCCTGGTAAACACTGGAATTATCTGTATTCATTTTTCCAATATTTATTTCCAGTAAATACTACGTCTATCTTACATGTAATCACTATTCAAAGGACTGCCAACAAAATTCCTAGTCTCAGAGCTTCCATTCTAGTGAAAGTGAAAGTTATCAGTATTCAGATGCATTTTAAAGCCAATAGGCAGTATTTTGAGCAGTTGTATAGAGTTCAAATTTGTCGAGGTAGCATTGAAGCCCATTTTATTTTATTACTATTATTTCTTTGAGACAGGGTCTCACTCTGTCGCCCAGGCAGGAGTGCAGTGCTGTGCTCACGGCAACTTCAGCCTCCTGGGTTCAAGCGATTCTCCTGCCTCTGCCTCCTGAGTAGCAGGGATTACAGGCACACATCACCACATCTGGCTAATTTTGGTATTTTTAGTAGAGATGGAGCTTCACCATGTTGGTACAGCTGGTCTTGAACTCCTGACCTCAAGTAATCTGCCTGTCTTGGCCTCCCAATGTGCTAGGATTATAGGAGTGAGCCACCACACCCAGCCCAAGTCCATCAGTTTAAAGACTATGTAGTAAATCTTCATTTTGTAGCTCAGTTTTGTTAGCTATGGCTTTATAAATACCCTGGATCATTATATTTGGTAGCAAATCAGACAAAATGTATTAAAGATTCATGAGACAAATATATTAAAAAATTAATTCAAGAGCACAGATATGATATGCATACTACCGATATAAATACAATGTGATTTATAAATGAGAAAAAGTTAACAATGAATGGTATTTCAGAAGTTGAAAAGGTGACACTAACAGTGCTAAATACACAGGCTTTATTTTCTTCAGTTTTTTCATGAATTTAATATAAAGATGAGTCCATTGTGCAACCTAAAAATTTACTTATTAAAACTATATTAATACTTTAATAAACTATACAAAAAGGTAATGAGACAAACATGTACATTTATGGAACTGCATGTCAGTCAGGCCAGTTCCCTGCAGAGGGAATTCCTGGCATGACCTCATTCATCTGCGAGGACACAGAACAGTCCTTGTTTAGACATACACATTCATCTACTGCTCAGCATGATCAGCCTTCCACTTCTTGATGGTTTCCCTCTGCTATGAATGCATATGTCCAGTTGTCTGCTTCTTAGAGCAGACATTTACCTAAAAGAAAATGTTACAATAATTGGTTACTGGTTATTAATTTGGATCTGTGTGAAAAGCCAAACATATTACATGTTATTAAAACTTCTCAAAACACATTCTGATAATGCCAGTAGATATTTCAAGGGTTAAGATAACAAATATATTTGCAAATAATATGAGTAATTATAAACTGTTGGGTAACTTCTTAAAGAAAACATTACTACAGAAGCATTTTCAAAACAAAACCCTACAAAATCATTTCAGATCTGAAGTTACCTTCCTCATCCACCAGCCATTGGAGGAGGACTGGGGCCACGCAGATGATTGATTCTACCCATTCTTCGGGGAGGGTTTCCTGGTGGCCTAACAAAATAAAAAGTTAGAATCTACTGTTTGATAGACACAACTTTAATGGCCTCTTTTTAAGAGCACTCAACTAGACCCTATTCTTTTTCGGCACCCACATGACTCTAAAACATTATTTAAAATAAAAACTACCATTTTAGGTCAGGAGGCAAAAATTCAAACACTTAAAGGGACGAAACACATATCGTACACAAGGAACTGAGTCAAGAAAGGACTGTGATGAACTGAACAGCACCTCCAGTAATGCCCCCTGAAATCAGGCTCCAGCTGATTTTTGCCTCATGGAAACATAAGCCTAGCCCAGTGGTACCTGATCTTTTAAGTTTTTAATTAACAACTGGAAATCCAGATTTTAAAATGAAGTCTTTAGATTTTAATGCTGGCCACCAGTTTTCATCCTCTAATTTGGACTTTTTCCATGGGATATTTGATGCATATTTTAGCTTTGTCAGATTAACTCTGATTATTCTCAAATCAGGCAACTTGACTTTTAATTTACAGTAACATTAATTTTGTAAAATAGAATTTAAACTTTTGCTTTCCACAAATCTAACTCTACCTAAAATATCTAGTTTAATCAAGATATACGAAGAGATAAAAACAACTATTATCAATTTAAAAAGCTGTACCCTCTTCCATCATCATATCTGGAATCAGATGAGTTTCCATAGCTTCTTCTTTTTTTCACATCTTGCTGAAGCAGGGTTTTGAAACTGAAACAAGGGGCAGAAACAACAAAGGTATCACTTTTGACAACATTCTAAATATATTTCTGTGGTTTTTAACCATCATCCCTATGAGAGGATTACTAAACCCACTTAGCTCCCAACCCATATTTCTTGTAGCCAGCTGGACCACAGCATCTAACTTAAGCATGTGTCCATAAACTGAATGTGGTATGTTGTGCACCAAATCTACACTTCTTTGTATTACTTATTTGCTAATAACTCCCCTAGACAGAGCATGAAACCAGAGTCAACCCCGACCTCCACTTTAAATCAACCATCAGGTTTTTACAGTGTCTCATGTTCATTTCCACTGCAAAAGTCTACCTAACATCTTGGAGAAGGAGGGACCGAGGGTGGTGTAGCAGAAGCACAGGGCTTCTGGGAATCCATTTAAATGGAATTTTTAAAAAATGATATGTAAAATGACATGGATTTAACTGAGTTTAAAAAGTATTTTTATAAACAACATGGAGTAGGTGAAATTTGTAAAAGACTAAGTTTTACATTGGGTAACTCAAGGCCTCTCTTGTGCCTTGTATTTTTCTGTGGAACCATCTCTTCCATTTTACATTCTATGCCATCTAATTTATGCAATATACAGCCATAAAATGAAACTTTCTAAACCACAGCTAAGATCAAATTAAGCATAAAGACCACAGCCTGATACTCAAAACTTCTCTGCCATTCTTCATATGGTTTCCTTTAACTGGCATAACTTCCTCTGATTTTCACCTCCCACAGTCATGCCCACCCTTGCAATATGAGAAGATTTACTGATCGTAAAGTCAATTAAAAAAAGTGTCTGTCTCCCACATCTTTACACCCCTACAGTTCTCAGATCATGAGACACTCAAATACGTGTCCAAATTTAGGGATAGGTTAAGACTTCTTAATTGTTGATGAACAATTCTAACAAACACCATGTAAAAGACCAAAAAACACATTTTATAACTGCTTACAATTATGAAAACATTTAAATTTTTGTCTTCTTTACCAATTCTAACCCTTCATTATAAAAACGTTTGCTACTTAGGAATATTTTTAAAAACCAGGATATAAAACCCTTTATTTTATAATATGGAATAAAAGTTGTACACACACACACACACACACACACACACACACACAATCCCAAGAATAGTAGAAAGTGAGGCCCAGTCATTTAGCATTAGAATGGACAGACCCAGCCATAGGTTGAAATGGTTACCACCAAGGTTAAGACATGGTCAAGTTTACCAATCCAACTAACATATATTCATAATCATAAGATGTCTGGTGGTAGCAGCTTTATCACTAAAGTCTATATCTCTTTGTAAAGGTATTTTTAAAATTGCAATTAAAAAAACTGCTTCAGAAAATTTGGGTTTATTTAAGATACCTAACATAATGCACACAACATACTCCCGTCAACTTAAATATCAGGACAATTAAGAGCACTTCTATACTTACAATAAAACCACAAACTCAGCTATTCCCCAGAAGAAATCTGTTATCAAAGATAATCTCCATGGAGACTGATTCCGGCTGTCCAACACCTGTCCTACAGATAAGAATTAAAGAAACTTTAGTGAGGGCTACCAATCCCTAACCCAAGAGGCATTGCGTTTAATTGGTGAGGTAACAATGATTGATTGACTTGGGTTTCAAGTTGCCCATTGTTCCAAATGGCCAACACCAGAAGAAATCTGAGCATCATTCTAAGGAAAGGTTCGGAGAAGTAATGTTCCATGTTATCTAGGGACAGTCCTCTAGTATGTCAAAAGCCTATTGCAGTTTATAATCTTGGTTGGCGACTTCATTCTATTCAAGTATTTTCTCTCTTTCTATAAATATACAACAAAAATTTACCATGGTTAAAAAAATTAGCAATGGTTACCAACGGTTAACCATTTTAAACAGTACAGTTCTGTGGTATTAAGTATATGCTACATTGATGTACAACCATCACCACCATCCACTTCTAGAAATTTTTCATCTTCTCCAGCTGAAACTCTATACCCATTAAACCCTGATTCCCATTACCTTCTCCACCCAGTCCCAGCAACCACCATTCTACTTTCTGTCCTACAAATTTGACTACTCTAGGAACTCATAAAAAAAGAATCAGTGTCTCACACCTATAATCTCAGCACTTTGGGAGGCCAAGGTGGGCGGATCATGAGGTCAGGAGTTAGAGACCAGCCTGGCCAGCATGGTGAAACCCCGCCTCTACTAAAAATACAAAAATTAGCCGGGTATGGTGACGCACGCCTGTAATCCCAGCTACTCAGGAGACTGAGGCAGGAGAATCGCTTGAACCCAGCAAGCACAGGTTGCAGTGAGCTGAGATCTAGTCACTGCACTCCAGCCTGGGCGACAGAGTGAGACTCCCTCTCAAAAAAAGAATGGTAAAATTTTTGTCCTTTAGTGACCAGCTTTTCACTTGGCATGTCTTCAAAGTTCATCCATGTTGTAGCATGTGTCAAAATTTCCTTCCTGAAGGTTGAATATTTCCTTGTATGTATATACTACATTTTGTTTACCCACTCATATCTGTTGATGGACATATGAGTTGCTTCCACCTTCTGACTGCTGTGAATAATGCTGTTATCAACATGGGTGTAAAAATATCTCTTTATTCAATTACTTTGAAGAAAGAAATGGGGCGGGTGAAAATAAAGGAATGCTCACACCACTTCCATATTCCTAAATGTGTTGAGTATTTCATTTGCAAAGTCTCTTGCCTGTATAAAAAGATCGCTTATTCATACTCTTACAAGTCTTTGGAATCGGTTATTTTGATAAAATTCTTATAAATTAAAGAGTGTGTATGCTCTAAGTACTAAAGAGAATTTGGCTTGTTCTTCATTAAAATAACCACCATTTTCTATAATAGCATATTCTTGTTTCTAATAATAGACTCTAGTTTTATCTTAAGCAAACTGGATCTATTTTTCAAATCACTTTAATAGATGCTACAACATAAACTGGTACACTGTAATTTCAGCTTTGCAAATCAAGACATCAGAATATTTGGGGGGAAGAATAACTGTCAACTACCTCTCCTTTCCATCATCCCAAGGGCTTCACCCCACTCACTTCTACCCCCTCCATGAGGGTTTTACTTTTCCTCTTTTCTTCACCGGCTTAATTTTAGATAACCACTTGGATCTAAGCTCTCACTGTGCTACTGAGAGCAAGGGGCTACAAAAGTCAGAGGGTGGATGACAGGCTTAGTTCTCTGTCTCCTACTAGCTCTGCTCGTTGGCTGATGTGACATTTCTCCTTCTCCGACAAACAGTATTCCAGGGCTAGCCATAAGATTGCTGCAAAACAAAAGTCATCTGATAGTAAGAAAAAGATATTTGTTCATTAAGTGCTGATAATACAACCCTAAGAAGGTGTATCTAATTGGAAACTGACATTTCTTCCTGTGGCTCTATCTTGCTTTTCCACTTTCCCACCTAGTTTCTGAAGGCAGAATCTTCCTTCCACCAATATCTCCAGAGAGAAATATGGTGTTGGAATGCAGTTCCATTTCTCAACTCTTAAGTGCGATAAAGGCCCTAATCAGCTACTTTTGTGGACCAAATGAAATAATGAACACACAGTAAGACAACAAATACAAGGAATCATTCAACAATTCATACAGAAGCTTCCAGCCTTAAGCTTTCATCACAAAGGCTATAAAACAGGCTCTAAAACAAACCGAAGTCTGAAAGCGCCTAAAACTAAGATGAAATTTTGATGCTTTTCTGTAGTGTCCATTGATCTACTTGTTCCAAAGATTTTTAAGTGAGAGATGAGGAGGGAAGATTTTTAAAAGTCAAGAAATACCAAAGTGCGCTTAGCCAGAATGCTTCTCTGCTACGTTACTGGTCTCTGGAGAAAAACAGATGACTCAAATAGAACCAAGACCTAGTTCCAGTGATCCACAACTACCTGTTAAAACTGCGCCAAAGAATTTCACCTGAGTCAAACAGGTGGGCAGGCAGCTCTAGCGCTGATCTTAGACAGTCATGTCCCTCCTTTCCGGTCATCTTCTTTGTGGAGTCGCAGAATTAAGTCTCTCAGATTCTTTATTCCGGTAATAATTAACTTGCTCCTAGGGAAGGACAGTACTTCTTCCTGTGTCCCTTGAAATTCGAGCAAAAAGTTCCATGTATGACTAGCTACCCTCTCCTGGGGAAAAAGCCTATTCAAAGCTTTCCTCTAATTACCATCCTAGGTCGGCTCAGTCTTTTTACACGTTGTAGAAAGAGGCAGCACAGTTGATAACAAGGATGCTGACGTCAGCCTACCTAGGTTCGAATCCCGACTCGGCCATTAACTGTTAACTCTGTGATCCTGGGCAAGCTATTTAATCTATCTGCGCCTCAGAGTTTCCACCCGTAAAACATGATTGAATGTGACGATAAGGAAATAACTGAAACAGTGCCCAGAGCACAAGCGCTACGTGTACAGCGTCAGCGTCGTTGTCCTTACGTCGGTATCCTTACGTCGTTTTAAGGATACCGACGCCCGAGTGGAAAGACCACCCTCGCAAATCCACAATCAAACGCTTGCTGTACGAAGGCGGGGGTGCTAGGCTCCCAGTACTCAGCGTGAGGCCAGCGGGACCTCCGCCCCCGACTGCCAGCTCTGAGACAATCTGCTGACTCGCCGCAAGCCGGGGCGACTTCGAGTAGCTCCGCCTGGCCTCAGAGCACTAAGTCCAGGGAAGCCGCACCGGACCCAGGACTCAGCGAGCGACGATGAAAGGAACCCAGGGTCCGACCTTCCAGGTCAGCGGTCGAAGCCACAGCCCGCCCTCAACTCACCGTTCGAGATGTAAACCATCTTGTCCCACTTCCCCGCTTCGGAGCGACTGGGCGCCTGGCCCCTCTCGGTTTCCGTACCTCCTTCTGTGCCCCTCCCTTCGAGCGTCACAGGCCGTGATTAGACAAAACAATGACGTGGACGGCGGTCGGCAGAGCCCATTGGCTGTTGAAAGAGACGCCCTCGACGGCCGTTTTTGTCCCGTCACGCCCGCAACTTCCGGTTCGGCGGAGGCGGCCCAGCGGACAACCGGATATGACATTAAGGACTGCCCTGTAAGCCCGCGGTTTCCAGTTCTCTATCCCACTTAATTGTGGAGAGTTCGTTCGCGCCGCCTAGTGAGGGGATCTGTTTTCTAGTCGGTTGATAGACCCCAGGTCGGGGTAGGAGAGGCTACCCTGTATGAAGTGCCTTGAAGGGCCTCTGACAGGAAGAAACGCTTCCGAATTTTCCAGACGTGTCGACGTTTGAGGGTGCTGAGCTTGTAAGATTTGGTAGGAGGGTGGTGACTCTACACCGTAAGGAACTTTATTGTCACGCCTTTGGGAGCATACTGCCAGGCTCCTCCTAGATACGTATATTCATTCTCTTTAAAATCAACATGTCTACCTGGGTTCACCAGAAACTGAGTTTTCCTTAGCCTTATGTGAGGCTGCTGAAAAATAAATTTAACTGTAGGCCCTGTCTCTGCTGGTTTCTTATTGATGGCGACTGCTTGTGACCACTGCAGTGACAGATGAATTAAAAGACATTTCTTGGGCATTTACTAAATGTGGACCACATACCATGGATGTTTACTCTGCTCCAGCCACTGGGCTGCTTCTGTTCGTGGAACGTGGCCATTTCATTCCCATCTCAAGTCCTCTGCACTTGCCTATTCTTTCAGCGTGGAGTCCTAATGGCTGCTTCCTTTGGCTCCCCCCGCCCCAGTTCTCAAGCCGTATGTCATCTCTTTGGAAAGATTCCTAATCACCTTTCAGAAAATGAGAATTATATGCTGGAAATCTATTTTGTATTTAGCAATGTTGGTTAAGATTGTATGTTCTAATACTTAGAACTGACAAAGATTTAATTTTATGTTAAGTTTGGAAAAAGCATTTTCCCCAGAGAAGTTCGTAATAGGACAGGACAATATCCTTCACCTCACCTGGGATTTGTGCACCGCAATCATAAAGGATCATTTCTGCAAAAATATTAGGGTGGAGCCGTTAAGTTTCCCAAGAGCCTTTCTTCCTAGACCGTGCCACCGTCATCTCTCACCTGCTTTATGCTAGTTTCCTTCTAACCGAAATCCCAGGTTCCGTCTTTTACCATCCTTAGGCAATTTTTCAAACTGTAGCAAGATCGATCTTAAAACGGAGATCGTTTCATTCCCTCGCCTAAAACCTTCTGAACACTAAAATTGAGTGATTTCCCATTGCTCTTAAAATCCAGTTCCTTGTCATGGCCTACAGGCCTAAGGTGACTTGTCCTCTTGATTGCTCTTCTCACTGTACTTCCGGCCACACCTCCCCACCCAGATTATGCTCTGGCAACATTGTTCCTTCACTTTGTGAACACCCTGGATTTTACTGATATCTCTAAGGCCTCTGCCATGATTATCCCTCTAAGTGGAAGCCTCTTCTGACTGTGCACATCCAATTTGTTTCATCCTTTCACTCTTCAGGGTACCCTTCCCTGGCCTCTTGTCTCCGTGTTTATTTTCTTCATAGTAATTCACATTGTGAAACTATTTATCTGATCATTGATTTTTGTCTCTTGTCCTCAAGAAAATATAAGAAGAGGTCAGGAATCCTGTCTGCCTTATTCTCTTTTATATACTCAAGGTCTATCATAGTTCTTGGCAAGTAGTAAGCGCTCAGATACTTGTTTTAGTTGAATGAGAGACAAAGATCTTTTTAGACAATTCCTTAAAATCTATCCAGTTGCCAGAGGAAAGAAACTAACATTGGGATCTCCTGAGTACTGGACATTGTGAGGCTATCTCTTCCTCTACATTCCTTTATCTAGATCATTTTTGCCTGAGATTTAATGCAGTGATTTCCTAATGAGCTACCTCTAGTTTCTCTATACTCTATCTTCAGCTGCTAATTTAATCTGATCTTGCCTCTCCCACTCCCAAACTTTCAGTTTCTTCCCATCACCTGACCAGCAACATCTAGCCTCCCTGGTCTGCTGTTAAGGGCTTTCCTGATATAGCTTAGATTTTGCTCTCTGATTTCTAGTTCCCTAATAGACCCTTTGTTTTCCTGCCTTGTTGCCTCTGCTCATGTGTTTCCTTTTGAAGGGAACTTTCTCCACCTGCTAAAATCTGATCAATCCTTCAGGGCAAGGCATGTTACTCTCAAATAACACAGGTGAAAGGACTTTAAAAATTGAAAAAAATTGTATAGTCAGTAACAAGATGTGATAGAGGACAAAGATAACATTTCCCCTCTTTCTTTAATGTCTTCATGTCTAGAACTAAGCATTAGCCACTAGCCACATGTGGCGTTGAATATTTGAAATGTGACTAGTTTGAATTGAAATGTACTGTACAAAATGCGAGATCACAGATTTAGAATGAAATATTGTAAAATATCTTATTTTTAATACTGATATGTTGAAATGATAATGTTTTAGAGATTAAAGAAAATATTTCACTAAAAGTAATTTCATTAATTTTATTTACTTACATGACTACTAGAAAATTTTAAATTACATAATTGGCTCACATATATGGTTTACATTGCATTTCTGTTGGATACTGCTTGTGTAGAATGAAGACATTGGCCTGGCATAGAAGAGGCATTCAATAAATATTTGTTGAATGAATGAAAGAATTGGTAGTTTTAATAATGGTTAGTATGTATACGGGGTTTACTATGTGTCAAGCACTGTTCTAAGCACTTTCCATTTATTCATTTAATCCTCATAACAACAATAATAATAGCTAACATTTATATAGTGCTTATCCTGTGCCAAGCAACGTTCTGATTGTTTTTTATGTATTCGTTCATTTAAACTTCAGGCCTACTGAGTTCTATTATTCCCGTTTTACAGTTAAGGAAACTAAGTCAGAGATAGCTCAAGTGACTTACCCAAGGTCACACAGCTAATAAGAAGCAGAGCTGAGATTAGGTCAAGAGCCAGGCTCTATAGTTTGTACTCTTAGTCCCTGTACTGTGCTGTGTATCCACACATAACACAAGTATTGAAATAGTATACAGTCAACCATGGTATTCATAGTATAAAAGAGGTGATTTCTGGAGACTGTTTGACTGTATCTCAGCTTTCTCAAAGTTGCAAAATAGCTGCCCAATTTTTCTTTTCTAGATTCCCCAGCAGAATCCCCTGAGCATCTCTAAGTGAATGACCTTCCTATCTGCACCAATCTCTTGGCCAGCAGGATGGGCCCTTCTGAATGACAGATACCCCTGGAACTGAAGCGCAAGTCAATCCCACTTAAGCTAGAGGGCTTGAGAGTTGGAGAGGGGTAGGGTTTACCCCAAGATAATGAAAGCACACTGGGTTACATAGAAACAATAAGATGTCTTTAATATTACTGTTAGGAAACATGAAAACAGATGGCATTTATATTCTTTATTAACCTTTTATGTGTTTGTTCTTCCAGTTACTGCCTGTGCATTCTTTATCTGGACTCAGAATCCTTAACTCTTTAATTGCCTCATTTTCTACCATATACTCTTTATTATTGTATGTAGCCTCAGAATGGACCTGCTGTGCAACTCAGCAATTTTTGAACCAATAATCACATCATCACTTCAGCTGAAGTGATGGTTGTCTTACTCTACAAGTCACTTTCTTAAACTACCTGAACTTATTTTCTGTGTCAAAATGAGAAAATGGTTATAAAAATTCACATTGCAGTCATCCTTGGAGAATTTGATTGGCTAAAAAGTTTAGAATTTCATCTGTAGTCTCCCAAGTGTTTCACAGAATTAATTACATTATCAGTTTCACTAGTGAGCCTGTATGATTATGTATAAATTGCCTATCTTTAAATGAATAAGGAATATCTAGACTCAACCTGTGGTTCTATTACAGCATGAAAAATAGTATTCAAATTATAATTTCTAACTTTTTAAACTCATGATCCATTTTTGGCAATCCTGGTAACTGTAATGTAAACCATTATAGTGGTAAATGGAATGGAATACTGGTCCAGAATTTTACATTTAGACCATCAGAGATTTAGCTGTTAGTTGCCTTCCAGGGGCATTGACTGATCACTAAAAGCAAATTTTTACTATTTTTAGAATTGTATTCCATAGTTCCAAAATATGTGTTACTTTCTACTCCGTATCTTTAGATTCCTAAATATGGAGTATACAAAGTATAACAGTATGTGCATTTTATTATTATGTTTACAGATCTCAAGATAACATTAATCTTTGTACTTTGAAAAAGTGAAGTATAGATATGTGCTATGTGATATTAAGGAATGTATAATTTATGATTCTTATTCACTAACTGGTTTGATATATAGTATTGATGGTTCTTGGATCTTCCTTTCTTTTAATGTGATACCTGTACATAATATTAAAATCAAAAGATGCAAAGGGATATCCCATGAAGAGCAAGTCTCCTTTCTTCTCCTGTAAACCAGGATTCTAAATGTTGATTCCCTAGCTTAGTGATATTGTCATAAGCACTGCTTGGCAAATCTTCTGGGCAATAGAAGCATTGATGACAGGTTCTCTTCTTTGAATTTCCATCTTCTGGATTTTGGCCAAGCAATTCCTCACTCATTTTTAGCTCTTTTAATGCCTTTAAAATGTTATTTTTTCTCATTATTTTGTCTAGATTTTTTTTTTTTTTTTTTTTAGTTTTCCTAAGGAGGCAAGTTAGTACAAATTACTTAATCTTTCATGGCAGAAGTGGAAGTTCATACATTTATTTAACCAAATCAACATGACAATTCAGGTCTTAGATTCAGCGGTGTTTTGCTATTGACTGTAAAATTTCTGTGATTTATGTAGAAATTTTCTAGAGCAACTGCTGTTTTCCTAGTATTGTCAAAACAAATTATTACTTATAAACAGGAGGATCGTTACTAGTAACCCAAAACGTGTGGATGATTAGAAAACATTTATTTTGCCAATAAACATCCCACTTTCCAAAACCAGACAGATGAATAAAACCTTGATTTGGTTTGACACGCTTTGTCCTTTTAATGGAAGGTTCAATGAAAATAGGTTTATTTTATAGTCTCTTAGGGAAAAGTTCTTTCTTTGTGGCCCAGTGATTACTGTTTGTGGAAAAAATTATTAGCTAGGCTTGAAAGGGTGCTATTAGGGAGGTTGCTGTGACCTCAGCTAGGTGGCTAGGGAAGCTGTTCCTAATAGTTCAAGAGTACTTTATTTTTTCTTACTAATTATATAACACAAGCAGCTTGGATAGTATTACCCAAGGTCAAATACGGGTCTCAAAAAAATCATCTTTCACAATTATCAGTAATTCATGTCTTTGCTGTGACACTAACTTGTTTTTGATGGGAAGTATGAAACAGAGACTCTGAAAATGGAATCTGGCAACAGAAGATGTGTTGCTTGATATTATTTTTTCATTCCTTTTGAATGTATTTAGCTACTCCTTAGTGGCACCCAGTATTTCATGTTCAGATTGAGATATTTCACAAGTATGTTGGAGACCATATGTGCAGAAAGTGGAGAAGCAAGTAGAAATGGATATGTAGCCATCCTGGGTATTGACCTGTTCCTGGGCCGGACTCAGCTGGCTAGCAAGGGAGGGGAGCAGTTATAGGGGATGCCAACAGGGCTTGCACACAAGATAGCCATCACTTAGGCTTACTGATGCAGCAGTGGTGGCAGTATGAGCAGTTCACAGCCAGACTTAGTAGGCTAACTGGATACTCAGGAACTGAGTGTTGGGACTGTTCTTACATGGGGAAGCCACCCAGAATATAACTCTAATCATTTGAACAGATTCACTATTTTTAGAAGCGTAAAATTAGAAAGAAACCCTACTAAATTACATTTTCCATCATAAGCCTTAAAAAATGTTCATATCCTTAACCCAGCATTTCCATTTCTAGAATTTATTCTGAAGAAACAATGAGATGTTCAAACAGATTTATGTGAAAGGATGTTTGTGGCATTGGTCATGTTGGTGTCCCTGTTCAGGAGCTAGCTATGATGGGTATCATGTTGGGTCTCCACCTGAGACATCGATCACCACTGGCGGAGGTCTGTCCTGCAGACCCTGACTCAGCGACGGATGAATAAATGCACTCACACACACAGTACAGTGATTTGAGTGGACTAGGGATGGTCATCAGCTGCTTTTAAAGGGTGGTTGCAGCTAACCGACCACTACTCCCTGTCCTTCCTCACATTTATTCAGTGTAGATTTAATAACAGAAGTTCTAAGTCAACATACTTGAGAATAATTAACATGGTTAAAAGAGTGGTTTTACGAATGATAAAAGGTCTTCGTTTTGGGGCCCAGAATAAACACCATTAATGGGTAATTCCCCTTTCGACCTCTTCCTGGGATGACTATCCAGCACAAAGTTTATATGAGTAAACAAATTACAGTAGAGACAAAGGGATGTAGGGTAAACAGACTTAACTGGGAAATCTTTTATTATCCTAATCTTCTCTATGACTTAATACTCTAACACCTTCAGCCCCTCTTATAAGTCAATAAAAACCTTTCGGCCTTCCAAAAGGTTTGAGACCAAAACTATCTCTTAATATTTTGTCAACCACCCTGAGTGAATCTCAACAGATATTTATCACAGTGTTATTTGGAATGAAAAAGAATGGAAGCCATGTAACTGTGCAACAATGGGGACTGGCTAAGTTTTGGAATACAACATCATACTGTACATTAAAATAATTAGAAACCACTCATGATATATTAAGTAAAAAATCAGATTGCAAAACTATGTACAGTATGATATCAATGTAAAAAAATGTATTTATATGGAAATATACTAATATCCTATTATGGGAGCGGCAATTTTATTCTTTCCCTTAAGCTTTTCTATAGTTCCCAAATTTTCTACAATAAACATGCATTCCTCTTATAACTAGAAATAATTATCAATACTTTTTAAAAGTTGGGCTGGGCACAGAGGCTCACACCTGTAATCCCAGCACTTTGGGAGGCCAAGGCAGGTGGATCACCTGGGGTCAGGAGTTTGAGACCAGCCTGGCCAAACATGGCAAAACTTAATCTCTACTAAAAATCCCAAAAAATTAGGCCGGGCGTGGTGGCTCAAGCCTGTAATCCCAGCACTTTGGGAGGCCGAGGCGGGTGGATCACAAGGTCAAGAGATCAAGACCATCCTGGTCAACATGGTGAAACCCCGTCTCTACTAAAGCTACAAAAAAAAATTAGCTGGGCATGGTGGTGCGTGCCTGTAATCCCAGCTACTCAGGAGGCTGAGGCAGGAGAATTGCCTGAACCCAGGAGGCGGAGGTTGCGGTGAGCCGAGATCGTGCCATTGCACTCCAGCCTGGGTAACAAGAGCGAAACTCCGTCTCAAAAAAAAAAAAAAAAAAAAATCCCAAAAAATTAACCAGGTGTGGTGGCACACACCTGTAGTAGTCCCAACTACTCAGGAGACTGAGGCGGGAGGATCGCTTGAACCTGGGAGGTAGAGGTTGCAGTGAGCAGACATTGTGCCACTGCATTCTAGCCTGGGCAATAGAGCAAGACTGTCTCAAAAAAAAATTGTATTTGTTAGAAATGGAGTTTATTCCTAGTTTTATTTTAATGGTTTGGATAATTCTTTTAAAAATTTAAAAGTTTTTTCCTTAGTATGATAGAAATTATAGAAAACAACTACTTAGGTAGTTGTTAACCTTTTTTTCTTTGAGATGGAGTCTCGCTCTGTCGCCCAGGCTGGAGCGCACTGGTGCGATCTCAGTTCACCGCAGCCTCTACCTCTTAAGTAAAAAATTCTCTGCCTCAGCAAGCAATTCTCTGCCTCAGCCTCCCGAGTATCTGGGATTACAGGTGCACATCACCACACCTGGCTAATTTTGTTTTGTATGTTTAGTAGAGATGAGGTTTCACCATCTTGGCCAAGCTGGCCTTGAACTCTTGACCTCATGTTCCACCCACCTCAGCCTCCCAAAGTGCTGGGATTACAGGTATGAGCCACCATGCCTGGCCAGTTGTTAACTTTTGCCAATTTTATTTTGTAAGGTTATTGGCTTTGCCTAACTGCATTTGTACACATAAATATGTATTAGTCAAGTCAACGTTTTTTGTTTTGTTTTTTTCTAAGTATAAATAGACCCTAGTAAGAAGCAAAGAAGCACAATTTCAAGTTCCTTGCTGGTTAGCTCAAAAAAGCCCTTGCTTCTGATTAAAGTAAAGCTTTATACATTCAAATTTTGTTAATGATCTATTGGTAAGGCTACTAATGAAAAACATTCATTTTAAATGTGCTTTTTCTGAGTACTATCATATTACTAATTTTTTTTAAAAAGGGTGTTTAGGTTTTTTAGCCTTTCTTTTTGGTAGTAAACTGATTGTTAATAGATACTAGAATCATCTTACCAGTATTTTGACCGTACTGAAAAAATGACCTGTGAATAAAAAAAAAAAATCTGTGGAATTTTGTATGATAGCAAAAAACCTTAAACAAATTCTCAAAACAAACCCAAATGTTGCTTTGTGAGAGTTCAATCTGCCTCCCTTTAAAATAACTTAGAGGGTATAGAGTAATACATTGTGGCAAGTGAGTCTTATTTTTAGGGAAAGAAATTAAGAGTCCAAATCAATTATTTTTGCCCTCCAGCTGGAAGGCACTTTCTGGAAATTGGCAGGGAATCAATGCTGAAAATAAGTGATTTCCTTTAAGTACTCATACTGTAAAATACAAAACTTGAGCTGCCTTCTGTTTGAGAGTGAACAAGGGCTGCAGAGACTCTGATTTTTCCTAAGGCTCTACAGGGTCAAGAGGATTTGGGAGGCTGCTCACATGGTGCCCACCAACCATGCCCTGGAATACCCTCTGTGAGCAGCCTGTTTTCTTTAATTCACACTCCCAAATAAGTGGCACTTCAGCTTTAGGGATAAATAAACTACTTTTGAAATCTAAAACTAAAGAGGGAAATGGGCTTCTTTGACCATCTGAGTGATGTAAGGCATACTTAAGAGTTTGCCTTGTTATGATATGGGCCCAGGGAATGTGGCTGCAGATTCTCTGCCATTATGGAACTTTCATTCTCCACAAGAAGGAAGGGGATTGATAAATGCACAGATGATTAATGTAAGACAGAAGGAGGTCAGATGCCATAAGAGAATTGTAAGATATATTGCCGAGTTGCAATGAGGAAACTGAGGCCAGTATACAAAAATGAAAAATTTAGTTTATTCAGCAATTTAGTCAGCTCCTGGGCAAGGTTCTATGGTCTGGGACGGGGCCAGAGAAGTCGTGCTTAACTTCTCAGGGCAGGGGGTTTTATGGGGGTCAGAGGCGATTGATTGGATATTGGGGAAGCAAAGCATAGGCACTTTCATTGGTTGTAGGGAGACAAGGCCCGGACGGGGTGAGCCGCTATAGGTAAGGAGGTGAGACTTATTGAGGGGTGGGCTGGCCAAGGATGTATGGGGAGGGCTGCCATTGGGTAAGGCTTGGCAGGATTTCTTAAATTTTCGTGGGTTCAAATGTGTAGTTTAGTACTGAGAGTGCATAGTTTAGTGCTGAGGTTCAAATGCATAGCTTAGTGCTGAGAGTGCATAGTTTAGTGCTGAATATAGACCTGGGAGCAGAATGCAGAAGTGGGTGAGGGGAGCCCGCATGGAGACGCCAGATGCTGAGTAAGGTGTCCTGACTGATAAACTGTTATCAGGCATGGAGAGGGGTGGGTGTTGTCCATCCGGGTCCCAGCAAGGCTATCAACCTTACAACAATCCCATACAAAGTGCCCATGGGATGAGAAGATGGGAGAGCATGTGATACCTGAAGGGAATCAGAGAAGGATTCCTGAGAAATGACAGTTGAAGTGTACCTTGTAAGATAAGGTGTTTTTTTTCCCCTAGGAGTAAGAAGCTAGAAATGAAATGAAGGATTACAATGAGACTTCATCTGTCTTTCAAAAATCCTTTCACTTGAGTTTTTGAATGATCACATACCATAAACAAAATATAATTTATGATGGAATTAATTTGAATTCACTGATTTTTTAAAAGCATTCTATTTCCATAGCTTATCATATGAAAGAAAATTGTTTGTCGTTGGCTTAGATTTGTTGTGTACCTATTAAAGCCTAGCTGGTTCACTGCCATCCTAGAGATGTTCTAATTAGCATCAAGTCTGACATACGATATTATCCTGTCTCTTCTGAATGCCTTTTAGCTGGGTGAAATGCTACCTCTTAAATCATTTTTGTTCTTCAGATGTAAGTTATAGTTTACATTGGTTAAACTCAGGTACGCTTTTTTGATTATTGTTCATTGTTATCTCCTGTTGTCAACAAGCCATGGAAGTACAATAAAGCAGGAATGGCATGCCTTGGTGCCTATGAGGGATAGGCAGCTGGGAACCATGGCAAATGGTGCCTCTCTTCTCTGAAGGGGACAGACACTTTTCAGCTCTAGCCAGTTGTCACCATGAGGGATCGAGGGCCAGTGTAGCCAGAGTTTCCAATGGTTTTAAGAGAAATGTAAAATCTGGATGATCATCTGAAATTTCTCTGTTTTTAAATGTTGGTAACTAATTCACATTTTCAAAAAACATGGTGCTGGCCACATGGAACCTGCCTATGCGATAGGTACAGCGCAACAGCCACCTGTTTGCAACCCTTGCTTAAGACATACTCACTAGAAATTGCTAAAATCCCTCACAGGCCCAAGCATAAAGAAACGTAATATTAAAAACAATACCGCTAAGGCTTTTACTATGGAATATTTCAAACATTGAAAATATGAAAATAAACATAATTTAAAGGCTGTTGGATCTCCCAAAAAACACTTTAAGCATTGAGAGGCTTATGACTGTGATCTGAGTCACATGTGGTTCCAACTTGTTTTTCAGGTTATAGACTAACTTGCTTTCTTAATTTTCTTGTTCAGCACAGTGACTAGCGAGAATTAAACCAAGTCAGGGACAAAAACTTCCTGCCTTCTTAATTAAGGACCCCTATGGTAGATTAACTTCCTCTTTGTTGTCCTGCTTTGCTTAGATCAGGTGACTATTACCTATCTGTAAAAAGTGTTAAGTGTACCCTTCCCAAAAAGAAACATTCCCTGTAACCAATCAAATTGTTGTAACTATTGCCAACCTTGTATGAGAAATGTCATAATCCTGCTAAAAACTCCTCTGTCTCTGCTTGTATAACTGAAATCTTAACTTTCCTACTTCAGAACACTGACTCTGTTTCTTTGGAGTTGGTGTTTTTGGGTGGGCCATCCTCATTCTTTGCACTCTCTATAAATTACATTCTGACCATTTTGATTCTTTTAGGTTGACAAAAAGTAGAATAGTATAATGAACCGCTTTGTACATACCAACCAGTTTAGACAATTATCAAATCATAGCTAGTCTTGTTTCTTCCTACCACTTTCCCCCATTTACCCAGATTGTTTTTAAGCAAATCCTAGATGTCATATAGTTTCATCTGTAACTATTTCAGCATGCATCTCTAAAAGACAGGGATTCCTTAAAAATACATAATTTATTTTATTTATTTATTTATTTATTTTGAGACAGAGTTTCGCTCTTGTTGCCCAGGCTGGAGTGCAATGGCACGATCTCGGCTCACCGCAACCTCCGCCTCCTGGGTTCAGGCAATTCTCCTGCCTCAGCCTCCTGAGTAGCTGGGATTGCAAGCACGCGCCACCATGCCCAGCTAATTTTTTGTATTTTTAGTAGAGACGGGGTTTCACCATGTTGACCAGGATGGTCTCGATCTCTTGACCTCGTGATCCACCCGCCTTGGCCTCCCAAAGTGCTGGGATTACAGGCTTGAGCCACCGCGCCCGGCCTAAAAATACATAATTTATATGCTACTTTCCCACCAACAAAAAATAACAATAATCCTTAATGTCATTAAATGTTCAATGTCCCAAAACCTCCTGCTTATTATCACAATTTTTTTCATTTTCATTTTTTGAATAAGTATCGAAATATATTGCAGTGGTTGATATATTGTGATAAATCCCTTTTAATTTATAAATGACCATGTTACTGGAAAGTGGTCCTGATCCAGACCTGAAGAGAGTGTTATTGGATCTCGTGCAAGAAATAATTTGGAAGAGGCCGGGCGCGGTGGCTCAAGCCTGTAATCCCAGCACTGTGGGAGGCCGAGGCGGGTGGATCATGAGGTCAAGAGATCGAGACCATCCTGGTCAACATGGTGAAACCCTGTCTCTACTAAAACTACAAAAAATTAGCTGGGCATGGTGGCGCGTGCCTGTAGTCCCAGCTACTCAGGAGGCTGAGGCAGGAGAATTGCCTGAACCCAGGAGGCGGAGGTTGCGGTGAGCCAAGATCGCGCCATTGCACTCCAGCCTGGGTAACGAGAGAAACTCCGTCTCAAAAAAAAAAAAAAAGAAATAATTTGGAAGAAGTCCACAGAGCAAAGTGAAAGCAAGTTTGTTAAGAAAATAAAGTGGTGAAAGAATAGCTACTCCATAGACAGAGGAGGAGGAGGAATGCACCCCCCCCAGGTATAAGGCTTTTATTTTTATATAAAATAACAATAACAACAACAAAAATCATGGGGAGATGTGCTCTACTATAGGAGTTTGTGATAAATGATTAATTTTCTTACTATATTTTGCAAGAATCAATATTATCTTTAAAGCAAAATTAAGAATGCTTCTGTTCTCAAGATAATGGGATATTAGGACATTCCTGAGTCTGGGTCTGTTGAGTAAATGTTATCAATCTGTTCCCTTAACCATAATCATCTAGAGGCTAGGAATACCTAACTTACTGGAAATGCAGCCCAGCAGGTCTCAGCCTCATTTTTCCTAGCCCTCACTCAAGATGGAGTCACTCTGCTTCAAATGAGTGCTGCTGATAACCATACATTTTAATAAAAGTAAAAATGTCTAATAAAGAAGAGAAAACTAACAAATTTCTGTCCATAGGAGGAAACCCAGTGTTTTGATGATTTGGTGACCAGTAGTGTGATATAACGAGGTTAAGTACCAAATATCATGTAGATACTGTCTCCATTACCCTATTATCTGAGTACTCTTTAAGGAGTAATATTTTTCAAGTAAAAAAATTATGAAAATATTAGGAAGACATCAGCAAAAATGAGGGAGTGTGAATCTCCAAAAATTCTCTTCTCTATAAATACAGTGAGCAAATTGGCAAAAATGATCACAATCAACTTTTTTAGAACTGTAAAATTAACCTAAGGCTTGCAGCAATCAGCAGTGTTCTTGGACCAAACTGAGGGTCGGGCTGCTATTTCTCATGGCCCAATAATGATATACAGATGAACTGGGGAGGAAGAGAGTTTTTATTTCTGCAACTGGTTATAGGGAGAAGGCCTAGAAATTATCCCCAGACCAACTCAAAATTACAAAGTTTTCCAGAGCTTACATACCTTATAAGCTATATGTCTATGTGTAAGTGTCCATTCATCTGAAGACTTAAATGATTAACTTCCTTTAATCTGTAATTAAGGTCTGAGTCCTGAAGACCTTCCTCAACAGCCTCAGTAAATTTACTTAATCTAAATGGGTCCAGGTGCTAGGGTGATTAATGACCCTTCTCTTGTCTCCTGCTAAATCATGGAAGTCTGGGGATTCCTTCAGACCCCAAATAAACTTGTTTCCGGAGGCCTGGGAGTTTCTTCAGCCCTCCAGTAAAACTTGTTCCTAAATGGGTCCTGTTAAGAATTCCTTTGTTATTTTGTCATGCTTTGAGGCCCAGGAAAGGCCTAGGCAAAATTCTTGATGGGCTTTTGTTACATCCCAGGCTTTTAGTATTTAACTTAACCACTCAGTCAGTACTGAAACAGTTGTTATGGAGACATGCATTAGTGAGACCTGGCCTACCACAAGGAGAGCATTTATCAAAAAAAGATGGCTGAATCTGGTAAAAATAGTAATCAAGGTGCCATTTTCATTTGCCCTATTCCGAAACTACCAGCCCTCAGTCATGAAAACCAGCAGCCTGGCAGTCAACAGAAGAGCAGAAGGGGGTTGGTGAACTATTAAAGCCTCCTTCACAGAGAATTTGTCATTATTTTACAAGTCTGAAGAGTCCCTGGAAGATTCCATTTGCATGGCTGTCTTTATTTGATCTGAATCAGAAACTGAAGTGTAGAAAAACACTTTTCACAGGGGCATTTGTCAAAAACAATTAAAAGCAATTGATTGACTTTGTGACTGCCTGAGGCAGTCAGCAACAGTTGGGGTAGACAATAGGCTAACCAGTAAGCTTAAAAGGAAAGCTGGACAATGAGCTATCCACAGGGTCTTTGACAAGCTCTGACATATTCTTAGGCATCTAGAAGTCCACCTGAATGAGTAGGGCTGTGTGCATGCGAAGAAAAACTTGATATTGCTTCTAGATGGTGAGATTAAAAAAGTAATAAGCAAACTGAATAGGCCCCAAGCTCTCACATCTGGCCAGTTTTGAGACGGAACAAGCAGGAAGTGAAGGATAAAGGCAGAATTGCCAATTACCTGATTGAATGTTGAAGGCATGCCACAACACATACCCAGAACCCTTCAGCAAAAAGTGGGAGACTTATTGGTCCCAGAATTTTAAATAAATCTCTGTCTAATCAGGAGCTGACTGCTAAGCTAACTGAGCAGAGACATCAGTAGCTATATATGTGACTTTTAAAAAGTCACTAAACAACAGCTTGGAGAAAGAAGAATCTCATTTTTAGAATTGCCACATTATATTATTTAAAATGTCATTATTGAAATAAAAAGCTATGAGCTATGCAAAGAAACAAAAATACACGTGGACCACAGAGAAGAAAAGAAAAATAACTTCAGTAGAAACTGGTCCCAAGGAATCCTGGACATTCGATGTAATAGATAAAGATTTTAAGAGTGGGCATGGTGGCTCATGACTGTAATCCCAGAACTTTGGAAGGCCAAGTCAGGAGGACCACTTGAGCCCTGGAGTTCAAGTTTGAGACCAGCCTAAGCAACATAGATTCCATCTCTAAAAAAATTTTTTTTAAACATTAGCTGGATGTGGTGGTATGTGCCTGTGGTCCCAGCTCCTTGGGAGGATGAGGTGGGAGGATCATTTGAGGCTGGGAGGTCGAGGCTTCAGTGGGCTGTGACTGCACCACTGCACTCCAGCCTGGACAACCCTGTCTCAAAAAAAAAAAAAAAAAGAAAAGAAAAAAGAAAACATTTAAAACCAGCTATTTTAAATATGAGCAAAGAAGCAAAGGAAACAATGTCTAAAGAATGAAAGAAGATGGGTACAGTAGCTCACACCTGTAATCTAGCACTTTGGGAGGCTGAGGTGGCGGGATCACGAGGTCAGCAGATCGAGACCATCCTGGCCAAAGTGGTGAAACCCTGTCTGTATTAAAAATATAAAGATTAGTTGGATGTGGTGATAGGTGCCTGTAATCCGGGCTACTCAAGAGGCTGAGGCAGGAGAATTGCTTGAACCTGGGAGGCAGAGATTACAGTGAGCAGAGATTGCACCACTGCACTCTAGCCTGGCAACAGAGTGAGACTCCATCCAAAAAAAAAAAAAAAAAAAAAAAAGTATGACTGTGATGTTTTGACAAATAGAAATATCAATAAAGAGATCAAGTTTTTTTTTAAGGAGAGAGAGTTCAAGTTTGAGATAAGTTTGAAGAGGAATTCTGAAGTTGAAAATACAGAAACTGAAATGAAAATTCACTTGAGTAGCTCAACAGCACACTTGAGCAGGCAGATGAAAGAATCAGTGAACTTGAAGATAGATTGAGATTATCTATTCTAAGGAACTTAAAGAAAAAAGAATGAAGAAAAGTGAAGAATTTTTAGAGACGTGTAGGACACCATCAGGCATACAAACATATGCGTAATGGGAGACTCAGAGGTGAGAAAAAGGGATAAAGTATATTTGAAGAAATAATGGCCAAAAGTGTTTCAAATTTGATGAAAAGTAATTGTCTGTGCACCCAAGACCTGAAATAACTCCAAATAAAATAAAGAAATCCATACCTAGACACATGATAAACTGTGTTGAATCTTGAAAGCAGCAAAAGAGAATTATACACAAGGAATTCTAAATAAGATTAACACTTGATTTCCCACCAGAAATCATGAAGGCCAGAAGGCAGTGGGATGATATACTCAAAGGGCTGAGAGAAAAAGATTGTGAATCAAGAATTCCATATGTAGAAAAACTATCCCTCAAAAGTGATTGAGAAAATAAGACATTCCTGTATAAACATATCCTGAGATAACTCATTGTTTTAAAATATGTCCTACAAGAAATACTAAAGGGACTAATGCAGACTGAAATGAGAGGGCAGTAGACAATAACTCAAATCCACATGAAAAATAAAAGCACTGTGTGTTAGTTTCCAAGGGCTGTTGTAACAAATTGGTACAAACTGGTGGCTTAAAGCAACAGAAATTTATTCTCTCACAGTTCTGGAGGCTAGAAATTCAAAATCTGGCAGGGTCACATTTTTTCCAGGGCTCCAGGAAAGAACCTATTGCTTGCCTCTTCCGGTTTCTTACGACTTCTCCAGAATTCCTGGGCTTATAGCTACATCAATCCAATCTCTGCCCCTGTCTTCACTTCACCCTTTCCTCTGTGTCTGTTTTCTCCTCTGTGTGTGTACTAAAGGACGCTTGTTAGATTTAGGGCCCATCTGGATGATCTCAAGATCCTTAACTTTCTTACATCTGCAAAGATCTTTTTTTTTCTTTTTCAAATAAGGTAATATTTTCATAGATTTTGGGGTTTGAGACATGGACATATTTTTAGGCAGCTACCATTATAGGTAAAGACAGTGTAAGTATATTTTTGTTTGTAACTTTTTCCTTCTTATGTAATTTAAAAGATAACTGCATTAAGCAATAATTATAAAATCTGTATCGATAGGCAAACAATTTTTTAAAATGGTGTAATTTATATGACAATAACAGCACAAGGAGGGGGAGGAAATTGAACCATATAGGAGCACAGTTTTTGATATTTTTAAATTGTTAGTATTAATTTAAACTAAACTTTTAAAAGTTAAGATGTTAATTGTAATTCCCAGGGCTACTACTAAGAAAATAAGTTTTAAAATATGATAAAATAATATTTCATTTTTTGGATGCTATTACAAGTGGAGTTGTTTTCCTTTTTTTTTTTTTTTTTTTTGAGATGGAGTTTCGCTCTTGTTACCCAGGCTGGAGTGCAATGGTGCGATCTCGGCTCACCGCAACCTCCGCCTCCTGGGTTCAGGCAATTCTCCTGCCTCAGCCTCCTGAGTAGCTGGGATTACAGGCACACGCCACCATGCCCAGCTGAATTTTTGTATTTTTTTTAGTAGAGACGGGGTTTCACCATGTTGACCAGGATGGTCTTGATCTCTTGACCTTGTGATCCACCCGCCTCGGCCTCCCAAAGTGCTGGGATTACAGGTTTGAGCCACCGCGCCTGGCCGGAGTTGTTTTCTTAATTTCCTTTTAATATTTATTATTTATTGTTAGTGTATAGAAATATAATTGATTTTTTGTGTTGACTTTGTATCCTGCTACTTTGCTGAATTTACTTATTAGTTATGACAGAGTTTTTTTTTTTTTTTTTGGTGTATGTTTGTGAAATCTTTAGGGGTTTCTACGCTTTGGGAGGCCAAGGTGGGTGGATCATGTGAGGTCAGGAGTTTGAGACAAGCCTGGCTAACATGGTGAAAGCCCGTCTCTACTAAAAATACAAAAATTAGCTGGGGTTGGTGGCAGGCACTTGTAATCCCAGCTACTTGGGAGGCTGAAGCAGGAAAATCGCTTGAACCCGGAAGGCGGAGGTTGCAGTGAGCGGAGATCATGCCACTGTACTCCAGCCCAGGCGACAAGAGAAAAACTACTCCATCTCAAAAAAAAAAAAAAAAAAAAAAAAAAAAGATCATGTCATTTTCTTACAGATAAAATTTTACTTCTTTCTTTCTAAATTGGATGCTTATTTTTTTCCTAGTTGCATTGGCTAGGATTTCTAGTACTGCAGTATATATTAAATAAAAGTGGCAAAAAATGAGCATCTTGTCTTGTTCTTGATCTTAGAGGAGAAGATTTCAGTATTTCACCATTAGTATGATGTTTGCTGTGAGTTTTTCATACACAGTTTTTATCATATTGAGGTAGTGCTACAGACTGAATGTTTGTAGTTCCCCCAAAATTCCTATGTTGGGATCCTAATCCCCAATATGATAGTATTTAATCTCCACAAATTTGCCTGTTTTCCAGTTTTCTTCCATTATTGATTTTTAACTTCATCCCATTGTAGTCAGAGAAGATACTTTGTATGATATCTGTGTTTTAAAATCTATTAAGACTTAATTTGTGGCCAAACATAAGGTGTTTTGGGAAAATGCTTTTGCAATTAAGAAGAGTGTGTATTCTGTTGTTGTTGAATAAAGTGTTCTGTATATGTCTGTTAGACATAGTTGATTTATTATGTTGTTCAAGTCTTCCATTACTTATTTCCTATTTTGTCCATTATTGAGAGTGAGGTATTGAAGTCTCCAACTATTATTATAGAACTGTCTATTTCTCCTTTCAATTCTGTCAGTTTTTACTTCATATATTTTGATGGTCTGTTATTTGTTGTGTAAAAGTTTGTAACTGTTGTACTTCTTTCCATATCGAAACTTTTATTAATATGTAATGTCCGGGCCGGGCGCGGTGGCTCAAGCCTGTAATCCCAGCACTTTGGGAGGCCGAGGCGGGTGGATCACGAGGTCAAGAGATCGAGACCATCCTGGTCAACATGGTGAAACCCCGTCTCTACTAAAAAACTACAAAAAATTAGCTGGGTGTGGTGGCACGTGCCTGTAATCCCAGCTACTCAGGAGGCTGAGGCAGGAGAATTGCCTGAACCCAGGATGCGGAGGTTGCGGTGAGCCGAGATCGCGCCATTGCACTCCAGCCTGGGTAACAAGAGCGAAACTCCATC